>NC_073267.2:7332500-7698333 GCF_029289425.2 Pan paniscus | reverse complement strand
CCCAGAAGCTTTTCTGAAATGACTGAAATTATCACAACTTGTTTTATAGGGCTCCAAATTCAGGGAGAGGTTACTGTGATACACATTGCCAACTCCATATCCTATTCCAGTTGATGATTCAAAGCATTAATTCAAGAAGCAAACAATTCATTCTGTTATCCATTTAAAATTTATTGCTTCTCTGCAGTTACCTGACAATGTCTGCAAAGAAGTACAACAGCAATGTTTTTAAAAGCAAAAGGTTGAGAACAACTTAGTTGATCAGAAGGTGGATTTTTGATTAAATTATAATACCACCTTAACAACAGACTTCTATACAGCCATGAGGTAGGGGAAAACTGAATAGAAATGTGATGTGCACACGATTTTGAAATGTCGTTGTGTTTGTATTTGTGTGTGTGTATACACAGAGAAGAAATTACACGTTATTAAAAGTGGTTTTCTCTAGACAAGAGGATTTAGAGGGGGCTTTTCACACTTAGTATATAAATTTTATTCTTTTCTGGTTTGGATTTTTGCAATAGACACATATCATTTCTGCCAGCAATCCCAGTACTGGCTATTCACCCAGAGGAAAAGAAATCACTATACAAAAAAGACACTTGTATACGTATGTTTATAGCAGCACTATTTGTAATTGCAAAAATATGGAACCAGCCCAAATGCCCATTAGCCAATGAGTGGATCAAGAAAATGTGGTATATACAGACCATGGAATACTATTCAGCCATAAAAAAGGAACAAAATAATGGCATTTGCAGCAACCTGGATGGAGCTGAAAACCATTATTCTAGGTGAAGTAACTCAGGAATGGAAAAGCAAATATCATATGTTCTCACTCATATGTGGGGGCTAAGCTATGAGGACGCAAAGACGTAAGAATGATACAGTGGATTCTGGGGACTCTGGGTAAAGGGTGGGAGGGGGTGAGGGATAAAAGACTACACATTGGGTACAGTGTACACTTCTCTACTGAAGAGTGCACCAAAATCTCAGAAATCACCACTAAAGAACTTATTCGTGTAACCAAACACCTCCTGTTCTCCAAAAACCTGCTGAAATTAAAATTAGAAAAAACAGGCCGTGTGCAGTGGCTCACACCTGTAATCCCAGTACTTTGGGAGGCTGAAGTGGATGGATCATTTGAGGTCAGGAGTTCGATACCAGCCTGGCCAACATGGTAAAACTTCATCTCTACCAAAAACAATACAAAAATTAGCTGGGTGTGGTGGCATGCGCCTATAGTCCCAGCTACTTGAAAGACTGAGGTGGGAGATTCGCTTGAACCCAGGAGGCAGAGGTTGCAGTGAGATGAGATTGCACCACTGCACTCCAGCATGGGTGACAGAGCAAGACTGTCTAAAAATATTAAATTATTAAATTAAAAAACAGAAAAACACATAAATAAAACTTGAAAAAAAACTCCTCAGATTATTCTGCTCTGTAGAAACTGAGACGATGAAAGAGCTTATTGAGATTCTAGGTGGAAGAAGAGGGAGAGAGACTGATGTTAAAGGGAGTGCTAAGGGGAACAGAAGGACCAAAGGACAGAATGGGCAGATCAGAGGGTGAAGGATGTCAGTCACCCACTTGCAAAGCAAAACGTCACCAGATCAGCCGCTTCATACACAGTGATGAAATTTCCTCATCTGTGTGCCATTTTCCAAAGCAAAATCTCTTCACATGCCTCTTTGCTCTGGATTGATAAGGTTACTCATCACCAGGGGACAAGGGCTCTCCACAGTGACATTTATACAACCCCCTGCCCCTTCGTCCAAATCAAACAAGGTAATAGTCAAAAGAAATTGGCCAGTAGACTCCCCTTGCTTTAACTCACGCAAGTCAAAACCTTTTCAAATCTCAGTTGGCCAATATTAAAATGAGAAAAAAAAATTTCAAAAGTGCTGAGTTGCAGATGCATTCAGTAACTTAGGAATTATTTATGGGTGCCCTACTGTGCTTGGCAGATAAACAAGATGGGCATAATACCTGCTTTGTGACCTTACACATCATACAAAGAAGTCTGCATTTATATGCAATGTAACAGGATGGTGGAGATGCCAGGTGACTGGCTCAAGGTCATCAGGTCAGGTGATGGCCAAAACGGGAAGAAAACCCATATGTCTTCATTTCAACATGCCTTTGGAAGGAGGACCAGGGAATACCCCACACTGCTTCTCCAGCTTTGAAGTCTGTAATTCTTTAACAACAAAAGATGAGGAAGAAGGAGAAAGAGGAGGAGGAGGAGAGCTGTTTTCAATTTGCCTTGTATTTATCTAGAAATCATGAAATGTGGATTTTTTTTTTTTGAGCTACGGTCTCACTCTCTCACTCTGTCATCCAGGGTGGAGTGCATGGCGCAATCTCAGCTCACTGCAACCTCTGCCTCCCAGGTTCAAGCGATTCTCCTGCCTCAGCCTCCCCAGTAGCTGGGATTACAGGCGCGTACCTGGCAATTTTTTTTTTTTTTTTTTTTGGTAGAGACAGGGTTTCACCATGTTGGCCAGGCTGGTCTCAAACTCCTGACCTCAGGTGACCTATCCCCCTCGACCTCTCAAAGTGCTGGGGTTACAGGCGTGAGTTACTGCACCCAGAAGTCTAGATTCTTTTATCATTTTTAGAACCTGCACAATGGAGTATCATAAAATTTGCTAAATTATATTTATAGAATTGCTGTGATATTAAATGAGCAAATATATTCATTTCGCCAAATACATATATACATACATATGTGTGCATGTATGTGTGTATACATATATATACATATGGAGAGAGAGAGGAAATATAAGTAGGTGATGGATGAGTGGACAGATAAATTATAGATAATATTTTGTCATTTAAAAAAGCAGACATCATTCCGCTATTATTGGCACATTCAGCTAAAGGGAAAAGCACTGGCTTCCCTGGCACGTCTCCTGGAGCTTAGAGGGGTTTCTCTGGCAAGACACCAACTCCCTTGTGAGGAGCTGGCTGCAGCTCTGAGAGAAGGAAAAAGGCTCTTGTTACAGTAAATGTCAGCCCCAGTGGGAAAACCTTACTAGCTGGCTGTGTTCTGGGAACAAATATGTTTTTAGTGGTTCATTGCCTGGAAAGCTCAACTTGGGTAACCCCAAAACCTTTGAGTGTGTTTACCAGGGAGAATAAACATCACCTTTCTCATTCTGGGCACTGCAAATGGAAATCAATTGAACGTGTTCTGTCTTCTCACTTTAGGACTGACTAGAAACTTCTAAACATCCAGTGCATTTGCTGAAATCACCTCTATAAATGTTGGTTTGTATTCTTGCAAGATTCTAGAAAGATGAGTCATAAGGAAGCTGCTCAAATGAAGGACAGAAACCCTCACTAGAAAAACTCACTTATTTCTGCATTTGTGAACCTGATCCTCTTCCTTACCTCCATAGAAAGCTCCCTGGGATTACTTAGCCGAGATTCAAACATTAAATCTGATTCTTACTAGGTACATAGCCTTAGCAAAGGACTTCACTGACATGTACCTCTCTTTCTGAATCTGTAAAATAGGAATTAAAAATGATTCCTAACCCCTAGGAGTGAAGAAAGAATTACAGGCAATAATGACTAGAAGAGTTTTTCAAGTGCCTCACACTTAGGTATAAATGTTATTTATACACTTAGGTATAATGTATATTTAGCAAATATATGATGAATTTTGTTATCCATTTTAAAGCAATGCTAAAAGCATAAAGAACATTCATTTAAAATAGTTAGCAAATATACCTTACACATACTGCATTCCCCTATCTCATGGCCACAGCAGACATCATTAATCAATCATACCACTCTTTCTCCATGAACCTGCCTATGACCTCATCATCCTCCACATAGTCCTTCTGCAGATAGCCACTTCCAATCACCCAGGGATACAAAGTGGTATAAAATTGTTTTGTAATCCCAGAGGTTGGTCTTGATGTAAACACTAAATACAGTCTGCAAATATGATGAAAGGTAGGCATCTGGGTAGCTGGGAACAACCTGAACCAATACACTGACAACAAATGGACCATCACATCTAAAGAGAAAATAAAGGGTTAGCTTCTTTTTCCTAACCATTGAAGGTTTGTGGCTGATATAAATGTGGTATGAGCTACACATAAGTAAAAGACGGGCTGAAGAAGTTAGAGTTGAATTGGAAAGCTTCCAAGATTGAATGAAGAAAAAGGAGGAGGAGAAGGAGGAGGAGAAGGAGGAAGGAGGAAGGAGGAGGGTGGAGGGAGGAGGGAGGAGGGAGAAGAAAGGGGGAGACGGAGGAGGGAGAAGAAAGGGGGAGGCGGAGGAGGGAGAAGAAAGGGGGAGGCGGAGGAGGAGGAGGAATAGACATAGGTACCTATGTTAAGAAACTGCCTGAAAATGTAGCACAGGAGTTACAGAAAAATCCCCCAGGAAAATTAAGATGAAGATTATGCCTCAAAAAGACATGATTGGACAGGGTAAATCATACCGAAAAAAGAAAGCCATAAAATAATTCTTTGTATCATGACTTTTCAGCTAACTGCAGGTAATCTTCATTGAATCAACAAGAACAAATTAATGACACAAATAAAAAATATGTATAACAGGTTTTATCTATATGTATAAAATGTAGTTCATGCTGCATGTTACACATTTAATGTACATTATTTTGTGCAACCTTACAAAAGAAGGAAGGAAAAGAGAGGAGGAAGAAGATGAAAAATACAGAAGAGAAGAAGACACAAAGTCTGGTTTATTCGTTTACTTTTTCATTGCCATTTTACACACTAGGCAGTCAAAGTCCAGAAGACTAATGTAACTTGCCTGAAACCTGCCAAAGACAGGAAGAAAACCATCCCATCTGGCCTCTAAAGCACATAGTCATAAACCTCTTTGCTGTACTTTATTAAAAAAAAAAAAAAGTCAAAAGTCATATGAAGTTTGGAAACCAAGAATCCTCAGAATTCCTTTGAAAGAATTGAAAATTATGAAAGGGATAATATTCTGTTGTGTTAAGAAATTAGTTCTAATATTGTTATGAGTCCCTTGAATATTTACAGCAACAGGCACACTGACACAGTTGCACAGATAATGCTTAGATATGTCAAGAAAACACAAAACAATTAATTAGTATGACAACTCCCCCCTCAAGGAAGGAATTCTGATATTTAGTGAAAAACAAAGGTATAATAAAATGCAATCATCTGGTGCCTATATTAGCAATAATTAGTATATATGATCAAAGCCAAGCCAAATATTATTTTTCCATTCCAAGTATGCAAACTACAACATTCTGTTGGTACAGATGGGATGTATGCGTTGGCTCTTGGAGGAGCCCAGCTATTTGATGGGAGGGAGGAAAGACAGGAATTTCTGGGGTTTGTCAGGCTATCCAACAGACTAGCCAGCCACATTTGTACTTGGCAGATCCAAACAAAACTGCCTTCTGCAAATTGTGCGCTCTCCAGAACCAGCACACACACGATAAGCGGGAGATGACTGAAGCTATAGTGGAGTAGAGAGATCACTGAAAAAGTGGCTGGGGACTCATGTTCAAATCCTGCCTTCTGCCATGGAAACTATAGTCCTAGCGCATGGAGCGTGATTTCCAGCCTATCACTAGTCCCATTAGTGACAGCCCTCATGACTCTTCTCAATCCTGGATACCGATCTCTAGAGTGAGATAGATGCTAATCCTGTCCCGTTTCTGATTCTCTTTCAAATATCAGCATATACATGTAAGCCAAGCAGGTTCACCAGGGGCTTGCCACCCCTCTCAATCCCTGTCTCTGGGATAGGCATGACTCAGTGACAATGGCACCCTCTCCTGCTCAGCCTCAGGGTCTCTATTGAAAAAAGATTCTTGGGTGGTAGATTCATACCATGGAATACTACTCAGCAATCTAAGACAATCAACTATTAGCACACGCAACAACTTGAAAGAATCTCCAGGGCAGTATGCAGAGAAAAAGAAGCCAGTCTCCAAAGGTTACATCCTGTATGATTCCATTTATATAATATTCTTGATATGATAGAACTTCAGAAGTGAAGAACAGGTTAGTGGTTGCCAGCAGGTAGGGACGGGGGTAGGGGTGACAGAAATGGGGGGAATCTGAGGGATCCTTGTGGTGATGAAACTGTTGTATATCTTCAGTGTGTTGGTGGCCACATGAAACTACACAAGCGATAAATGTTTGTAATACAAATAATTACACACACGTGTGCAAAGACACACACACCACACACAGAAACCATACACACACATGCACACACACACCATACAAACAAGTGCTGACACTACAGAGACACATAAACACCACACAAACGCATATGCATGCAGACACACACACTACTCACAGACATGCACACACCACCCAGAAACAACACACACCAAACACAGATGCATGCACACATATGCACCACACAAACACACAGACACACCATACACACATACGTGCATGCACACACCATAGACACACCACAAAACACACACATGCAGACACATCATACAAACACATGGTCACAGTACACAGGCACATACACACCACACAAACACACACCACACAGACATAGATACACACAGTAAACACACACACATCACACAGACAAACATACATCCCACACGAGTACAAATTTAACTAGGGAAATCTGAAAAAGATCGAGAGATTGCATCAGTAGGTGGTATCAATGTCTGTATAAGACTAGTATATCTTTCTACATCAGTAAGCTCATTCACTGGTTGTGATAACCCTAACCCTGTAGTTTTTCTTTTCCTTTCGAGACAGAGTTCACTCTTGTTGACCAGGGTAGAGTGCAGTGATGTGATCTCAGCTCACTGCAACCTCCGCCTTCCAGTTTCAAGTGATTCTCCTGCCTCAGCCTCCTAAGTAGCTGGGATTACAGGAGCCCACCGGCACGCTCGGCTAATTTTTGTATTTTTATAGAGACAGGGTTTCACCATGTTGGCCAGGCTGTTCTCGAACTCCTGACCTTGTGATCCACCCACCTTGTACTCCCAAAATGCTGGAATTACAGGCTTGAGCTACCGCGCCCAGCCAACCCTGTAGTTTTTCAAGATGTTACTATTGGATAAACCTGAGTAAAAGCTACATAGAATTTTTCTGTTTTATTTCTTACAGCTTTTTGTCAATCTACAAATCTAAAATCATCTCAACATGAAATGTTTAATTAAGAAAAAGCAAACACAGCTCCTTGGAAGTCTCTACCAATGGGTCAAAGTGAACAGAGAAGCTGAAATATAATTGTCCTCCCTGAAGTAGACTATCAGACTTTTATCTACATTTTCTTTAAAACCAAAGGGAAAACATGTAAATCCAATTTCTTGCCTAGAGTCTGATTTTTGTGAAGCTGTTTCCACTTGCCCAGTGAAGAGCTGCAGTGACCACAAAATGAGTTGATGCGTGGGATTGCATGTAGAGTGGCTATGGCGTGTAGAGATACTGTCGTTTCCACCACCTTAATCCAGTTGAGATCAAATAACCAATGATATTTGAAATTCAGAGCTCCCAGACCCTGTTCGGATATTTTCACATGCCTGGACTTAAGCTATGCAAAGCCCCATGGTTGGTGGTCACTGGATTCTGAATAGTTCCACAGGCCCCCAACCAATCCCAGAGTGCCAAATTCCAGGGCAGAATTGCACCTATCTGCTGCCATAACATTTCCTTTGACTCCATGGGAACACTAGATCCTAAGTGCATTTTACATGGGCTGCAACCTTCCATTTACCATACATTTATTGCCAAATTGAAATGGTATCTCATATTACACATATTTTCTGTGATAGTTTGTCCTGTGAATTCATTTAGTAATGAAGCATATGGTCTTCTTCCCATTTTGAGAGCCTGGGTAGCATTCATGGCAGGCAGCTGCCAGCCAATGCACACACACAAGGAGAGGCTTTCCAGCCTGCAATTCTAAGGCTGAAACGATGCTCAGGTGAGTTTGCTTCCCTTATCCTGTACCAATGAGAATACGATTGCTTTCTCCCACACTCAATAGCATGGAAGTGGCTGAATATTTAGTAGCATAATCAAGTATAATAGGGGAAAAACAGGAGAGCTCCTTGTAAATTTCCTTCAGCCTTTCACAATCTGACGGCAGAGGATGTATGTTTGTTATAAGGAAAGTGTTTTTTTAAAGGCACTTTTTTGCTGTAAAGAGAACAGGTTATCACATATATTGTGGGAATGTAAATGGATAAAACTTTCTTGGAGGGCAAATATTAGCAATATCTATGAACAGTAAATCGATCTAGCCATTAAATAAGTAAAAAATTATCCTATAATTGTGCATGTACAAGTACAGAGAGATAGAAGTATACATAGATGCAGTGTTTGAAGTAGAAAAGCAACAAAACTCAACTCATTTAATGTGCATCAATAAGGAATCCACTAAATGTCTCACTCATAAAAGGGAATACTATAGAACTATTAAAACTACTAAAAATTAAAGGTAGTGTATTATACATATATAGACTTCCAGCATGTGTATATACATATATATGTACACATATATGTATATCTACATGCAAATGTGCATACACATGTACACATATGTATATCTATGTGCATATGTACATGCATATGTACACATATATGTATATCTACATGCATGTGTACATGTATATGCACACATAGATGTATATCTACCTGTATATGTGCATGTATATGTACACATATATGCATATCTACATGCATATGTACATGTGTATGTACAAATATATGTACACATATATGTACATGTGTATGTACAAATATATGTACACATATATGTACAAATATATGTACACATATATGTACATGTGTATGTACAAATATATGTACACATATATGTACATGTGTATGTACAAATATATGTACACATATATGTATATGTGCATGTATATGTACAGATATGTATATACATATGCTGGAAGTCTATGTATAATACACTACCTATATCTACATGTATATGTACATGTACATATACATATGTGTACATATGTATGTGTGTGTGTATATATATATATGGACTTCCAGAGTAGCAAGTCTTGAGAAAGGAATCAAGAGTTGAGGGATCGGCCAGGCACGGTGGTCACACTTGTGATCCCAGCACCTTGAAGGCCAAAGTGGGCAGATTGCTTAAGCCCAGGAGTTTGAGACCACCCTGAGAAACATGGTGAAACTCTATATACATGTATACATATATACCTGTGTGCGTGTGTGTATGTGTGTGTGTGAGTGTGTGTGTATACATATATATATAAAACATATCTATATGATACATAATTATTTTGGCTCCTGGAAAAATAGATTAGTTTTTAATGGGGTATAGGAATGAGATTTAATGTCCAGTTATAGAGACATAAAATTCATATCCAATTTTATGACCACTACATATGGTTCATCACATATATAGGTATTATATAGAGCACATTTACATATATAAATATTAGAATAGGTGAATGATTATATATATATGTGTGTGTATATGCGTGTGTGTGTGTGTGTGTGTGTGTGTATATATATATATATATATTTTTTTTTTTTTTTTGGTGGGAGGAGAACGGAGGAAGGCAAGTGGCTGATAGCTCTTCCACAGCCCAATTCCTGGGAATATTGGTATTTCTCTTATTCCACTACTCTTTTTTTTTTTTTTTTTTTTAGACAAGGTCTCACCCTGTTACCCAGGCTGGAGGGCAGTGGTGCAATCTCCAGTCATGACAACCTACAACTCCCGAGCTCAAGCAATCCTCCCATTTTAGCCTCCCAAAGAGCTGAGACTACAAGTCCATACCACCATGCCTTGCTATTTTCTATTATTATCATTTTATGTAGATATGGAGTTTTTCCATGTTTCCCAGGCTGGTTTTGAACTCCTGGCTTAAGTGACCCACCAACCTCGACCTCCCAAAGTGCCAGGATCACAGGTAGCCACTGTACCTGGCCAATCCTCCAACTCTTGATTCCTTTCTCAAGACTTGCTATTCTGGAACTCTAAAGGTGATGATATCAAGTTCCCTCTCTCAAAATTAATTTTTTAAAAAAGCTAAAAACTTTGTTTCAGCTTGATTTTAAAATAAATCTTGTGGTAGTACTCAACCTCTTCAAAAATCTGTAGGCTGATAACAGTTGTTTATCATTCTGAAACGAGAGGCTTTGGAGAGTTTGCATTGATACCTTGAAGAAACACACACACATAAGATGCCCTCCGCCACACAAAATATTCCAGCTCAATAGCAATTTATACTGTAAAAAATCCACCTAATTCAAGTCAAAATATTATTCTGAGGATACAGTTATTTAAAGAAAAGTTAACATCCCTATTCTCTCACTCATTATGCAAAGTTATAAAACTCTGTAATCCTTGTTTCCTTACCTATGAAGTGGGTTTCATAACAATACAAACTTCAAACTTCATACAGTTGTTGAAAACATTAAATAATACTCATAAAGCATTTGGTAAAATGTGTATCCCATACTCACTGATGCTCCATGTATACAACATGTGGTACATGCAAATATTCACACACACACACACACACACCCACACACAAAGGAAGAGGGTCTAGCCATTTCCCAAACTAAGTTTTATGCCTCTCCATTCACATTTTCTTACAACTGCCCACTACTTTCAGTATCTTCTAAATGCCTTCAAGTTTAAATATAAATAGTTTTAACAAGAGGAAGACTTTCTAACAACTCAAGGCCTGCAAAAATGGCTGCCTTGTAGGAAGGTCCTGTCACTGAGCAGATTCAAGCAAATGACCTCTTGTCAGGTAAATCTTAGGAAAGATCTATTGTCTTTCTGTGATGGGACCATATCTTTCAAACTTCCTCCCACATTCACATGAAATGCTTGTCACACTCTTCAGTGGTAGTTTTTCTAATCTCCCAGGCAGAGATGGATGAGTGATTCCCTTTCCTCTGTCCTCAGTATCTTTCACTTGTCTCTTTTACAGCACTAGAGCTTGTAACTAAGTATCTCTGCCATGTCTTCCTCCGACTGAAGATCCTCCAAGGCAGTAACATGATCCTGGTTATGTCTTAGTCTCACAACACTTGGCACATCATAGGTGCTCAACAAATAACTTTTGGATGATGAACTATGACGTGCAAAAACAATCTTGAGTGCTTTTCTACCTGCTAATATTCCCCTGTAAGTTCTAGCCCATTATTTAAGCAAATCTGTTGCTAAATACTAGTAACAAAAACAACAATGATGGTGATGATGGATAAATTGAGAATCAAATCCACAGAGATGTCAATAGAATGCTTTTTCTCTTTATCTCCATTCTCCTCATTTAAAAGGGTTTTTTTTTTTTAAACCAGGTTTAATGCCTAACTAGAACAATTTACCTCTATCTCTTCCCTGCCTAGTATCAAGAACAAAAACATCTGATAGCCTCTTTGAGGGCATCTTCCTCATGGTACTTTTCGCCCTCATGATAATTGAAAACAAGCAGAACAATAAAACACATGTCCTTTCCTTTCTTTGTTATTATTATTATTATTTTTTTTTGAGACACTGTCTCACTGTCACCAGGCTAGAGTTCAATGCAACCTCCGACTTCAGGGTTCCAGCGATTCTCCTGCCTCAGCCTCCCAAGTAGCTGGAATTATAGGCACCCCCCTCCCCCCCCAACCATCACCATGCCTGGCTAATTTTTGTTTTTTCAGTAGAGATGGGGTTTCACTATTTGGCCAGGATGGTCTTGATCTCTTGACCTCGTGATCCACCTGCCTCAGCCTCCCAAAGTGCTGAGATTACAGGCGTGAGCCACCTTGCCCAGCCAACAGATGTCCTTTCAATCCAATACATGTCCTCCCTCCCTAAACCAAATTTTTCCTGGAAGGTGGGACAGGAAGGAAAGACTGAAATAAAAGGTTGCATTTATAGTTTGGCCACAGAGTAAATCAGATCATGTTTATCAAATGAAATAAATCAATAAACATGAATAAGTTCAGGAGATTCTGACCCATGCCTCCAGGTATGCATTTGATAGAGATATTACCAGACTCGAAGTTGAGTTATTGCAGAATTTACAAAAAAAAGTTTATGTCCACCAGTGACACAGACGGATTCATAACAGGAGGGAAGGAGGATATTTAGCTGCTTTCATTTTTCTCTCCAGCCAGATTATAACATTGAGACAAGTTTTGTGCAAAATATTAGACCATGCCATGGTTCTACATAATTAACCAAATGACAAACAAAAAAATATGTTAGAATCACAAATGAACACACTCTCTTTCATAAGAATAAATAGGTTTTATGCACCAGCAATGGCCACTCCTTGGTTCCCTCCTTCCCTAGATTTTGTTTGTTCTCAGAAAGCATCTCTGTTGCATTTTTATGTCCACTGGAGTCTCGCAAATGATTAAGTGCCTTCATGCAAAACTCGGTGCCACCCACCTTTCATTGTCTCTTCTAGGGAGGGAAAATGGTCCACCATGCTTAGACATAAAATATCATACGTGGACCCCATTAGGAACAATTCTAAACTATTTTTCCAGGAGTCAAGATAACCAGGACACAACTTGTTTTGCCCATGCTGCATTTCCAAAGCAAAATAACTTCCTTTTCACTGACATCTGCACATACCAGACTCACATCTTTCCAATAAGATAGACACCACAGAGAGGCCACTATCAA
The DNA here is from genome assembly GCF_029289425.2 of Pan paniscus. NCBI lineage: Eukaryota > Metazoa > Chordata > Mammalia > Primates > Hominidae > Pan > Pan paniscus. The sequence continues at coordinate 7,685,706 of NC_073267.2, read as the reverse complement.
TGATGCAAATGAAATCCAGTGAACCTAACTGCCTATCTTTATCAAGATTGCACAGCTAACTCTTTGGTAGCACCAGACCATAAGGCCACAATTTTTAAAGACCCTAGTTGAAATAAAATCTTTAATGGAGTTTTGAACTATGATAACCATTAAGAATTGATGGCAATTTCTTTGGCTATCGGGTCAGCCAAGGGTTGGGATTAGGTACCGGATGCAACCATGGAGTAGTAAATTTATAATTTAATTTTTGTCCATTATCCCTTCTGTAGTTTTTTCTGGTAGCAACATCTCTCTTTCCACTGATAGAATACTTTCTATTAGGGTGGGTTTACTAAAGCTATGCACAGCCTACTTGTGCTACCGCTATGGACGCATGGTATAGACTGGAAATCAAAATTCACTCTCCTTCTAACTCCAAGAATCAGCTCAGGGGTGAGGATGTGATCCAAACAGAATTGACACCTTCTTTTGTTTTATATATGGAACCCATGCGTGAGAAGGTTTTGCTTTGCTTCAATACAGGGACTGTCAACAATATACTCTAGAGCAGGGGTCCATAAACCTCAGGCCATGGACTAGTACCAGTCCATGGTCTGTTAGAAACCAGGCCACACAGCGGGAGGTAAGCAGCAGGTGAGCAAGCAAAGCTTCATCTATATTTACAGCCATTCCCCATAGCTCACATTACCACCTCCTGTCAGATCGGCAGCAGCATTACATTCTCATAGGAGCAAAAATCCTCTTGTGAACTATGCATGCGAAGGAGCTAGGTTGCATGTCGCTTATGAGAATCTAATGCCTGATGATCTGTCACTTCCACCCATCACCCCAAGATGGGACTGTCTAGTTGCAGGAAAACAAGGTCAGGCTTCCCACTGATTCTACATTATGGTGAGGTGTATAATTATTTCATTATATATTACAATGTAATAATAATAGAAATAAAGTGCACAATAAATGTAAAGGACTTAAATCATCCTGAAATCATTCCCTCCATTTTCCCATCCCTGGAAAAAATTGTCTTCCATGAAACCAGTCCCTAATGCCCAAAAGGTTGGGGAGTGCTGGTCTAGAGGCTATAAGTAGCCCTGTGAAGAAGATCTGCTCTAGAATGAAGTCAGCACTCAGGAGGGAGTTGAAGGATGACGAACAAGTAAAGACATTAGTGACATTAGTTTAACCCCTTTACCCTGCCCTGCTTGAAGACAACATATCTTTTGCAGTCCTAATTTCATGAGCCAATAAATCTCACTGTCAAAAAATATAAAGTTTAAATACGTTGGAATTTGGTTTCTGTTGATTGTAATCAGAACCATTCTGAATCCAAGTGAAGGCAAGAAAAATGTGGCCCATCTCCCATTCTATGAGTGACTTTTAAAAATTTACTTTCCCAGTGAGATCTGATTTTTGTCAAGGTAGCCTCTAGTTCAGCAACCATCTTTCTTTCTTTTGGGATAAGTTTACATAGGACATTGCTGGTTGGAGCTTAATAAAACAGTTCCTGAAAGTAGAATACACTTAACAGCCTCTGTCATTTGAGGGAGAGAACTTCTGTGCTACCACAAAAATAATTTTGGAAAGGAGCTTATCTGCTTTCAGAAAGTGTCTGCCAAGATGTGGCCCAATGTAATTTAAAATGGTGAAGACAATCAGCTCAAAAATTAAGGTTTCTAATGGGAACACCTACTCAGCCCTAATAATAGGGGAACTACCATCATAATTATAATGTGGTGTAAGCAGGCACATCATTAACTAACTTTTCTCAGCGACTTCAATTAACAAGCATCAATAGATTGAGTAAATTATTAATAACCCACAAATGCTCCAGTGAACACTGCTGGTTCTATTCTATTTTGCAAGTAAGAAGCAAAAAGTTAACAGCTGATATCCAAACAATCTTTGACTTATCTCTTTCTAAACATCACTTTACTTTTCAATAATTCTTCCTGGAGGAGATAGCAGTCGTAAAGAATTAAGTTGTCAATAGAGAAGAAAATATCCTGAAAGTGAGCCATGTAATGTAATAGAGAAAACATCTGTTAAGAGTTGATCACACGGTAGCCATCCCTTACTTTCTTCATGGTGTCATCATTTATGGAATTGTTACCACCATTGAGTGGTAATAATGGTGGAAGTTGTGGCTGACATTGCACAATGGAGTGTGATTCAGCAGTTTTCAAATACAGCCCGGTGACCAATTCATGACGTTCTCAAATAATCTCAAATCATAGGGCATTAACATAGGGTGGGCACTGTCTAATATAGACACAACCGTGAAGACATACAAAGAGGTCCATAAAGAATTAAGAGACACAGCCAAGGTTGTACAGATAGGTGGAGGCGTCTCTTTTACCTCTTGCATTTAAATGGTTGCCAGCCAATAGGTAAATAAAACATATTTTTTGTCCTTCAGATGTGCATGTTCTAGCAGAAGGAGGCTGCTGATAGGAAACATCAACAGACCATGAAAGCCCTATGACTGGAATAAGCACAAGGAAAGAGAGAGGGAAGAACAGGCAACCTGGCTGGGGCAGGAGGTTCACAGATAGCTTCCCCTAAGAGTTGTAATCTCTGTTGAGTCAGAACAGAGGTGGAGAAGGGTTCTAGCAGAGGAAATACCATACATAAAAGTCTGAGTATGAGAAAAACATGGCATATTTTGCAAATAACAAGCCACGGGATGTGGCTGGAGTTTAGATGAGACAGTGAGTAGGGGTCAGATAGAAAGGGCTACATTAAGGAAGAGGTACTCCCACTGGGAGCCTTTGGAGAGTCTTCAGCAGGAAGCAATGTGGCTAGACATTACTTATTGGAAAAGTCACTGGGGCTGCAGTTGTCAGAATGGGGTAGAGGCGGGTGTAGAGAGGGAAGGAAAGAGCCACAGGAGGATAAGCCTGGTGACTCATGCCTGTAATCCTAGCACTTTTGGAGGCCTGCGGGTGCATATAGCTGGGCACGGTGGTGTGCACCTGTAATCCCAGCTACTCAGGAGGCTGGGGTGAGAGGATCTTTTGAGCCTGGGAGGAGGAGGTTGCACTGAGCTGAGATTGCACCACTGTACTACAGCTGGGTGATAGAATGAGACCCTGTCAGAAAAAAAAAAAAAAAAAAGGAAAGAAAGAAAAGAAAAAGAAAGAGCCACAGGAAGCTTGCACCAATCCATGAAAGACAGTGGTCTTAAGCAAAAGTCTCTCACCAGTGGGAATGGAGTGGGGGATCAATGGATGTACTTTTATGATTATTGAGAGATAAAACCAAGAGACTTGACTCTTTACCCTGCATCCTGAGTGGTATGACTATTGCCAACTCCTTAACACGCAAACAGTCATATTGCAACTCTCTCTTCTACCAGATCAAAACAGCACCAGAAAGTCCAGCAGTCTTGACTCTGAATAAAAAAACATGAAGGAGGAGAATTGGGGAAACTGGGCAGTAGGAAATGATTTCCAATACTTGGTTTCTCTCTTCCATGTCTGGAAACCTGGGTTTTCAAAGACTGTCTCCCACTGTGAGAAAGGAAATGTTTTAGAAAAAAAGAACAAGGGCAGAATTGGTAGACCAGAAGGCCCCTTCCCTTGAAGCATTCTCTAAGCCAGGAAAGAAGCAAAATACTGTGGCTCCAGGTTTCCTATCTTTGTGCCTTCTTGAAATGAAATGCATCAGACTAAACTGATTTTAGGCACATGCAAAGTCAGATGACTATCTCCGAGCATAAGGAAGAATGAAAAAGGTGATGGTGACGCGAGGGTCACTTTGCTACAAACATACTCAGAGCCTGTCTGAGGGCAAGTTCCTGGGGCTGCCAAACTCAGGATCAGTCTCAGGCAGCTCTGCCTCCCAGGCCTCTTCGGGTTTCTGCTCAAACGATTGCCTCATTTTGAGATCATTCAACCATGTTAAAACTGTAGAGAGTAGAGCGGCACATCTATTCAATGACCATTTAAACTACACAACTGGAATTTATCACAAGTACAAGGGAAAGGGTGAATTGTTAGAAAATCAAACTTGGAAAATCTCCATTCTCGATCAAGCAGCTATGTTGTCTGTTCAGGGAACTCGGCACTGCGGCCTTAATATGTTAAACGTATACAGCCTCCTCCCGGCGTGTGAAAAAGATCTGAAGTTGAGATGTAAACAGCAAAAGAGGTTTTAAAATACGTAGAGAAGGAACTTAAGATGAGGTGAAAATTCAAAAGAGGGGAGTGTCGGTTAATGGAAAAAATTAATATGATAATGGCCTGTATAGATGCTAAAATCAGGCTTCTTGGAGTTTCCTTATAAACAACATTGAAAGGAAAACTCCTTTGTAAATAATACCAAGAGCATGCCAGAGTGTGCCTTTAAACATCTTCCATTTGTTTTAAAGTTTTGTTTTCATCTTAATTGTTGATCTAACAGACCCCAGGCAGTATTTGGTGTAAATCCTCTGAGTTAGCCCTGAGAACAGCATTTTTTGCTTTGTTTTCCTAAGTCAATTGTGCGTCACTTCCTAGAGATTGGCTGTGACTAGGTTTGTCTGCTCATCTTGAGTGTTCTGCTAAAAAAGAAAGTTTTTCATTTGGCCTCTGATCTTGAAGTGGCAGCTCTTACCTTTGTATACCTCTTGTGTGACTGCAAGGTTCTAACTAGGCATTACTCCTTGAGGAAGGGTTTTACACTGTTGGTGAGAATGTAAATTAGTTCAGCCCCTGGAGAAAGCAGCCTGGAGGTTTCTCAAAGGGCTTAAACAGAACTACCATTCAACCCAGCAATCCCATGACTGGGTATATGCCCAAAGAAAAATAAATCGTTCTACCAAAAAGACACACGCACTCACATGTTCACTGCAGCTCTATTCACCATAGCAAAGACATGGAATTAACCTAGATACCCACCAATGGCAGATAGGATAAAGAAAACGTGGTCCATACACAACATGGAATACTATGCAGCCATAAAAAAGAACAAAATCATGTTCATTGCAGCAACGTGAATGCAGCTGGAAGCCATTAATCTAAGTGAATTAATGCAGGAACAGAAAACCAAATATCACATATTCTCACTTATAAGTGGGAGCTAACCATTGAGTACACATGGACATAAGGATAAGAACAAAAGACACTGGAGATTACTAGATGCAGGGGAGTGGGAAGGCCGGGGTTGAAAAACCGTCTACCAAGTACTACGCCCACCACCTGGGTGACAGGATCATTTGTCTACCAAACTTCAGGAACATGCAGTTTACCTGTGTAACAAACCTGCAGATGTCCACTCAAACCTAAAATAAAAGTTGAAAAAAAAAATTAAAAATAGGGCCAGGTGTGGTGGCTCATGCCTGTAATCCCAGCACTTTGGGAGGCTGAGGTGGGTGGATCACTTGAGGTCAGGAGTTCGTGACCAGCCTGGCCAACATGGTGAAACCCTGTCTCTGCTAAAACTACCAAAAAATAAAAAAATAAAAAATTAGCCGGGCATGGTGGCAGGCACCTGCAATCCCAGCTATTCAGGAGGCTGGGGTAGGAGAAACACTTGAACCTGGGAGGCAGAGGTTGCAGTGAGCCGAGATTGTGCCACTGCACTCTAGCCTGGGCAACACAGTGAGACTCCATCTCAAATAATAATAATAATAATTATTAAATAAATAAACAATTTACCCCTGTAACAAACCTGTGCATGTAGTATTTGAACCTAAAATAAAAATTGCAAAAAATAAAAATTAACACACGCAAAAGACCCAAAAGACTGCACACCTGCATATACACACACACACACACACACACACACACACACAATTACTTCTAAAAAACCCACTTAGAAAAATAACCCCCATTTGTTTTTCTTCAGTCTTCACTTATCCCAATCATGGCTTCCATGGGAGTCCTTTAAATGTCACTGACCCTATGGTTTTTCTTGTTTGCTGTCAAACTCAAGATGCTGTTTGATCAGATTTCTCCATAGAAAAAAACTAGGTACTCGCCCATAGCAACAGCCTCAGTGTCAAGGTGGAGGCCATGAGATGAAGCAAGAGTAAACCTAAAGGGTCCTTGGGCTTCAGCCACAGCCACTTGATGGCTGTTGGCTGGTGAATTAACAGAATCTTGTGTTGAGTGTGACATGTGCAGCACCCACTGCGATGGGAGTCTCAAGGCCTGATTTCAAGTGCCATGAAGGTCTGAAATAAAACAAAATGCAAATAAACACTAGAACCAACTGCAGTTGAAAAAACGCATTTGGCTGGGCGTGGTCGCTCACACCTGTAATCCCAGCACTTTGGGAGGCCAAGGCGGGTGGATCACGAGATCATGAGATCGAGACCATCCTGGCTAACATGGTGAAACCCCATCTCTACTAAAAGTAAAAAAAGTTAGCCAAGCATGGTGGGTACCTGTAGTCCAAGCTACTTGGGAGGCTGAGGCAGGAGAGTGGCGTGAACCCGGGAGGCGGAGCTTGCAGTAAGCCGAGATCGCACCACTGCACTCCAGCCTGCGCAACAGAGGGAGACTCCATCTCAAAAAAAAAAAAAAAAAAAAAAAAAAAGTCGTTGTTCTTTTTTATTATTATTTTGATGCAGGGTATCACTCTGTCACCCAGACTGGAGTATAATGGCACAACCATGGCTCACTGCAACCTCGACCTCCTGGTTCAGATGATCCTCCCACCTCCACCTCCCAAGTAGCTGGGACTACAGGCATGCGCCACATCCTTGGATATATTTTTGTATTTTTACTAGAGTTGGGGGTCTCACTATGTGTCCCAGGCTAATCTCACACTCCTGGGATCAAGTGATCTGTCTGCCTCAGCCTCGCAAACTGCCAGGATTGCAGGCATGAGCCACTGCACCCAGCCGTATTGTTATTTTTACGTTATCTGCTGGGTTCTGAGTTTCTGGAGTGCTGAAGAATATGCTGGGTATCATAAGCTTATTGTTCTTGCTTTGTTTCAATGAGAAACCCAAGAAGACCTGAAAGAAATACAAAAGTTAACTCTGATGGCCTATGCATCCTAGCTCTCTCTAGTATCAGAAAGCTGAAGACCACCTTTGTTCATCGTCACTAGCAAGCCAGCCTCAGTGGGGGTGACAGAGCTGCTGGGTAGGTGAGGGGTTCAGCTGGTTCAGCAAAGTATACTGATGAGACAATTTCTTCTCTGCCCTTGCATAGGAAAGACCATCACTGCAAGTGCATTTCAAAGGCAACATATATTGCAAGCAAGCAGAGCTATCATTTTTAGTGGCAGAGGAACTAGAAATTTCAATACGTGGCATCTGCTGTTCCTGCATATGGGATTGTGAGGCCCAGTATCATGGGAAATGGGGAAGGGGCTTGAACCAGGACCAAACAGTTCATGCTCTGGGGTAAACGACACTGTGCCATTGCTCATCCCTTAACCTAGACAAGCTTTGACAGGCAAAGTGCATTTTAAAATTCATTCTTGCCCCCATTTGGAACAGTCAAAAGAAGTGGGAAGTTAGCAGTTTTAATCACAGCACTCTTAGCCCCTAGCCAGTCATCAAACTGTGGACACAGATGGGGTGACTAGTTGCAGAGAAAGGAAGGTAGTGAAGGAGGGTGCACCTGTCCACTACGGCTACTCCGCCAGAGGGTCATGGACTTGAGGGGATGGGAACCTCAGAGAACTAGGCTGTATATGGAGGAAGAGGATTGGCCATATGGAAGAGCCATGGAGAAGTAGTGTGTGTGCGGGAAGACAAACAGAGAGAGGTAGAGGGAGACTCATACATGGTTTTTATGTCTCCCTAATACAGGGCCATACCACTAGGAGATGTCAAGCTTAAAGATACATTTTTTTAAATTTCAAGACCTTTATCAGTAACTAAATGAAACGGAATTCAGCTATTAAACACCCAGAAAATGAGCATGGTTCCTAAATACCCCCACTAACATAACCGAGAGGGGTAAAACACAGTAAGTGCATATAGATCATCATATGAGGTTCTGCACTTGCTTTAAGTGCAAGAAAAAAAAATCACATGGCAAAAGGGGAAGAAGGCCAGGTGTGATGGCTCACGCCTCTCATCTCAGCACTTTGGGAGGCCGAGGGAGGTGGATCACTTCAAGTCAGGAGTTCAAGACCAGACTGGCCAACATGGTGAAACCCTGTCTCTATTTAAAATACAAAAAAATGAACCAGATGTGGTGGTGCATGCCTGTAATTCCAGCTACTCGGGAGGCTAAGGCAGGAGAATCTCTTGTACCCGGGAGGTTGAGGCTGCAGTGAACTGAGATTGCGCCACTGCACTCCAGCCTGGGCAACAGAGCAAGACTCCATCTCAAAAACAAAAAACAAAACAAAACAAAAAAGGGTAGGGGGTAAAGAAATGATTGGGATGGTACCCTCTGCCTGTAGCAAAACCATCCTGAGACTTGTAGGTGCTTATGTCTGGAAAGAGATCACTGTCAAGCTAGGATTGGTACCAAAAGAGCAGACCAGTCACATCTGGCTAGGATTTGCCCAGAAGAAAACCTTTTTAAAAAACAACGCCAGCTGACCTGTTTCAGAATTCTTATCTCCCTGCACTCCACTGGGGGAGGGGGAGAGGGGCTGACTTTCATGTAGGCAAAGGTGTCTCACATCAGAGACACTGGGCTGGTGGAGACCCCAGGGAGACACAAACCCAATGCTACTAAATGGCAACCTTCAGCAATCACCTTCTCGCGCCATAAAGACTCTTTTATTCCATAGCTTGATTTGCTATTGATTTAGGGCTCTTTTTCATAGTGATGCAGGAAAACATTTTATTTTCTCATATGTAGGTGGGAGGGAGACTATCTGGAGAAAGGGGAGGGAAGCTGCTCTGCAGAGTGAAAACCATCATTTAATGAATGCTGGCAGGAAGGGAGGGCTCTCTATGGCATCACTAAATGTTCACACTTGAACTTTCTAAATAGGTCTAGATTCAGGTGCAGTAGCTCATGCATGTAATTCCAGCTCTTTTTGCAGCTGAGGCAGGAACATTGCTTGAGCCTGGGACGTTAAGGCTGCAGTGAGCTGCTGTGTGTCTGCCACCACTGCACTCCAGACAGAACAACATAGGGGCCCTGTCTCAAAAAAAAAAAAAAAAAAAAAAAAAAAAAAAAAAAAAAAAAAAAAGAAAGAAAGAAAAAGAAAGAGAAAAGAAGAAGTTTTAACCTGGGTGGCCATGGATAGTGTCCAAGGATGGGTACCAGAAAGTGTGAACCCTAAAGTGACAGTACAAAATGGTGTTATCTTTGTGCATACATCACTTCCTCTGGGGAGGAAGTTCTTTGCTTTCATTAAAGACTCAAATAATTCCAAGACCCCTCAAAATGAGGAAATCTTTAAGAGGAGAAATGGAGTCTATCCGTCTATCCATGTCCTTTCTTAAACAATCATTTTTGCAAACTAGAGAGATATTCATGATCTATTACCCAGAGGAGCAAATTCTATGAAGATGTTTTCCCCCAAGGGAAAAAGCCTACAGACGCATCAACCCAAAACTCAGCCTTTACGGACCTTGAAAACTACACAGGAACAAAACTATGAATGTTCCAAAAACAACACCATGGTTTAAAGAAAGTTATGATTGTTTTCAGAAAAAAAACTAACAAGATTATTCCATTGTCTGTGAACAGACATTACAGTAATAGCTCCTAGGGACTATACCGTAGTAGCTCTTACCTTCTAGGATCTTATAGTACCTGCTAGGATCTTGTACTACCTGTAAGATATACTGTGTATAATCAGTATACACAGTAAGCACAGTGTAGATATTCAATAGGCACCGCTAAATAGTATAAATGAACCAATAAACCCATGGATGAATGTATGATCAAATGAAGGACTTCGGAGAAGTTTTAATGCTGAGGATCGTAACTGCAGAGAGCTGAACTCCCAGGTTTCAGAGACTCACTCGCTCCCCTCCAAGGACACAGAAAAGATAAAAAGGGTGAGTGAGAATGAGGTCTGGGAGAAAGCTACCCCATAAATACAAGGTATTGTTATTTTTATTTTTATTGGTGCTTCTGCTGCCTCCAGGGGCGGGGAATATGGGAATATGGCTAATTTTCATAGGATATGGGAATATGGCTAATTTTCTGCTTGACTCCAGACAGATTCTAAATTACTGAGCCACATTTTATTTTAAATTGACTAATAAAGAAATCTCACACCCCACACCATTTCACATTTTCTTGGGTCATTTAATGTTCCCACTTTTCTACAGTGGCTCAGTCCTCTCCCTGAGAGCTGGGTCGGGAGTGGGGTGGAGGAGGGCTGGAAAACAGTTGGACACATTGTCATTTCTCCTCTCTCTTCCTCTCTCTCTCTCTCTTTTAATTTTCCCTGATCAAAACACAAAGAAAATGACAAAAAATATCACCCTGAATCAGATGCCTTGCTTTTATGCTCACTTACACCCAAAAACACGTACGGCTTTTTGCTTTCCCCAACATAAAAATAAATGGAAAACATTTTGCAAATGTCAAATGCTATATAAAAGGAAAAAATATGAAGGACACTGCACACATAAACAATAATACTAATGACAAATTTTACCTCTCCTAAAGCACTCTCAACCACCCAGTCCCAATTTTGGAGTCATATCTCAAGGGTCAGAAACCAGCTATATCATAGGTAGAAATGGATTCTCACAGAAAAAAAAAAAATAGTCTGCAGATGTGTCCGCAGATGATATTAAGGAAAAGAGAAGAAAAATAAGAGAAAATTACTCAGGGCTGACCATTTTCTTTCTATCTTTCATGCATTCAATACTGGTTTAAGCAACACTGTGTTCAAAATGGTGTAAGGCATTGGGAACGCCATATACAAAACAGTAGAGGTGGTTCTCACTGGAATGCAGTGACCTTAGAGAGGGAGACACATATTAAAGACATGTATATATAAACAAGATAATTGCTGATTTTACTGTTATCAATCAAAATGCTCTGATTGACAGTCCAGAAGATGAGTAGATAAGGGAAAGTCTCAGTGAGAAAATAATATTGAGGCACAGCCCAATGGCTAAGAAAGAGCCGGCCATGTGGAGAACAGTATAGGGAAGAGCCCATACAAACACTCAGGGGTAGGACACAATATTAAATTGCTCCAGGGACTCTCAGAAAGACAGAGTGGCCTGCGGTACAGGGGCTGATGGAAGAGTGACACGAAATGACATCAACAAGAAGCTCAGGACATGGACCTCATTTCACGGGCATGGTAACCAGTCTGATGTTTTTCCTAAGTGAAATGGGACTTGGCTGGGTGTGGTGGCTCATGTCCATAATCCCGCCACTTTGGAAGGCTGAGGTGGGAAGAGTGCTTGAGCTCAGGAGATCAAGGCCAGCCTGGACAACATGATGAAACCCCATCTTTACAAAAAATACAGAAATTGGTCAGGTGTAGTGGTGTGTGCTCGCAGTCCCAGCTACTTGGGAGGCTGAGGTGTGAGGCTCCCTTTAGCCTGGGAGGTTGATGCTGCATTGAGCTATGATCACACCACTGCACTCCAGCCTGGGCAACAGAGTGAGACCCTGTCTCAGATAAAAAGAAGAAAGGAGGAAGAAGGAAGAAGAAGGAAGAAGGAGAAGATGGAGAAGAAGGAGGAGGAGAAGTAAAATAAGAAACAGGATCCCACTGAAACATCTTAATGGGGAAGGGGACTGACATGACAGATTTATGAATTTCCAAGGTCACTATGGCTTCTGTGCAGAGAAAAGATGAGAAGAAACAATAGCAGAAGCATGGTGTCCAGTCAGAAGGCTGGTGCAGTCGTCAATATGATGGACCGTGACCAGGCTGGTGACAGCAGGGACAGAGTAGGGAAGATGGATTAGAACTTGCTGGTGGATAGGATGATGAGGTAAAGGAGAAGAAGGGATTCAAAAGACTTTAGTAGCTCATCCCTTGTAAACACTAAAGTTAGATGAGTTTAACTCATCCAAACTACTAATGGCATTAATATGTTAATGAACATGCAGTCTTTCTTCAGGTATAGGGAGCCATAAATGGCCCCACCTTCCAAAATAAAAATAAAATAACAATGATCCTTGATGCACTCTAGCAAAACTCCATTTCCGTGCTTTATGCTCTGATTGACTGCTGCACATTTTCCCCTTAGAACATCCCTGAGAACTTGGATTAACAATCATCTGATAAGGTCTTCTAGCTGCCTCCCAAGCTGTATTCTAAGGTCCATCAGAGAAGGGGTCCTACCTGTCTTGGTCAGCATTAGATTACCAGAACCAAGCACTGTGTCTGGCATTCTGTGGGTGAATAATGAATAAATATTGGGTGTGAATAGATGCCCTGAACTTAACTCCTTGAAGGGCAGGAAGCGATCTGGATCCAGCACTAACACTCACCCATTATTTCCCGGCCTCCTCCCCAAGATCCTCCTACTTGCTCCCCAGCCGACTGCAAGTCTAGACACATCATCCTGATAAAGCCAGAGCCACTTTGCACAAGATGACTCATGGTTCAGAAACCACCCCAGCTCATCGTCAGGAGGTTCCCTGGTTTGCTGAGGGTGGCTTCCTGGCAGAGCTCTGCAAAGCTGGAGGAGGCTTCATTATTACTTCCAACGAGGGTTCCTCTTCACTCCCTCCTTTTCTCTCCCAATTCCACGTTAGGCTCTGAGACACTTAGAAACCATGCTTGAATCCCTTTGGGAAAGATGCCAATGCCTAATGGAAGCATTTCACAAAACAGCTTCATGAAATCCTGCTCCTGGAGTCCGCCAAGAGGTGGGGATCTTTGAAATCCATTATGAGCATACCAAGGAAACATCCTGGAAAGTTTAACGCTACCTTCCTCATAAATATTTCCTCATTCAAGTCTCTGTCTCTCACTCCCAGTTCCAGTAATTACTGCACAGGATATCACTCTGAGAGGTTCTGCTTTCAGCGTTTCACACAGGAATTGTTGGTTCAGATATTGATGAGCTCTGCCTAGAAATATGCCACATTCTTTTATTCATTCCTTTAAAAAAATAGAAAGATGCCCCCAAATTCATCAATGCATTCATTTATGCACTTAAAAGATGTATTTATTAAACTCATACTATATGCTAGGTCCTGGGTATCCATCAATAAATTGAAGAAATCATTTCTCTCCTTACAAAACTACCTATTTGGGAAGTTAGACAATATAGCCATGAAAACATAAGTGCAAATTGAGCAAAGTGGCATAGAAAATGAAGAAAATCCTATCATACAGACTCAGACTGGGGAAAAGAAACTTTGTGTGGTCAGAAAAATAACCAAGAGAAGGTGACCTTTAAAAAACTAAAAAAAAAAAAAAAAAAAGCCATTTAAAAAAAATGGACAAAATTTATTTGTCCATTCAGAAAATGGACAAATTGGGAGGGAGAAGGAGAGAGAAGAGAGAGAGAGAGAGAGAGAGAGAGAGAGAGAGAGAGAGAGAGAGAGAAAGAGAGAGAAAGGGAGAGAAGGAGAGAATAAGAGAATGAGAATGAATTAGTTCCATGCAGAGAGAAAGAGAGAACAGTCCATAAATACCTAGACAGAGCCTACCATTCTTTGGCTAATATTCCTAATCCCCTAATGCCCAGACAGCTATCTTTTTCCAGGTGTCCTGGGATCCACTGCAATCTTGACTTGGGTATCAAGTCAGCAACTAAAATTCATCTCAGTTCTTCCTTCCAGGCTTCTGTCTTTACCTTCCTCCTCCTACACAGCCAACATTTTACAAGCTCACCCCATCCTAAGGGTCTTAGCTTCCTCAATTCCTCATTCCTTAAGACGTGAATGCTTGTCTTCTGTCCACAGCAACTAAAACTGCCCCCTGAAAGCTCACCAATGAACTTAAAAAAAAAAAAAAAAAGAATCCATTCAATGTATTTCTCAGTCTTCAACCTCTTCATGGCCTTTGGTTTTATTCACCAACCCAACATTCTTGAAACATTCTCCTTTCCCTTGCCTCTTAACCAAAAACTGAAACTGTCGAGGGTGGACTCAGGTCTCTGATCCTTTCCTCACCATTGCTGATAAAAGTAGTAGTAGTAGAAGTTACCCTTACCCTTGATCCAGCACAGACAATATGCCAGGAACCGTGTTAAGCATTTTACAAACCTGGTTGCAAACTATCTGGGGCTATTTAGTTAGGATTTTCCTCCTCTCTTCCATCACTCAAACAGGTAGGTATATAGGATCCTCTTTGTCTCTGAACTCAAGGAGGAAAAGGAATAGAGTTAGTGGAGGGATGGAGCCAAGCATGGCAGAAAGACAATGCTGTCTGTAAGAAGCTTTTGCTTTTCCAAAAGCTGGTTGTTGAAGTGATTATGTTGGATGTTCTGCATGGGGAGTGACAGAGTAGCTATAATGAAAATAGAAAAAGAAAGAGAAGAGAGGAGGAGCAGACACACACACACACACACACACACACACACACACACACACACACAGAGACATTGATTTCATCTGCATTATAAAAGAGATGTCCAGACACTGGTAAGAATATCAAAATCTGTAAGTTGACCATGCATGGTGGCTCATGCCTGTAATCCCAGCAATTTGGGAGGGCAAGGAAGCCAGATCACTTGGGGCCAGGAGTTTGAGACCAGCCTGCTCAAAATGGTAAATCCCTGTCTCTACTAAAAATACAAAAATTAACTAGATGGTAGGAGGCTGTAATCCTAGCTACTTGGGAGGCTGAGGCACAAGAATCACTTGAACCCGGGAGGCGGAGCTTGCACTGAGCCTAAATCACACCATTGCACTCCAGCCTGGGCAGCAGAGCAAGACTCCATCTTATAAAAAAAAAGTCTGAGTTTATCCAGCAGCGGAGCTCTCCAAAGGGGAATGGATGTGTGTTCCTTGTTTTAGTGAAATATTCAAGTCTCAAGCACACGGCCTGCAGAAATGCAGCCTATATATCTGGGAGATGATGAAGGTAGATGATTAGGCAGGTCCTCCCCATCCCCTTCACCTTTGTAGGCCCCAGGTGAGAATTATTATCTTTTGCATAATGGGGGGTTACATTTCCTGGCCACGAAGGAAAAGTGGGGATGAGGATAAAATTAACGTTGTTTCACAATAACACAAAACTGTGCTTCTTATTCCAAGACTGAGTTTGTGGGCAGAGATGTGCATGCTCATTCTCTTCTTTGTCCTGGTTGGGTCTGGTGCTTTGAGCATCCTTGCCTCCACGTTGCCAATAAGGAAATCTTGTCCCAGAAAGTTACATGACTTGCCCATGTGACATAGTGCCAAAGCCAAGATTTACAGAAGTCCGTTTAACACTGAAACCCTTGGCCTTATTTACTGAGTCATGTTGCCAAAGATCTCATGTGTGGCCTCTTATTTTTCTCCCTTTATATCTGCACCCTCTCAGCAATCTTACCATCTCTCATGACTTCAGGTATTCCTTTCGCCATCCTCATTGCCCCATCTGATCCTCACACCCAAAGCTTTAGATTTGCATTATCTGTTTACCCTATTTGAGTCAACAGCGCCTTCTGTATGATTTGGCTGTGATACAAATCTCTGAGTCACCATTCTCTCCAAACATTGCTTCATACTTAAGATGGTGACTAAAATTCCAGCTCCTCTGCTGTGTCACCTCGGGCAAGTTACCTAACCTCTCTCTACGTGCATTTTCTCATCTGTAAAACCATGAAAATAGAAGCTAACTCATTGAAATATTGAGTATTTAATTAGCTAATGTACATCAAGCTAAAAAGTTAAAACAATATCTGGCAAATCACAGATGCTCAATAAAAATCAGCCAAAACATGTAGTGAGCCTGTGCACATACATGTGCAGATGAACTACAACCTTCCCCTTTTGGAGTTTCTACTCCAGGACCAGGTAGGGACTGTTGCATAATGTTATGTGTTCGAGTTTACCACCATTATTCCTTTGAGTTAAGTTGCTGTTGTCACGTATCAGGCTTCTAACCAAGGAGCTTGCCCCTAATCTGAGGTTCCCTTCTAAGTTTCCTTTTGTATTAGTCCGTTTTCAGGCTGCTGATAAAGACATACCTGAGACTGGGTAATGTATAAAGAAAAGGAGGTTTAATGGACTCACAGTTCCACGTGGCTGGGGAAGCCTCACAATCATGGCAGAAGGTGAAAGGTACTCCTTACATTGGCAGCAGGCAAGAGAGAGAGTGATAACCAAGTGAAGGGGTTTCCCCTTATAAAACCATCAGATCTCATCAGACTTACTCGCTACCACGAGAACAGTATGGGGGAAACTGCCCCCACAATTCGATTATCTCCCATCAGTTCCCTCCCACAACATGTGGGAATTACAGGAGCTACAGTTCAAGATGACATTTGGCTGGGGACACAGCCAAACCGTATCACCTGTGCTGGTCAGAATAGGTTTTCTAAAGCTGGAAAGCCTCTGATGACTTCCTAGTGTGCACCAGAAGAGTCCAGCTAGCTCAGTAAAGATTAGACTTTGTAGCTGGACTCAGATGTACCTAGAAACCCACTGCATCATTCTTTAGGTATTTATTTTAGACTATCTAACTTCTCTGGGCCTCAGTTTCTCCTTTATAGAATAGAAATAATAATAATAGTGTTTGGTGATACAAATAGGAACTTAGTGTCCAGTTGGCAAACAAAAGACTGAAATAAAAGTCCTGTTGCAGGGAGGCAGGGCATGGGCATCCAGTCCTGGCCCATGGGCCATGATGAGGAATGAAAGGGCCCCAGCGCAAACTTCTAGATGCCTCCTTCCTGCCCAGGCATGCAGTAGATTTTGTGTATGAGAGAAATAAACCCATGTAGCATTAACCCCTCTGGTACAGAGATTTTTGTTGCCATATCAGAATTTAGCATGCCCTGGTTAATACTAACCACTATCCACCTGATGACTGTGCTCTGGCCTAGCACTATCCAATAATTTTCCCTAGATGGGGCCAGGTGAAGTGACTCACACCTGTAACCCCGACACTTTGGGAGGCCAAGGCAGGAGGATTGTTTGAGGCCAGGAGTTCAAGATCAGCCTGGGCAACATTATGAGACCCAGCCTCTACACAACAAACAAACAAACAAATTAATTAGCTAGGTGTGGTGGCGTGTGCCTGTAATCCCAGCTACTCGAGCGGATGAGGTTAGAAAATCACTTTAGCCCAGGAGTTCAAGGCTGTATTGCACCATCATTGCACCACTGCCCTCCAGCCTGGATAACAGAACAAGACCCTGTCTCAAAAAAAAAAAAAAAAAAAAAAAAAAAAAAATCCCAAGATGATAGAGATGTTCTGTATTTCTACTACGTATTGGCTCCAATATGACAGCTACTAGTCACAGGGGGGTCATTGGACACTTGAGATGTGGCTAATGTGAGACAAACTGAACTGTTGATTTCATTAAACTTTAATTAATTTACATTTCAATATCCACTGTGATTACTGGCTACCATATGGACGAACACAAAGAACTAGCCTTTATTCTGTTCCTTGGAAATGCCAAACTCTCCCGAATCTTGAGGTCTTTCCATTTACTGTGGAAAACCATTTCCAGCCAATCTCTTCCTTTGACATTCTTGCCTGCAAGGTGTTTAGTCCTTCACTCTGCTCAGTTACAAATATGCTCCAACAATACCACATTACTCCTTCACGCCTCAATGAGCAGCACTGTGCTTTACAGGAAGAGCACCTAGGCAAAAATGAATGCAACTGTTATGGATCTTTATTTTCCGATGAAATGGCAACTCCAAAGACAGTGCAGATGAACCTGTGTGCCAGATGCAAAATAGAACAAACAGAGCTTTCTTTGAATTATTCTAGATCCAAACTACCTGAAAAGGCCAATCGGCAGTCAAAAAGACTAGAAATAAGTGGAATGAGGCCTTCAGAATAATTACATGTGGTTAATTGAAAAATGTTAATCATGTCATATTAGGAGGAAGACAGGGTTAAATTGGTAAAATTTCAATTCACTTAGGCCTTATCTCTTGTTGGAATGAACCAGATGATTAATCCTCAATATTCTTCAGGGATGCCGCGAACAGCGGCAATTAAATTAACAACTACAAAGTTTATGCTCAGAGATTCAAAAATGAAAGATGGAAACACTTTAATTTTTCACAAGTTGTTACCTTAATTATCTTCTTATTGCTCTGTCTCTTTTTCCTCATTACAAAAACACACCCCTTAGTATTCACGGATCCCTTTAATTTGCTGTAGCTTGGTAACAATGTAAGAAATGTCATCGAAGATGCAAAGTCATAAATCTTACTTTGTGCATGCTCATTGAAAATAAATTGTTCTGCTGTGCCTAGTCTCAGTGTTCTTTCTGCAAAGTGCTGACAAATTTCCTCTTGCAAACAAATAATGTGGAGTCTCTCTAAGCCTGTGTCCACTGCAGAGTTACTTAGTTGCTTTAATCCAACAGCAACAACAAAAAAATTCCTAGACAGGGCTGAAACTTAATTGGTCAGGTTCATGAAATACACTGAGGAAACAGAACAATGTAACAGGGAAATAAACACAAACTCAGAAATTCCTTTTCTAACATACAGAACAGACATAAAAACAGCCTCAGGATAAGTCAGTTTTACCAAATGCGAAGTTTTAAAATCTTCTTTATTTTGTTTTATTTTATTTTTCTCAGAATGATATCTCTGCATTGTCAGTGTGGAATCCCACTTTGCAAAGATTGGATAATTCATCTCTCTCTCTTGGAACGCGGCTAATCAAAATTGAAAAAAAAAAAAAAGATAAATTCAACAGCAACCACCATAAAGCCAAAGAATGCTGCCTCACTGTGATTTAAGAAGTCCACTGACATACGTGCATTACAACTGTAACCATCACAAACATTATCTGCATGCTATGTACTCCTTTAACATTAACTCAGAAGCCTGTTTGCAAATTTGGTACAGCACATAAGCCATCTACAGCAGCAGCAACAGCAACTACAACACAACAAAAGTAGTTTTCACAGTCAGGATTTCTAAGTAGCCTCTGTTGATGTGAATGAAAGCTAACGGAATTCTTTTCTTCAACGATCATTTTCTGGATGTGGGCAGGGTGAAGGGAGAGGAGGCAGGGAAAATCAATGATATAATTAAGAAAATAGGCTAGCAATTTGGAAACTGTGAATGAAATTAAAAACAAACCTATCACAAAACTCTGGGCTGAAACAGCAACACGATCAAATGACTGTGACTCCAAACTGGAAAATGCATGAAAACATATCAATAATTGAATGCATCACATCCTCAATGCCTGAAGACGTAATCACCATCACTATAAATCCTCTCCCAGAGCGATGTTAAAGTCTTTGACGGTTATATTTACTGGAGCAGTATCATCACTTAGTCCACCTTCTGAATTTCCAAAGTTTCACAGCAAAATGTCATATCCCCAGAGAACATCCTCACAACAAGTTATTAGCACAGCTCTATTGATCACCATCCAAATGGCAAAAATCTCAATAAATTTCATCTGGACCTTTACTGAAACCTCAAAAATGCATTACACCCCACTCTGCTGACCACCGTTTTTATGATCGCTATTGTATTTGCAGGGCAGTCAATTTTATACAGCATAACAAACTGCCAAGTGCTAACGCGATTCCCTCCATTACTGAGGCCCATGTATTAAATTTACTGAAGCACAATATCAGACTTCAAATATTGCAAGGCTTAGAATTGAATGCCACAGAGCCTAATGTTATCAACCTGACAAATACCCTGACATATTAAGTAGCAGATCATGTATTCATGTTTGGAACTGATGTTGTTTTTCTGTTTAGCTGTATATTTTTTGGATTAGCCATGTTATTTCAAAATGGGCATTATGTTTTGGAGTACAAAAGGGCTGACAGCAAAGAAGCTGTGTTAGTCATTCTTTTTTTTTCATGGCAGATCAATTATTATTTTTCTTAATGATGTGTTATTGTACGTCTAAAGAAACTATAAGCAGAACTCAGAAAAATACCACTTATTAAATAAACAATTAATTTTTTTGCTTTTGCTTTCTACCAATACAGAAAAGCTCTAAAAGGTTACTTTCATTCCACCAATAAAATGTAAAGTTTCTTTGGTATTAATCCTGTGTGTATCTTTCAGCTTTAAATTAAGACAAGAGCTGTTCTCTCTCTTCTCCTTGTCTTGTCATTGATTCTCTGTTGGTTGCAACAAAAGCTACCAAAATTACTGAATTGCCTCTAAAAACCTTGCTTTTATTCACATGCTACTAAATGATTTCAACTACTTCTCTTTGGAAAAACATGACCATTGCAATGATCTTCAACCAATATGTTCATCTCACATCGGAATGTTCTAATTTACAGAAACAAGAGTCCAGAAACCAAATACCTCAAAAGCCAAAGCTTTTCAAGTGTACTCTCCATGGCTTATATACAAAACAATATCTTGTTCAAAATATAAAATTCTGTCATGTATTGAAAATAATTTTTTAAATGATATGTTTTCTCTTTCCCTCTTCATCAAAAACATTGAGAATCTGATACTAAAACCTCTTTCTAGGTCATGGATCTTGGTATTAAAACCTGCATTTTCGATGCATACAAATCATAATATCAAAAACTAGTTTTGCCATAATAAGGTCACTTCTGAAACTCAAGAAAATACCAAGGCACATGATTTATTTTCTGGTTATTTATTTATTTTCTGGTTTATTTCCTGGTATAATGGTTAGTTTTCTGACTCTAGTTTGCAGTTTCATCAGAATCACAAGGGAAAAAATGTATCCTGTTAAAATGCGCACAATTTTTATGCACATATGTCAGGGGACCTATTTATCACCACGTGGCCGCATTCTCTTGCTTTATGGCAGTTACTGAAAGATGTATCTTCTTTTTTCAATTTTGATAAGCCCACTGTTTCTAAGAGTTTCAGTATTTTAAATAGCTATATAAGTGAAATCATGCAGTATTTGTCTTCTTGTGACTGGCTGATTTCACTTAGCATAATTTCCTCAAGGAATATCCATGCTGAAGTGTGCATCAGGCTGCCTTTATTTTTCAGGGCTGAATACTATTCCATTGTGTGTGTGTGTGTGTGTGTTTTTCAGCTTTACAAATAGTTTATTTCCACCTTCATAAACATGTGTGCCTCTGACCATTATGCAAGGCACCATGAATTAAATACTTATACCTGAACACATTTGTCTTACGTTATTCAAGATAAAGTGACTGTGTGTGTGTGTGTGTGTGTGTGTGTCTGTGTATCACAATTTCTTCAACCTTTCACCCATCAATGGACCTTTAGGTTGCTTCCATCTCTCAGCTATTATAAATAATGCTGCAGTGAACATAGGAGTTCAATTAAAAATATATACAGATAAAGAACATTGCAATGATGAACTTGGACTCTGGCCGGACATGGTATCTCATGACTGTAATCCCAGCACTTTGGGAGGCCGAGACAGGCAGATCAGTCGAAGTCAGGAGTTTGAGGCCAGCCTGGCTGACATGGGAAAACCCCACCTCCATTAACAATACAAAAATTAGCTGGGCATGGTGGAAGGTGCCTGTAATTCCAGCCTGAGTCAGGAGAACTGCTTGAGCCCGGGGGGCAGAGGTTGCAGTGACCTGATATTGTGCCACTTCGCTCTAGTCTGGGTAACAGAATGACACTCAAAAAAAAAAAAAAAAAGAGAAAAAACGGACTCTAGTCATCAACGTTTTTTAAAGTTCTCCAGGTGATTCTAACTTGCAAGTGGGATTAAGAACCACTTCTTTAAGATACTGTGAAGCCTCTCACCCCCTAGAAGCTAAGATGTGCCCCTCTGGAAGTTAAGCCATTTGGATGTTTAGATGTAGGGAAAAATTAATCTCATGTATCCCAATACTCACAGGACTATTCACAGGCCCCAAATCAAGCTCCTTCAGAGAACCTGAGTGGCCACTTTGTACAAGAGCCTCTGGTCAGATGTATGCGGTTATGCTTGGCTTACTGTCTGCCAAAAAGACAATATTGACTTTATGCTAAGGAAGCTCTTCCTACCTCATCTGGGCCCAACTCTCTGCTTGAGGGATTGTATTCAGGAAAGACTGCAGTGTTCAGAGTCAAATGAACATGGTTCAAACCTCAGTTCCAATCACTTGCCAGCCAGGTTGATTATGGTGAGTTTATTCCACCCTCTGAGGTATTCATTTCCTCAACTATAAAATGGAGATTATGAAACCTACTGGAGCAGAAGCAATAGATGTAAAGTGGCCAACTATAACTTAAAACATAAGTAGGCACTGACTAAGCAGAACCTATGATTCCTTTTTTTTTTTTTTAAAAAAAAAAAAAAAAAAAAAAGACAGTCTCACTGCAATGCCCAGGCTGCAGTGCAATGGTGTGGTCTCGGCTCACTGCAACCTCCGCTTCCCAGGTTGAAGCAATTCTCCTGCCTCAGCCTCCAGAGTAGCTGAGACCACAGGTGTGCGATACCACACCTGGCTAACTTTTTGTATTTTTAGTAGAGATGGGGTTTCACCATGTTGACCAGGCTGGTTTCGAACTCCTGGCCTCATGTGATCTGCCCGCCTTGGCTTCCCAAAATGCTGGGATTACAGGCATGAGCCACCACGCCCGGCCAGAAGCTATGATTCTTATGATTAAAAGGCAATTCAAAGTCAAAAATTTCTAACTTTTAAGATACCCATGTCTTTGGAAATGGAAGAACTGATCACCTTCACTTATAGGTGGTGCATCTTCTCTATCCAGGACTGATGATAAAACTGAAGGCAGTCATTGCTGTCTCACTGTCACCTCGTCATCTCTTCTTGATGGCACCCCAGGATTGCCTGATAGATTATGAATGAGATGAGAAAGTGTTCTTGTTCCCCACTCAGTTTTCCTCCATTTTTTAAAAGAAATGCATTGACAAAATTTAAGCACGATATTAAAGGCAAAGAATTTGGCCAGGAATGGGCTTCCAGAACACTGCCTATTATTTATGCTTTTAAGAAAATTACAGTCTTATATTTATCAAGTAAAAAGGCACTGGAGATGTCATTGGCTATAAAACCTACATCACCACTGCAGACCCTACATATTCTTATCAACACACATTATTTGCACACTGACTCACTGTTTCATTCCATCATTCAGAATATACTTGCAGTGCACTCTCTCTGGGTCAGGCTCTGTGTTAGGCATTAGAGTATTGCAATGAGTGAGACAGAGATGATCACTTTTGCCTAAAAGGATGCGGTTCACAAAAGTGTTAAGTGTAATAATGTGAATACGCTCAGAGAATTTCCAGAGCACAATGGACAAACACTTAACCCATTCAGCTGGCTTAAAAATAATCAATCTTTAGGCCTGGCGTGGTGGCTCATGCCTACAATCTCAGCACTTTGGGAAGCTGATGTGGGTAGATTACCTGAGGTCAGGAGTTCAAGACCAGCCTGGCCAAATATGGCGAAACTCCACCTCTACCAAAAATACAAAAATTAGCTGGGCATGGTGGCACGTGCCTGTTAATTCCAACTACTTGGAAGGCTGAGGCAGGAGAATTGCTTGAACCCAGGAGGCAGAGGTTGCAGTGGGCCAAGATCTTGCCATTGCACCCCAGCCTGGGCGACAGAGCCAGGCTCTGTCTCAAAAAAAAAAAAAAAAAAAAAAATCTTCAAAAATGAAGAAGATTAGAGGCCAGGTATAGATGGAAGTAGAGGAGTATATATCCTATTTGGTATTGCTGGCAAATGAGATTTGAAGCAGGAAATGGAAAGCAAAGCAGGGTTCCACTTATCATCTAGAGGGTCATTCATTGCTTATTTTTTCATCCACCATCTATCCATGCACCCACCCACCCATCCATCATCCATCTATCTGTCTAACCATTCACTCATTTTTTTTTCAGTGTGATAAATGTCTCTTTGCAGCTAGGAGTTGTCTTGTCTCCCGGTAATTTAAAACTAGCACACACAACCCGATTTGGGGGCTCCCAGGCACTTGAAATTTGCTATTTCTGCCCCTTTCTGCAAGGCCCCTCTTCCTAATGTCCACATTATCCTCATCATGATCTAGTCAACCATCAGATGCATACACTTAAAGCCAACTGTAATTCCTCAATTTTTTTCCCCAGGAGATAGGGCAAATGTGTCTCTCCATTGTAATCCAAGAGTATCATGGCAAGGTCTTATCCTTGAAATTTACCCAATTGCCCCTACCATATCCCTATCAGTGGGGGATATTATTTTGTCACCTGATCTCTATCCATTACTTCTTCTGAAAATAACTTTCCTTTGAGCTACTGTTCCTATGCCACTTCCAGTACCCATGGTTTAGGTAGGGCTGACTCCTGTACCTCATCTTAGAAATGAAGACAGGACCCAAATCTAACGAAACCAATGAAACACTTCATTTTCCTGGCCAAAATGATTGGTTCAATTGTGGGGTTACTATCCAAGCCGAATCAATAAAAACTACATAAAGAACATTGTAATGAGGAAGAACTTGTACTCTGGAGCCAGACTTTCCTGGTTTGAATCCTGCTAAAAATGTAAGTTTGGTCAAGTTTAATTACCTTTATGACTGGGTGCCATGGCTCACACCTGTAATCCCAGCACTTCGGGAGGCTGAGGTGGGCGGATCACGAGGTTAAGGTGTCGAGACCATTCTGGCCAACATGGTGAAACCCCATCTCTACTAAAAATACAAAAATTAACTGGGCGTGGTGGCATGCACCTGTAGTCCCAGGTACTTGGGAGGTTGAGGCAGGAGAATGGCTTGAACCCAGGAGGCGGAGGTTGCAGTGAGCCGAGATTGCACCACTGCACTCCAGACTGGCGACAAAGTGAGACTCCATCTCAAAAAAAAAAAAAAAAGTAAAAAGAAAAAAAAGTTACCATTATGTCAGACTGATTACCAAAACAGCCTCCGATTCTTCCCCAGTTCTAGCCCTTCGTGATATGACCATGAACATCCTCCCATCAAGTGGTAGAGTTTAGTTCCCCACCCTCTGAATCCAAACTGGACTTGTAACATATTCTGGTAACAATAGGGTAGAAATGAGAATGTGTCAGTTCCTAGCATGAGCCTCTCCAGGCTTTGAGTACCTTTGCCCCTTCTGCATGTACAATTGTGCCAGCTCACTGCTGTATCTCTACCTCACTAAGTGAACCAGGCTAGCTTGCTGGGGATATCAGAGACACACACGTACAGAACTGAATTATCCCAGCTGATGTCACCCTGGAGGATTCAGGCTCTCTTGGCTTGCCAATTTATCAGACTCATGGTCACTCTTTCAAGCCACTAGACCTTGGACTAGCTCATTACACAGCAATAGCTAACTGACAGAACTGTTCTGTAACTAAGTTTTACCATATTAAAATGGGGTTAAGTATAGTACCTATCTTGCAGAATTATTGTGAGGATTCAAGGAAATAACAGAGTTCATACACAAAAAGGACTTAGTGTCTGGCACTTAATACATGTTACTATTCTTTGCAAGAAAATCTTTGAGGATTTTATTGTTCTTGTTAGAATGGTTAGGAAGGAGACATTTGCTTTTCACCAGGGCTGTCCATTTCATAGAAAATAAGCCTGGAGCTGCTGCATCACTTGAGCCCCCATTAAGGAAGAATTTGCCAGAGGACGATGTCAAGACTGAAAAGCTGAGCCAAGAAACAGCAAAGAACCAGATTTCAAACCGTGTATTTGTGCATCTGAACCCAACCTCTTTCGGACCTTTGCAGTTGTGTAAGCCAATGAACTCCCTCTTCTAAACAAAAGACCAGGTGCATTGTGACTCTGTTGCTTGCAACCAAAAGTGCCTGATTAATATGCTGCTTAATAAAGTCCTTATATGCTTGCAAACGACCTTTGCTCTCAGTCAGGTCATCCTACCAAGATGTGCCAAGGCTTCAGCCTGCCTCCGCGGGGCTATGAGGAAGAATGCAGAAGATAAGAGCTCGTTTTGAAGCATATACAACCCAAAGTCCTCTGAAAGAAACTCATTCATTCCACATTTATACTCTTAACTTGAAATCATCACCACACAATTGTCATCTCCCTTACTCCCGACTCTCACTCTCAACTTATTCACACCCTGATACAGAATGTACACATTCCCCACACACATGCATGCTCGTGCACACACATACAGTACACACCATATACCAAAAGACCTGTAAGTAAATCCCTGTCATCAAAAACTGCTCTGTTTATTTCTTAACATATTTATTTCTCCCTACCTTAACAGTATATATAAGATGGGGATAATAGTGGCTAAGTGCATAGGGTGATAATAAGTATCAAATAAGTTATTATTTACAAAATGCTTATAACCAGACCTGAGATTGTTACTTTTAACCTTATCTTCTCTCTTGAGACCAAGCAAACACAGTATCATAAGTACTATGGATAATATTACATATTGCTGACAACACCATGGATACAGGAAAGTATGGAGAATGCTGAATAATGATTTTATGCTTTCGGAGGCATTTGTGGCTAGTTCACAGAGACTTTTCTTTCTCTGAAATTGTAGTCACAGTCAGGGGTAGAACACCAGCCACCATTTATGACCACATGAAGTGCTCCCCGCAGTCATAGCTGTTTAAACAAAAGGGGTCTAGGAAGGACCAACCAGATTTTCTCTTAGGTCTGCAACAATTTTTTTTTTTTTTTTTTTTGAGACGGATTCTCGCTCTGTCACGCCGAGGCTGGAGTGTAGTGGCGCAATCTTGGCTCACTGCAACCTCTGCCTCCCGGGTTTAAGCTATTCTCCTGCCTCAGCCTCCCGAGTAGCTGGGATTACAGGTGCCTGCCAGCACATCCAGCTAATTTTTTGTATGTTTAGTAGAGATGAGGTTTCACCATATTGGCCAGGCTGAAAGAAAATCTTTGGCTGGTCTCAAACTCCCAACCTCAGGTGATCTGCCCGCCTCAGCCTCCCGAAATGCTGGGATTACAGGCGTGAGCCAATGTACCCAGCCGAATATATATATATATATATATATATATATATATATATATATACATATATTTAAAAGAAAAACTTAGGGTCTCCGGTCCTTGCCTCCAAGATGACGAAGAAAAGGAGGAACAACAGTCATGCCAAAATGGGCTGCAGCCACATGCAGCCTATTTGCTGCACAAACTGTGCCCAGCGCATGCCCAAAGACAAAGCCATTAAGAAATTTGTATTCAAAACATAGTAGAGGCCACAGCAGTCAGGGATGTTTCCGAAGCAAGTGTCTTCGATGCCTCTGTGCTTCCCAAGCTGTATGTGAAGGCACGTTACTGTGTGAGCTGCACAGTTCACAGTAAAGTACTCAGGAATTGATCTTGTGAACCCCACAGGGACCAAAAACCCCCACCTCGATTTAGACCTGCGGGTGCTGCCCCATGACCCCCACCAAAGCCCATGTAAGGAGCTGAGTCCTTCAAGACTGAGGACACACTATACTCTGGAGAAAAATAAAATGGAAATTGTACTTAATATTGCATGTTAAGTGTATCTGTGCCAGACAGGGTGGGGATTTTGTGTGGGTTAGACCAAGGGAGAAGTGACACAGTTATTTTCATGGGGAAGAAAGCTCATTCATGTAAACTTTTTTATTTTTTATTCTTTTGGTGGGGGGAGATGGAGTCCAGCTCTGTCGCCCATGCTGGAGTGCAATGGTGCGATCTCAGCTCACTGCAACCTCCGCCTCCCAGGTTCAAGTGATTCTCCTGCCTCAGCCTCCCGAGCAGCTGGGATTACGGGTGTGTGCCACCACGCACAGGTAATTTTTGTATTTTTAGTAGAGACGGAGTTTTGCCATGTTGGCCAGGATGGTCTTGAACTCCTGACCTCAGGTAATCCACCCACCGCAGCCTCCCAAAGTGCTGGGATTACAGGTGTGAGGCACTTCGCCTGGCTATTCATGTAAATTAAACCTTAATTGTTTGCAGTCATATCCTTGGCCTCACAATTTGCATAGTTGTGTGAAACAAAGGGAGTTTAGGCATCCGTCTAAAAAAAAATGTTAAATTTTAGAGCAAATAACTCATTGCTGCTGTTCCTCAGCTTCCTCTGTAGAGTTAATGATATCCACCTTCTATATTATTGCGATGATGAACTGAGATGTTGACCGTAAAATGCTTAGAACCATCCATGACTTGGCAAATCATAAGTTATCAAAAAATGTGTGTTAACCATATTTTCTGAGGGAACAAACTTCAAACTAGAAAACTGCTTAGCATCCGACAGGTTTGAAATTTTTAACAGAAAACTGGACGTTTAAACATGACTTCTTGTGGATACAACAGTTGGCGCTAGTGACAGGTATCTACCATCTATTGATTTGCCTGGCACTCTGCTGAGGATCTAAATGTAGTATCTGATTTTATACCCTTGCCACTATGTGGATTTCTATGCCCACGGCACAAATGAGGATGCTGCAGTTTAGAAAGGCTGAACGACAACCCCAAAGTTCTATCTCTGCTAAATGGCAGATCTGGGATCTGAACTCAAGACAGTGTGGCCTGTCCCCCAAGCCCTTACACTTAACACCACCATGCAGTGTTACCTCTTTCTTCCCAAGGGCAAAAGAAACCTCTCATATTATCATTTTGGCTTTTCTTTAAATATCTCAGCTTTGACAGAGTGCTCCCTTCATCCAAACCTAAATGTTGCTCTTAATAAGCTGGCCCCCTCTGTCCCATATGTAAACGTCTACCTCTCAGTCCCTGAGCAGACACATACTTTCCAGTCCTGTGAATTGAGCTAATGGCACCACTTCTTCCAGGGCTCAGATTTTAATTAGCTCATAAGTCTGTCACTGGCTGGTGAAATATTTATTTCTCAGGAATACACTTTAGTAATTTATGAATCAGAGTCATACAGTAGACACAGGATACGGACTGTTTCTACACTGGCTGTCTGTTTTCATTGGAAGTGCAGCATTCCTCCTTGAAAAATCACTGAACTAAAGCCAGCTACCTTTTCCGTAGGTGATATAGAGTCTTTTTGTGTATGTGGGGAGATTTTGGATTATTGTGAGGTTCACATTTTTAGGTAGAATGTGAAATGAGGGCTATCATGTGTTGCCCTATTGGTGAAGACATTATTAGAAAACTCACAACTTATTAAAGGAAGGAAGGAAGGAAGGGAGGGAGGGAGGGAAGGAGGGAGAGGAGGAGAGGGGAGGAGGAGCGAGGAAGGGAGGGAGGATGGTTGGTTCAGAAATGTACAGTACATATTTCAAATTACAGATACTGTATCAGCTTTATTTATTTATTTATGACAGAGTTTCACTCTGTCACCCAGGCTAGAGTGCAGTGCTGTGATCTTGGCTTACTGCAGCCTCAACCTGCTGAACTCAAGTGATCCTCCCACCTCAGTCTCCTGAGTAGCTGGAACCAAAGGCACACACCACTACACCTGGCAATTTTTAAAAAAATATTTTTGCCCAGGCTAGTCTTGAACTCCTGAGATCAAGCAGTCCTCCTGCCTTGGCCTCCCGAAGTGCTGTCATTACAGATGTGAGCCACCATGCCACCAGCTTTTATTTTACGTACAAGTTCATTGAAAACTCTCCTGAGACTTGGTAAAAGTATAAAACACTGGGCATTTGGGAGGGTCATGTAATATATGTGTAATATTTCTAAATATACATAACCTTTGACCTAGTAATTCCATTTTTAGAATTAAATAGACATCATATGCACAAAGACCTATGTAGAAGAATAGTCACTGATGTAGCATTAATAAAACTTAGAGATTCCACTTTCCCTCTCTCCTTTCTCTTCCCCACTGCAGACTGTGGGATGTTCTTAAAACAGAAACTGGATCAAATGACCACAGCCCCACCCTCGTGCAAAACCCTTCTTCTTATATTGCAAATTCTAAATATAAAACAATGTACTTTATAAATTATTAGTAATCTATAGCTGTAAAGTATCATCATACAATATAAATATATATGTCCAAGTAGTCACCATATTTCCCCTAAACTAGCTCCTAACATATGGCTTTTAAAAGATAATTCTTGCCAGGTGGGGTGGCTCACTCCTCCAGTCCCAGCACTCTGAGAAGTTGAGGCAGGAGGATCGCTTGAGGCCAGGAATTTGAGACCAACCTGGACAATATGTCAAAACCCCATCTCTACTAAAATTAAAAGAAGTAGCCAATTATGTTGAGGTGCACCTGTAATCTCAGCTACTCAGGAAGCTAAGGCAGGAGGATCACCTGAGCCCAGGAGGTCAAGGTTACAGTGAGCTGTGTTGGCACCACTGTACTACAGCCTGGGCAAGAGAGGAAGACACTGTCTCAAAAAATAATAAATAAATAATAATAACAATGGTAATTCTACACTCTTTCATTTATTCGATCTACAAATATTTTTAAATGTGTAATGTTTGCCAGGAATGATGCTATGGGCTGGAGATATAACAACAAAAATATGCAGAGACTTTATCCTCATATAATCTATGGGCTTGCATTTATTTGGAATTAATATACCATAAATTTGAAAGTTTGGATGTACAATTTCATAAATGTTAACATAATTTACAGATTCTTATAACGGCTGTGCAATTAGGAAGCAGAAGAGTTCCATCACCCCAAATCTCTTGTGCTATTCATTTGCAATTACCCTCCCCCGACCCCTAATCCCTGGCAGCCCCTGATCTTTTCTCCCCAAACCTACAGCTTTGTTTCTTGCAGATGTCATAGGAATGGATTTATACAGTATGTCATCTTTTGAGACTGGCTTCCTTCTCTTAGCATAATGCTTTTCAAATAGATCCAAGTTGTCACATATATCAATAGTTGCTCCTTTTTATTGTTCAGTAGTATTCCACGTGTACATGTAATCCTTCAAATTCATCTATTTGAAGACATATGGCTTGTTTCTAGGGGGCTATCATAGAGTTGCTATACACAGACATGTACATGTTTTTTATAAATATACAATTTCTTTGGGTAAGGAACCCAGGAGTAGGATTGCTAGGCTCTATGATAAGCATATACTTAACTTTGTAACGGACTGTCAAAATGTTTTAAGAATGTCTGCATTGTTCTATGTTCCTACCAGCAGTACAGGAGAAATCCAGTTTCTCTGAATCCTCCACAGCACTAAGTCTTGTCAATTTTTTTTATCTTATGCCTCTACTAGGTGTTTAATGGTATTCCATCCTAGCTTTAATTTGCACTTGCTCAATAGCTAATAATGTTAAATACCTTTTCATGGTTTTTTGTTTCTTTTTTAGGTTTTTGCCTTATGAATATCCTCTTGTCTTCTTTTCCCCCCACTCAGGACCCAATAAGAAAGGAGTATGAATATACTCTAAGTGAAGTGACTATTCAAGTCTTTTCCCCATTATTAAGATAGTTTGTTTGCTTTCTTACTTTTGTGTTTTTAGAGTTCAAAATATATTCTAGATACTGAACATTTGTCAAGAGTGGTTTACAAATATTTCTTTACAGATTCTTGTCTTTTCTTTCTTTTAATAGAGTCCTTTACATATAATTTATTAACAATTTTGTTAAGTCAAATTAAACCTTTTTGGGGAGGTGAGATTGTGCCTTTGGTGTCATGGCCAAAAATTCTTATTTTAACTCCTTTGGACGTGAATATTTTATCCATGTGTTCTTCTAAAACTTTACAGTTCTACGTTTTATATTTAGATCTATGATACATTTTGAGTTAATTTTTTGTAAAGCATATGATTTGGCAAATGTGTTTGCAATTATTCCAACCCCAGTTGTTGAAAACAAAATCATTTTTCCTTTGATTCTGTACCTTTTCTAGGATTTAATTAAGTATATTTTATGGGTCTATTTCTGGAGTCTCTATTTTGTCCAGTTGATTAATGTGTCTTCTCCTTTACCTGTTTGCACTATCTTTACTACTATAGGCTTATATAAAATAAATTAGATATATTCACCTAATTTTATTCTTCTTTATTTTGGATATTCTAGTTTTTGTTTTTCCTTATAATTTTTAGAATCTTCACGTTTATAGCTACAAAAATACCTGCTAGCATTTTGATTTGTATTGTGTTAAACTTATACACCAATTTGTACAGAATTAATACTTTTACTACAATGAATCTTTGAATCTATGTATATATTTAGATTTGCTTTTTTAATTTCACAAATATTTTATAGTTTTCAGTATAAAGATCTCTTATATGTTTGTTATATTTATAGCTAAGTATTGCATTTTTTGGAGCTATTGTAAATGGTTTGTTTTTAAGTTTTGGCTTCCAAATGTTCTTTCCTAGTATATAGATATATGATTGATATTAATGTTTTCGCCTAAGAGGTTTTAGAGTTCCTTGGGATTTTATAAATAGACAATTATCTGTGAATAAAGATGCCCTTATATATTAATTTCCAACCAATATGCTCTATAATTCTTTTTCTTCCTTATTGTAGTGAGTAAGATTTCCAGTACTATGTGGCATAAGTTTGGTGAGAGTGGAGCTCCTCCCTTGTTCCTGCTCTAATGGAGATAGTAGTCACTTTTTCACCAATAAGTATGATATTAGCTGTGGGGTTGTGTGTTGACATCCTCTACCAGGTTGCAGAAGGTGCCTTCTATTTCTAGTTAGTTGAGAGTTTTTATCATCAATGTAGATTAGCTTTTTTTTTCCAATACTGTTCAGGACTATTTTATAGGGTCATGTGTTAGTTTTCTTCTTTATTGTGTTAATATGGTACATAACATTGATTTTTTTCAATATGAAACCAGCCTTGGACTCCTGGGACTAATACTATGTGGTCATGCTATGTTATTATTTTTCTATATTATATGTATTCCATGATATATGTTTATGTATGTGTGTGTGTGTGTGTGTGTGTGTGTGTGTGTGTGTGTATATAATATTATATATAGCCTGGTTTTGGTATCAGATTAATGTTAGACTCATAAATTGAGTTGAGAAGTATATCTTCCACTTCTATTTTCTGTAAGAGACTGTGTATAGTTTTTTTTTTTTTTTTCCCAACATTAAATGTTTGGTGGAATAGCCAATGAAACCATTTGTGTCTGAAAATTTTTATTTTGGCAGGATATTTTAAATAAGTCTATTGAACCATTTAGCTTATCCTGTTTGTTTTGAATAAGTTTTGGTAATGGTTGTCAAGGAATTAGTCTATTTCATGTAAGTTGCTGACTACATGTGCATAGATTGATTATTTCCTTATAATCTTTTTAATTTATGTGATGTTTGTAATTTTTGTGGTCTCTGCTTTTTGTCAGTCTTGCTAGAATAGATTCATCACTTCTATGCTTTGAAAGAGCCAGATTTAGGTTTGATTGCTTTTTGATCTTCAAATTCATTTTTTTATCTTACATTTAGTATTCCCTTCTTTCTCTTTGCATGTATTAGTTTTTGATTTACTTTTTTTAAATAGTCTCTTATGATATGCACTTACATTGTTGATTTGAGAACGTTCTTATTCTCTAATAGAAGCACTTAGCATTATATATTTCCCTCTAAGCACTGCTTTCGCTTCCCACCATATATTTTGTAAAATGTATTTTCATTTAAGTTCTATAATTCCCCTTGAGACTACCTCTTTGAACTATGGGTGATTTAGACTTTGTGGTTTAATTTCCAAGTGCTTTTAGATTTTTTCCAGTTTATTTTATGTTACTGATTTCTAGCTTAACTCAATTTTGTCAGAGGAAAGCAACTATATGATTTCAATTATTTTAAATTTGTTAACTTTTTTATAATACAGAATATGGTTTATCTTGGTAAATATCTCATGTGGACTTGAACAGAACAGACATCCTGCTGTTGTTGGATGGTGTTGATTACACATTTTAACTATGTTTTGCTGGCTGATGGTGTTGTTCAGTACTTCTACAGCCTCGTTAATTTTCTCAATATTAATTTTATCAAATAGTGAGAGAGACTTCACTTATGTTTGTAGACTCTCCATTTCTCTTTTCAGTTCTATCAGTTTTGGCTTTATTTTAAAGTCCCATAGTTTGTGCATAAATAATCATGATTGTTTAGGATTGTTTTGTCTTTTTGGTGACTTGGCCCTCTTATCCTTATATAATGTCCTCCTGTATGTCTGGGTGGTTTTTTGTTGTTGTGTTTCCTCTGAAGTTTACTTTGATATGTAGTGAAACATATCAAAGTGAAACAGGATGGGAATTGCCCTAAATATATCCCATCTAACTCGAAATGGAACTCCCCCCATGGATTTTTGAATTGTCAGTGGTCAGTTTACTAGTTCTGTCTGCCACAGTAATTTGAGTTTCCTGAAGATAGCTCGTTTACTGTACTTTTTATCTCTAGAGGCTGGCATCATGGCCACCACAGAGTAGGTGTTCCACAAGTCTGAGGACTCAATAAATCGTTCACCATAGGGAAACATGAGGATAGCTGGTCAATTATGTACACACAAACACACATGCATATGTGAATGGACACAAAAAAATTACTGCCTTGTACCTATAGTAATAGAGCATTGCTTGTGGGAGGGATTTGTGTGGTGTAGGTTTCTAGTCTGAGTCAAATGCATGGTCTTCCTCAGATCAAGAGCACACATACATTGCAACACTTGCCTAGATTCCGCATGTTGCTTACTTTTACTGACTGGGTTTTATTCAGTTACAAAATGCCCCACCTGCAAAAAGTAACCTTGATCTCTCCCTATGAGTGTCCTCTGGCCCACAGAACTGACTAAGCAAGTACATCCAATATGTATTTAATACCAAAGTCACAGAAACAGTCTGCCACATGTTCCTAAAAATCATATCATAACCAGAACAACAACAGTTAAGAGACCTGAGCAAGTTCTCTATGTGCTCTATTTGGTATATTCTTCCATTCTCTCTTTCGGTGCCCTGCTAATTCTTCACAAGGCTAAACGCTTCTATTCTGTCCTTCTGTGTACGATTTTACCAAATTCTTCTGGTGTGCATCCTTGAGGATTCTTCTCACCATGATCCCCACATCCTAACATTCACGCCTTTACTAATCCCTCCTAGAATGTGAGCAGGACCCACAACTTGTTTCTAACCAATGGAATATGACAGAGGTGATAAGATATGTGTGATTACGTGTATGTGATTATATAAGTTTTATTTTAATTTCAGTAGCTTTGGGGGCACAAGTGGGTTTTGGTTACATGGATGAATTGTATAGTGGGGAAGGCTTGGCTTTGAGGGTACCTGTCAATTGAATTGTATACCTTGTACCCGATAGGTAATTTTCCATCCTTTACCCTCCTCCCTGCCTCCCTCCTTCTGAGTCTCTGACTTGAACAGGCATTTCTCAGAAGATGAGAATAGCCAACAAATGGGCAAGAAACATGAAAAAAAATGCTTATCACTAATCATCAGGGAAATGCAAATTAAAACCACAATGAGCTACCACCTTACCCAGCCAGAATGACCACTGTTAAAAAGTCAAACAACAATAGATGTTAGCATGGATGTGGTGAAATGGGGACTCTTATATGCTGCTGGTGGGAATGTAAATTAGCACAACCTCTATGGCAAACAGTATGCAACAGTATGCAGATTTCTCGAAGAGCTAAAAATAGATCTACCATTTGATCCAGTTAATCCCACTACTGGATATCTACCCAAAGGAATACAAGTCACTGTATAAAAAACACACCTGCATGTGCATGCTTAATGCAGCACAATTCACAATTGCAAAGAGAGGAAATCAACCTAAGTGATTGCATAAGATTATAGCAACTCTCTTGCTGGATCTCTCTCCCTCTCTGTCTCTGTCTCTCTCTCCCCCCATTTCTGGATGTGCAGAAGCAAGCAGCCATGAATCCTGCAGCTACAACAAAATGAATCCTGCCAGCAACCTGAGGGAGCTTGAAAGCAGATCCTGTTCGAGATGAGTCTCTAATGAGAACCCAGTCCTGGCTGATACCCTGACTGCAGTCTATTAGATTCTAAGCAGAGAACCCAGCTAAGCCATGCTCAAATTTCTGATACACAGAAACTGTTAGATAACAAAAGACTGTTGTGTTAAGCTTCTGCGGGTGGTAATGTGCTATGCAGCGTAAAAACCTAACCTGATTCTTCCAAAAGCTCTATGAGCTCAGTATTAATTAATTATTCCCATTTTTCAGATGAGGTACTATAGATTGTGGTAAGTTAATAGATTTTCCTAAACTCACACATTAAGTAATTGGTGGTAAGTTAAAAGATATTTTCCTAAACTCACACATTAAGTAATTGGATAAGCTAGAATTCCAACTTACATGATCTCTGATTCCAGAAGCTGTGCTCTTAATAATCATGCCCCATGTTGCTTCCCTTCACATCCACATACTTTACAGAAAAACACATAATATTTTAGGGTTGTTGACACATTACCACCGAATCAGAAGTATTCTGAAAATTTTCTAATTACATAACTTTATAAGCTAGGCTGTTCATACAATGAAACGATCAGTTTTTCCCGAGTTTAACATGTGTCAATGCCCTTGTTACAAAGCCCAAAATGCTTAGCTAGTCTTCCAACCTGCCACCCCTCTGCCCTCCCATTCCAGCCCTCACTTTACTATCTTTTCCTCAACCCTACTGAACTGCTTCCAGTTTTGCAGATATATCATTATTTTAGCTGCTTTTGAGTATTTATAGCTGATGTTTGACAAAACTGTCCCCTCTTTTGTCTTCACTTCCCTAACTCTTTCTTGGCCTACATATCTCAGCGGAAACAAACCCTTCTCTATGGACTTTCCCTGCCTGATTCTTCTCAAGGTTATATCCTCCCATAGAATCCCAAACTTCCTCTCCCTAGCACACATGACACATTATTTAAATCTTGTGTTGATGACTCCCACGAGACTGCAAAACCCTTGAGGGGATGGTCTGTGTCCTGTGTGTGCTGTTACATGCCTCTGCATAGCACCATGCCTGGCATCAAGGAGGTGGTCAATACCTGTCATCCAAATGCAGGTCGGACATCTCCAGAGCCTCTCTGTCTCCACGTACCTTAACAGTAAACAGAATAATCTAATGGTAGCTTCACTGGCATTCCACCAAGTCACATGAATTGCATTTTCTAACTCCCGCAGCCCTGGACAGCTGCTGTGGCTTTTGTTTTTCTTTTACGAAAGGTTTAGTTTAAGCTTTAATGGACTCATTTAGTGGAAATATACAGTAAGCTGGAGCAGAGACAAATCCAGAGCTTGACTACTTATTTACTTGTGAAGTGAGGCCTCATTTCAATAAACTGGTTTGAGAGGAGAGTTTGGGATGGGCAGAGATGTTGGTGCATTTCACTGCAATATTGCTGTCCCTATTGGGAACCATGGCTGTGAAACATAATACTTTGCCTCAAAAGTGCTTTGAATGACACCTCATGAACTGCTCATGAGGACAATTTTCCTTTACTCCTAGGCTTTCAGAGGCAGATAGAGCAGCTTGGATAGCCAGGATTTGATTGGTTTACTGCATGGGCTTTCTCTCTGTATATTCAGGAAGGTGGTGAAAATGAACTGAGACCTAAGATGCAACTGGTGAACGGGAGAAAAATGCAGTGCATGACACAGAGAAGAGAATTTCAGAAGCCATGGTTGTCTGTGCCTCAGTTTCCTTATCTGTAAAATGGGTACTGATCGGTACCCACTGATAAAGGGCTGTTATGAAAACCAAATGAGAAAGGGCACATGGCCACTTAGTACAGTGCCTGGCACAATGGTTGCTCCATATATGTGAGCTTTCATTATCCTTACCCTTGGTACACAACTGATACAATATTAAGCCCCCAATAAGTGTCATTGGCTATTATACCCATCACTGCTATTTTATGCTTTTCTCAGTGCTCCCCAGGGTAGGCATTTAATAAACGTGGTATAAAGCCTGTAACATGGTCCCCAGTGATCCCTGTTCCTGTGTAACTCCCTCCCCTTCAGGGCAGGCTAGATTCATTAATTATAGGGATTAAAAGAATGCAGCATGAGAAATGGAATGTCACCTCCTAAATCAGTAATAAAAGCGACTGGATTCTCTGTCTTTGGTGTCCTCTCTTTCATTCTCTCTTGAATTGCTTATTCTGGAGGAACTATGTACTTTGCCCCAAGACACCTTTCCAGAAGTAAATCTGTAGGCAGCAAATCTCCATCCTGCTAACAACCACGTGAGAGAGCTCAGTGAAGGTCCCCCTCAAACAGCCTTGACACGATTTTAGCTCCTGCCAACACCTGCCAAAACTACTCAGCAAACATGCTTC
Organism: Pan paniscus; assembly: GCF_029289425.2. Taxonomy (NCBI): domain Eukaryota; kingdom Metazoa; phylum Chordata; class Mammalia; order Primates; family Hominidae; genus Pan; species Pan paniscus. Next base: position 7,647,649 of record NC_073267.2, on the reverse strand, counting down.
CGGACTCTCAGTCCACAGCAACTATGAAGTGGTAATTACGTAGCAATAGATAACTAAGGCAATAGAATTAGTTTCTGTTTTCCATTAGAATATAAGCTCTATGTAGGTAGGACTTTCATATTTCTTATTCGCTTCCATGCATCCAAAGCCTAGCAACATTGCTGGCACACAACAAGTAATCAAAAATACATTTTTCCATGAATGACTGGAGGCCACCATCAAGATTCATTGACATGGGAATGTCTACCCCTTACTTACATCCCTTTTCATCAGTTAATTAAAAAAATACCAGTTTTCCTCATAAAAGTTGCACCACTAAGTGCTAACAAGAATCTATACGTTGGAAACTTATTCGAAGGATATTATATAATACATTATTTTTAAGCAAAGGCTTTGGAATATTTTTCAAACACAAACTCAGTGAGCTGAAGAAGGTGAAAAAGCATTCCTTAAGGAGCTAAAGAGTAAATACGCTTACCCTATTTTCAACCTCAAATCACTTCTCCAGTTCCTAAAAGCAGTGGCTTCACAGCTAAGTGATCTTACCCTACCCAGACAATTTTCCAAATTTTGGTTTGCTCCAAGATAAGCCAAGCAACACACAGTGTGTATTTCTCAGACCTTTACGATTTGGCTTCATGAAAACCACTAGAGTTACCACACCTAAAACTTAGGACGACGAGTTAGCAAGACAGAGAAGCACATGTAAACAGAAAGCAAAGTTTCCATGCACCTAGCAGGACTCTTCATGAGCGTAGAAAGGAAAAAGGCACAAGGACTCTCATTTCCAGAGAGGCAGGGGAAGAAGGCGTGAGGCACATCTCAGCCCAGGAAGAAAAGGCGTTTCAGAACCATTCAAATGACAGAAGAGAAAGATCTTGGGCAAGAGGAGATAAATAGATGGTATTCAATTTCTCATTAGGCTCATGGTGTCACTTTCATTTGGAACCATGTTCCACTGCTAATTTTCACAGTGCTTGAGTGCTTCTTAAAATGAATAGCACTCACTCATGCTTTCATGCAGGCTGCACGGTACATTTCTGTGCCTTTATTAAAGGGTACAGTCAGCATATACTTCCTTCCCAGGGGTATACATTTAGAACTGTTAGATATGTGACCTTGGACCTCCATAGCAAAATGGCAGCTACCCAGGTATTCATATTTTTTTCATTGCAGTTTGAATATAAAATCTCCAAAATATGTACACAAGTACACTCATGTGCACACACAATCACTTTCTTAATTATTTTGTAATTTGCAACCTTAGCAACTCCACATAAAGACTGCTCTGCCTCTGAACACCAACTCTCATCTCTTAACTACAACTGAGAGTTAAAAACTCAAAAGGTTTCAGATTTCTTTTTTCTTAAAATAGCCCAAGTCTGAGGTAAGAGAAAATTTTGCCAAATATGAGGTGAGAGTTCTTTGCTCATAAAATTCATTGCACATTCATTATTGATCAAATAATTATAAATTCACTAAGCACTCACGATGCAAAAGGCACAAGTGATTTTTTTTAAAGCTCAAGTATTCTACTTCTAGGAATATATCCTATAAAAAGAAATCACCCATGCACACACTGAGATGCATGACCCGAGAGTGCCATTGTGAGTAACTGTGAAAACTTGGTAGTGGGAGGCAACTTTAATGTCCATCAGCACGGGAGGGAACTTTAATGCCCATCATCAATAAGGGAGCAAATATACAAAAAAAAGAGAACACATCTATAACATAGGACATTATGCAGCCTTGCAAAGAACAAAATAGATCTCCACATGTTGACATGCAACAATCTCCAAGATGTGCTTCTTGGGTGGAAGGATATTGAGTCAGAAGACACTGTGTAGTATGGCACTCTATGCTAACATAATAATTTGCATACATTCATCATGTGGCTCCAATGGTGCGGGTGCATAATTGCATAATATATTGCTGTTACAATACATCTAAGTAGTCAAATATCAGCAATGGAATCTGATTCAACCAAATACATAACAAGATCGAAAGGGAAGTGGGAGGATATTGTCAACAGGAGGAGAACATGGCTAGTAGATGAGAAAGAAGGGAAACTTTTTATCTTTTGCTTTGTAAGAATCTTTACTGCGGAAAGACTTAAAAACAGTGTTTTTCGGCCGGGCGCGGTGGCTCACGCCTGTAATCCCAGCACTTTTGGGAGGCCGAGGCGGGCGGATCACGAGGTCAGGAGATCGAGACCATCCTGGCTAACACAGTGAAACCCCGTCTCTACTAAAAATACAAAAAATTAGCCGGGCGTGGTAGCGGGCGCCTGTAGTCCCAGGTACTCGGGAGGCTGAGGCAGGAGAATGGCGTGAACCCGGGAGGCGGAGCTTGCAGTGAGCCGAGATCGCGCCACTGCACTCCAGCCTGGGCGACAGAGCGAGACTCCGTCTCAAAAAAAAAAACAAAAAAACAAAAAAACAAAACAAAACAGTGTTTTTCATTATATTGTATAAGTCCTCAAAGTCCAAAAAAAGATAAAAAACTATAGAGCATTACTCTTACCCAAAATGACTCAGAGGTGCACTCTTGGGTCTCCATTCAAATCAACTCCATAGAATATGCAGACTCCAGGTCTCCTCAGAAAGCTCAATGTATTTATGTATCTGTGTATTTATGTAGTTGACAAATTAAAAACGTATATATCTGCAGAGATCTCAAACTTGAATTGACCGTGGTTCAACATGTGCCTGAAGCAATAGGAAAAATTAATTATCCATTCTGTCCAGGTTGCAAAGCTTTCTCTGACTCCAGTTCGATGGGTCTGACTCACCCCTGAATTCACGTAAGAACAACCAACCAATTCGGCAGCGCCTTACGGAGGGTGCCAGCACTTGCAGATATGCTTTCTGATTTCATTCTTTCCAGAAAACATCAGTTAAATTAGGTAAGTAGCATTATAGCCCAGTCATCCCCATTATTGCTGTCATTGCTAATATTCCTGTTACCCAAATCATAAAACAGAGGCCTAGAACAGATGAGTAAGTTGACTTCTGTCATACAACTAACAAACTGCAGAAATGAAGCTCAAACCTGAGTCGTGTGAATCAAGGTCACAAGAGCTTTTCACTTTGACCCATTTGAGGACAGACACACACACACACACACACACACACACACAGAGTTTACATATTGAGGCTGGATTTAAGATAACCTTAAATTTTCAGCCTCAGCCATTATTTATTTTCCATAAACAGTGTGGAGCTATTACACGCTGAACAGGAGCTATTAAAGGTTCTGACTTGATGGACAATATATGTTAAAAGAATGTTTGTTAGGCTGGGCACGGTGGCTCATGCCTGTAATCCCAACTCTTTGGGAGGCTGAGGCGGGCGGACAACTTGAGGCCAGGAGTTCAGCCTGGCCAACATGGTGAAACCACGTCTCTACAAAAAAAAACAAAAAAAAACAAAAAAAAACAAAAAATTAGCCAGATGTGGTGGCATGTGCCTGTAGTCCCAGATACTTTGGAGTCTGAGGCTGGAGGATCACTTGAACCCGAAAGGTGGAGGTTGCAGTGAGCCGAGATTGCACCACTGCACTCCAGCCTGGAAGACAGACCCCATCTCAGAAAAATGAATTGGTTTGCTGACTATGTACAAGATGGATGGCATAGAAAAACAAAGTTTGCATGATTCTGAATTTTCTCATCAGGAACTTTAATATTTCAAGACTTGGTCTAATGCATAAGATCACAGGATATTTTTGTTTCTAATGAAATCAATATATATCTCTCTCACACACACTTACCTCCCTTCCTCCCTTTTCCTGTCTCATGAAGAGTACAATCTGTATAGGCCAAACTGTATCTGTCCTTCAAGGGTTAAGCCTCCAATAATTCAGGGTGAGAAGTCAGCTTATCAATTGTGAATGAGACCACTTGAAGAACCTGCTAAATCAGCCAGTCAGCAGCTTTTCAATTCAGCTGATCAATTTATACATGTGGATGTTAGCCCTGGAATTATAAAGTTTACCTCTCTCCTTTGGGGGAAAAAAAATCAAATAGATTGGCCGGAACCTTGAAGATTAAAAAAAAAAAAAGTACAAAATAACAATCAGAATAATTTTATAAAGACCAGGTCCTTTCAGACTAACCTCATCTTCCCCAGAAGTAGTTTTATACAAGGCACAGGTATGCGCCATTTCAATCCAAGCAAATACTTAGTAATTTACTCCTAAGACTCCCAGGATACTCAGACATTGCTTTATCTGGTTTAAAACACAGAGGATAAGCTGATAAAACTGATATAATCAGTATTTCTTTCCTTTTCTCACCACCCTTCCACCAACAGCAGAACTGTATTCCACACTGCACACATTAAAAAATGTAATATAATCAAAGGAAGCATTATTCTTACAAAGGCTATTAAAAGAGCTAAGTAAATTCATACAGTATAATAAAAATGATTTATTTACTATGAGGAAAAAATGGTAGGGAAAATAGTGCCGCTCAGCTCCGTCTGCAAAATCAGGTTCCCATAGAATATTAATCTTCATTGATTAGCTAGGAAGAAAAGCAAAGCTTTACACTTTCACTTTTACGGTGTAAGTTAATTAAAATACTTCAATTTGACAAAGGCCCATCTGATCACACTGAACTCCTTAATACTGAGCATTGCAGAATATTCTATTTGCTTCTTGAAATCATCAATTTATGTCCAACAACATCTGTAGGAAAATGAGATTGGCCACATGTCTCGAGATAGTGAACCACAGTTATTTGGCTTTTCAAAAACAGTATTTTTTCTTAACCTTTATGTGTGTGTGTGCCATGCCCTTCTAGTAGAAAAAAACAACAAACAAATGAAGACTTCTTTCCAGAAATACTGTACGATACACAATTTCAGAGAGAGCATGGATGCCCTGGTGTCCTTTTACTACCCAAAGTTAAAAATCTTAATTCTATATCACAGGTGACCCTGGGATGGGAGGGAACACATATTCTTTACCAGTTATATACTAGAATAAATATAGACAGACATTCCAGCCTTTAGTCACTAAAATTTTCTCCTGTGACATGACCACTTTGTAATATTACATGCACAATTTTAAGAAAAAGTCAAAAATCTTGTTTTTAGACTATTAATGCCAGGCTGTATTTTGTTGACTCCTGCCTCATTTAACTATGGGGAATGAATATGGTTTAGGTTTCTTCATGTCTCATGTTAATATTACAAATGTCACCAGAGCAACTACACTAATCTTCGTGCCTAGAGATCCCTCCTAGCTATTAGCCACTGTGTACTTGAAGTTCTTAGATTTTATTGTAAAAATAACCAACTATGCAACTACTGTCCTCAGGATCTCCTTAAGCCGGAGCCCTGTGTTAATTTGTTGAAGTCTTGTCTCCAATCATATTTGCTGTGTTTTGCAAGCAAATTCATCTTTCAACCCCTCAATGTACTCAACTGTAAAGTGGGAACGATCTTTTTTTAAGAGTCAGGATCTTGCTCTGTCACCCAAGCTGGAGTGCAGTGGCATGATCATAGTTCACTGCAGCCTGAAACTCCTAGGTTCCGGGGATCCTTCTGCCTCAGCCTCCCCGAGAAGCTGGGACTACATGAGGGTGGTGCCACACCTGGCTATTTTTTCTTTTTTTTTTTTTTTTGAGACACGGGGGTCTTGCTATGTTGCCCAGGCTGGTCTCACACTCCTGGCCTCAAACAATCCTCCTTCCAAAGCCTCCCAATGTGCTGGGATTACATGCCTGAGCCACCACACCGAGACTCTTAGTGATTAGTATTAGCAGGCTTCCAAATAAACAGGTGAATTATAACTCCTCTTCCCTGTAAGATAATCAGGCTTGTTTGTTTTACTCTGCAGTGTCCTTAATAACCCCTATCACAGTTTTTAATTGTATATTTGTCTGTGAGATTATCTGATAGGGGGCTCTTTCCCTTGCATGAAATGAAAAGTTCAATGAATGCTAGTGACCTGGTCCTAGCACCTCACCCCATCATGTAGTGCAAGGCTGTGCCAAGAAGGTGTCAATTCAGGTTTGCTCAGCAAACGAGTGAATGAAATTGCTCAAAGGAGTCATCTCGATTTTTTGGATCTGGAATGACCCCTCTTCTTTTCCACCTCAAGACCCTTTACTCCTTGCATCTGCTGGTGTATTTAAATAAAGGAGGACTATCTGCACCTATATGGATGTCTCTACTCTTAGAGCCCTTTCCCCTAAAACTGGGCTTGTGATCCCTGGGTTGTGCAAAATTCTACCATCATCATTTGCAGCTTCCAACTGCAGAGACCTCCCTCTCTTTTTAGGTGAGTCACTCTGTCACTCACCTGGATCACAAGGGCCCAAAGGTGCACCACCTTCCTTCCATACATCCCACCTGGGGGCCTCACTTTCCTTCTGGGCTCCAAATTGCCTTAGGGTCCTGAGAGGCAGTTGGTAACTCAATAATCTCACTGGCAGTAGTCAAATCTGGTGAGAGGGTTTGGTTGCAGGGATTTGGTCATTTTCTCTTTGTTTCAGGGCATGGACAAGGGAGAAGGGGGACAGAATAGCAACCTTTGGAGATGTTTGCATCCAATAATTTCTGACGTCCCAAGGTTAACATTAGAAAATCTATTGGTATCCTTTATAAACTTGTTTTATCTATTTTTCTACTTTTAAGATTAGTTTTCCAAAACTGAAAATCCAGTACATTCACCTTGGAAATACTTAAAGCAATTCAAACAGGTGGCTCTTTTTCCATCCTCACTCCCCTGCTCATCAATAAATTTTCAAAAGTTAGCAGTATCTTGTATTTCCCTATGCTGCACGTATATTGCCCTCTTTTCCATCCCATTGACAAATGCAAGCCTACCACACATAACGTTATGCTTCATGCTTTTCTCCTCCTTGACCATATGTCTGAGTTTGTTGAATGTCAGCACAGACAAACCAACCTCCTTCTTTTCATAGATGCATAGTATTCAACCATAAATATATATCATGACTCGTTTCACTAGTCCATCCTTGACGGGGATTTAGGTACAACAAACAAGCCTTCATGAGCCTCGTAATACATGCATCTTTGAGCACAGGGGTGAGTGTATCCAAGATAAATTTCCACTAGTACCATCAGAGGATCAAAGAGTATGGACACTTTTAACTGTGGTGGATGTTGCAAAATTGTTGCATTGCTTTAAACTCCTATGCTCAGGGTAGACTTTCCTATTTTACAAGCAATTAATCATATGTCTAACAAATCCCACTGAACCATAGGCAAACACAAACAATTACAGGCACATATAGAATCACCTTGTGCACCACCATATACTCAGTACCTAGAAACATATCCTGGAGACAGTACATGTTTAATAAATGTTTACCAGATCAATGAATGGATGAATCAATTGTATACCTAAACTATGTAATGTTTAATATCTGAAAGTCTTATATTGCACTACACTTCAACTTGTACATGTTTTCAAATTATTCAGGAAGCAAACAAAGGACAAGCTGTACTGAAATAAAATAGGAAGAAGTTCTTGATTGTTAATGGGGGGATTGTGAGCATATATGTTGAGCTCCCTGAACACCAGTTCCCCATTAATCCTTCTCCCCACTGCTTCTGATTCCAGAGCTGATGCTCATGATGACCCAGAGACTGTTCTGAACCATCAGAGATTAAATTGTGTCGAGCACAATTTTCCTGAAATGTATTTTGTTTTATGCTAATTAGCTGAAAATTGGTCATCCACATATCTAATTTCTGGGATCAGAACGATGAAGCAGCATCTTTGCTTGATTCATCCTTTCACCTCTCTACCCTCTCCCCCCCCAATCTTATGTCACTGTCATCCCCCTTTTTCTTTCCTAGGTCAATTGCATTTTTCAAAATAATAATGGAGATAAGAAAAGGAGAGGTAAACTCTACCTTTTTCAAGTCAGAAAATCCCTCCACCCTTTAGCATCAAGCAAACACAGGTTTTAGACCACGGATAGAGAAAACAAGGAGGTTATTGTTAGAGATGTTTAAGATCCTTTTCAGACACAAAAAGACATACGGAAAAAAAGATTAGAATATTTTTATTCTGTGTGGGCTTAATAGCTATAAAAAGTAACTCCACCTCCTCTATGATTCCATTTATATAAAATTCTAGAAAACGCAAACTAGTGTGTAGAAATAGAAAGTGGATTGGTGGTTGTCTTGGGGAGGGTGGAAGGGGAGGAGAGGAAAGAAGGATGTCAGCGACGTAGGAAGAAGCTTCTGGAGTGACAGAGATGTTCACTACCTTGATTACAGTCAAGTTTGTCAGGTATGCACAGAAGTCAAGTTATCAAAATGTACACTTTACATATGTACAGTTAATCCTTCCTCAGTAAAGCTGTGTTTAAGAAAATAAAGCCTCCTGTGTAAGGAGAGGAGTGTTGTACAAGAATCGAGGAATCCTAAGGTGAGGTCCAGCCTCCACCCTAGAGTGGCCCCCTTCCAGTTTGAGCTAACAATACCCCCAGAATATGGTGAGTTAGATGAGAATATCTACTGTCTGTCTGCCCCAGAAGGCATTTACATCCCTGAATAAAGGTTTCCACCTTGCTCTCCAGCTCACAGTGTGCTGATCTCCCACAGGTTTACTACCCACCAGCCACTCAGTCTTTGAACCCAGCAATCTCTCTCAGCCTCGATGGCTTTGCACTTTCTGTTCTCGCTGGATACAATGTTCTTGCATTTTGGCTCTTTGCATAGTTGGTCCTCCCCACTTTCGAAACAGGCTTAAATATCAGTTCCTCATACAAGTATTTCCTGACATCACAGCACTTACCACAGGCCGCAATTATGCATTTGTTCATTTAGTGTGTGTGTGTGTGTGTGTGTGTGTGTGTTTAAACTGTGTGGCTTACATGGGAATGCAAGCTTCGCAGGATTAGGGACGTGTCCATGTCCTCCTTGTTGCATGCCCACTGCCAAGAATAGTGTCTGGTGCATGATAAATACTTGTTTCATGAATTAATTAATACACTATTTTGTTTGTTTGTGTATCTGTTTAATGCTGTCCAGCAGACACCTTTTAGGGCATCTGGTCATGTCACTCTCTAATTCTCCTTAAAAATTTTGTGCTTCTCGGTGGCAGGGATTATGTGTCATGAATTCATATCTCAAGCACCTAGCATGGAGCTCACACATGGTAGGATTTCCACAATGTTTGAATTAAATCAAATCATTACACAAGAAACAAAATCATTATTATTATGCCAGGACCTTGAGATAGACAGATGTCTAAAAGATTAAAAAGAAGTCCCTAAGCACATAGAAAACACAAATGTTTAAGCCAAAAGGCAACAAGTAGTGCAGAATTAATGACCTACTGAATTATAAAGGAATGCCAAAGACTTAAATTCATCACTTACAATCACCAAGGGTGTTTTTCTCTTTCTCTGTTTCACACAAGAAATATCAAATGAAGAATAAAGAGCTGTAAAATATTTTTCAATCTGACTCCATTTGCCAATTCTCAACTAGCTTCACCATTTAATTAAACAAAGCTGTACATTCTCTGACCAGGATGAATAACAGTAATTTCTAGAGATGGAAACTCACGTATGTGTTTACACACACGCTCATGCACACATTCATGCACACACAGTCATTATGAACCTGACACATGAAAACAAAAAAGAGCCCACAGGAAAAATGAACTCAAAGTGCACTGTGTCTTCACAGGTCATGATGCTGCTATAGATTCAGAGTAAAGGAGTTTCAAGGGACAAGGAGGCATTCAAGATAGGAGGTGGGGGTACTGAATAGTTTTAAATATTCCAGAACTGTCAGTCCCATGAACACCAGAGAGTTGTGCTGTAAGAAATCCTCCTGGACTGAGTAGTTTCACAGAGTTGTCATTAGCACAGACAAAGACTAGACAAAGAACAACTGCTTTCCTTCCTTAGCATCTATTGTGTACCTATACCTCTCCTGAGTGAAACAATATCTCCTCCATTCTCAGATCAGATGGTTCCTCCAACGCAAATGCCCATCAATCAAATGAGTGGATAAAGAACCTGTGATATCTCTATCTATCTCTCTATCTCTATACATATCTATATAGATATATAGATATATATCTCTGTGACTGAGTCTATATATCTACCTATATATCTACCTATATAGATAGATATATAGAGAGAGATAGACAGATAGATATGATGGAATATGACTCAGCCATAAAAAGGAATGGGTCAATGGCATTCGCAGCAACCTGGATGAGATGGGAGACTAACTCAGGAACGCAAAACCAAACGTTGTATGTTCTCACTCGTAAGTGGGAGCTAAGCTATGAGGAAGCAAAGGCATAAGAATGATACAATGGACTTTGTGGACTCAGGGGAAAGGGTGGAAGTGGAGTAAGGGATAAAAGACTACAAATTGGGTGCAGTGTATACTGCTTGAGTGATGGGTGTACCAAAATCTCACAAATCACCACTAAAGAACTTATTCATGTAAGCAAACACCACCCATTCCCCGAAACCTATGAGAATAAAAAATTAAGAAAAAAGAAAAAAGGTGAAGCAAAAAAAAAAAAAAAAAAAAATCAGACCATATGGTTCCAGAGAAAAAGATTAAGGATTGGCCTCCATGGGTTGCCATGTGACCTAGACCTGGCCAATCTCCATAGAGTACAGCCAAGCCAATGTGACTGGTTAATGGATGGGCTTATACTTTAAGCTGAAGCAATGACAGGCAGTCCTGAGACTTTTGCTTAAACATTCAAGCTTTAGTGGCAGAGGTGCTCTCTTTCAGCTCAAGGGGCTCAGCTAGAAGAATGTAAGTGGAGATCTGTAGGTGCCAAGAAGGGCTTTTCTGTGACTGAAACAAAGAAAGCAGAGCTGAGAAACATAAAGACACAGACACAAGCACAGAAGCACATGCACACACACACAAGCACAGAGATTTCTGAGTATATTTTCTGAATATGGTTGGGGCTGTACCTGAGATCCATCTCTTGGACTTTTCTGTTTTGTACACCAGTGAGTTCTCCCTTGAATAATGTGTTTTGTCTGAGCCTCTTTGTGTTGGTTATTTTTGCAAGTCACAATCAAAAAAGGTAGAGCAATACTCAAGAAAGGATGAAGTGGTTGAAGAAAATGAACATTAGAGTTCCTTGGTTAATTGTCCTTAACTCCACTGACCATGAATATGTAACCAACAGGAAAACATGTGTCTTTCTGGTGTCCCGATATAAAAACCCAGGCTGAGGAGTTAGCAATATCACAGCAAGAGGTCCTGACTTGACTATAGAAGCCCAACATTTTCATCCCACCTTTATCATAAATTATTTGTGTAATCTTAGGTAAGCCATTGCTTTTAAAGTCAGGATCTTGAATAGATTATGTTTTTAAATTTTACTCTTTCCTTGTCCATGAGTTAGAATCAATTTCCCTCCATCTCAGGATGACAATAGTCTATTTTAATCAGAGGGGCATACTGTCCTGATGGGGATGAGGTACCAGACTGATTAAGAAGATGTTCAAGCTACACTGGTCCCCCTTATGAGAAGTTACATCAACTAATAGGACTGTCTTATATCCTCAATTCCATTGAATGGGTGTGAGTGGTAACAGGGTCTCAGGGACAAAATTTAGAGGTTAATAATGCAGTTTTCAGTATTCCAGACAGCAGTCACTAGCAAAGACATTTAACAAATCAATGCTACTTTGTTATTACTTATCTTGGCCTTAATTTCCATATAGATACAGATAGGTACATATTTCCTAAAATTACTATTCTGACATCTGTGGGATTGCAGGATTGCTTTTAGTAACAAACTATTTTAGATTTTATATGTGGAAAAACACAAAACAAAATTTAAATTCTATTTTACTCTTGTTGTTAATAATAGGGAGCAAGTTGTGTAAACCAACGGATACTTGGAAGATTTCAATTGTCCATGCATGTTTGAAAGAGAGACTCAGCTAAACAACAGAAACATCTGTTTGTGTGTTCTTTTGCAAATGGTATCACTAGGTAATAGTACTTTCTCATGACTAAGAGTTAAAGGCACTTTAAGTCACGAGTCTGGTAATTTCTGACATGTTGCTGGGTACCTTAGAGGTTTTTCTGTACAAATTCTGATACCACCAGACTTGTTGCTTAGTTTGTCCTGTATGAGGCATATTCATTATTATTTACATTTCTTTAAGTCATTTTTATTATGTAAACAAGAGATGTACTTAACAAAAAACTATAAACTGCAGAGAGGTGAAGAAAAGAAATCATTCAAACTAATCACTTTTAGCATCTTGGTGTGTAGATTATCAATCTATCTATACATTTGATACACAGCTTTTGTCACCAATCATCTCTTAACATAGCAATACATTGTGAACGTCTTTTCATACCAATTAATATACTGTATTTCTAAATTCAGCAGGACTGAAGGTGGTCTTCTGCTTCCTAGCTAGTATGTAGGTTCTGTGTGGAAATGGGCCAGGTCAGCTTCATTTGCTATTTTATTCCAGCATCAGGAACGATGCCTGCCCCTTAATAGGCAATTCTATAATGATTACTCATTGCTATACTGACTTGAGACTGGACATGTCATAAACTCAAAACAGTTAAAGTTCTGGAAATCAAAGTTGATACAAATGCAAAAGAATGAGGTCATTGGTTTTTTATCCCCTCTTTAAAAATCACAACTTGGAAAGAAATGTGCAAATCCTCAAATGGAATAACTTTCAGTAATACTTTGGTCCGACAGCTTGGAAAGCACCCACACTCTTCAGAAACAGAGTGTTGCATTGTTTTTTTTGTTTGTTTGTTTTTTTTGTTTTTTGAGGCAAAGATAGAATTAGGGAATTAAATGCGGAAATAGGTAGACAAATAGATGTGTGTCTGTCTAAATGTGTGTGTGTGTGTCTGCACACACAGCAGAGCTAGTCTCAAGCTCACAGTTTTATCATTTATACTCCATGTGAAGGTTTAGTAAACTCCAATACTCACAATATACTTGTAGCACTCAATTGAAGTGCATGCATTTTGAGTTTGAAAAATTCTTTTGAAATTAGGCTGTGTTTTCTAATCTCAAAAAAATTGCTGGTTGGATGATTTTCATTTCTTTGTAAAATGACAAGTGATACTTCATTCTTAGTAAAAGGTTAATGTTAAGTCTCCAAACTTTATAAATTGTACTTTCTCCATAAAATAAACTATCACATGCTGGTGTGCAAGATTAGCGAGAAATGTTCACTGTTGAAAATAGATGGATTTTGCATTTCAAGGTGACAAGTGCAATGTCAGACCCAATCAATCGATCACTGCATAATTATTATTGCAAATGATCCATATCCAAGCCGCAAACCTTAAGAGGAATTTAATGAAGCAGTAAGCACATCAATAATAAGATCTACTTTGGTCTCTATTAAATCTCATGATTCATAAATATCCTGGCAAGTTTTATTCTTTCTTTAAATTCTGCGAAGACATCTAAAAAAGTGAATGCTTGAAAGCGACTATTTAACACTTCACTAAAGACAATTCTAAGGCTCTCAGTAAGACTTAGGCTCTGTATCAGATCCTTCTTCACATATAGGCTAAGGGAATCCAATAGTCTATGGATAGACAAAGAATGGAGTTCCTATACAAAGTTAGAATTGAGAAACATATTTTCATCTCTCTTCTCCAGCCCGAATTTCCTCAGGGAATGCCCCTGCAAACAGTGGCCTAACTGGAATCCGATGAGTGTGATTAAGAGGAGTGTTTCTTTTCTAACAGAGAAGTAGGCACAGGCAGGACCATTTCTGCCTGTATTTCTGGTTGTGAATTAGAAAAAGCACCCTCCTCTGGGTGGGGCCAGCCCAGCATGGGTGCAAACATTGGTAGCTTATGTAAATTTGGAGTAAAGAAAATGGCACCGTTGTCTCTGGGTGGATACAGCACTAGGCTTGTGGTACAGGGCTTTGTGACAGGAGCACAAACTATGCTTCAATCCTGGTAAACACCTGGTCTCCATGCTTTGGTACAGTTTACCAACTGTACAATCCCTGGACTTGGGATGCAGACAAAGACAAGATCCTTGGAAATCCCTAGCTCAATGATTACTGAGCATTCGCCACATTCTAACATTAAAAGGGAAAGAGGTCCAGGACAGGCATCAGAGCAGAACCTGTACTTGTCTTTTGCGGCAAGCAAATACATTTTTAAAAAATCACCCTACTTGAATGCCTACCCTAACATGCCTTAAAATCTTGCCTTCAAGAAAAGTACCTTTGAATAACCTTCTAGTAACCTTTCATCAGGGTCTTTATAGCTGTCATATGATCTTTTCCAAAAGCACCACTGTTCAATATGTGATCTGCTCCCTCTCTGTGAATGCTTTTGGTTGGATACACTTTGGTATACCCGGTCTCTTTCTGAATCTCAGTTTCTTCCTTCTAAAATTCTCTAATCTCACACATACATTCACTGCTGTATTATGTAACCACTATTACCAAGACTCTGGAATGAAATCCAAGAGTTTCCTTGCAATTACTGATGAGTATTACATTTCTTCCTAAATTCCCTTTTATTTTCAATAAATAGCATTTTCTCCAAGCGCAATGGTGTGTCATGAATTCATCCAAGCTAGCGGCGAGCTGGCACTGCACTCACTCGGTTTCTCTCTATGCCACACTGGTGCAGAATAAATTCCTAGTCACAAAAATGGGTCCCGCATAGGCCAGCTCTGCCTGCATGCATAGCTCTGACTAAATTAATACTCAGCAACCAACGGCAGGCATCATTTAGTGCCTTAAAAGTACCATAGCATGACAATACTGGCTTTTATTCTTTGAATGAAAACTTGAGAAATGTTTTAGTGTATATAGCTAACTTTGTACCATATATCCTTGAATGTAACATTTTTTTTCACTATATCTCTGAGTATTTCCTCAAAAAATAATCCTTGATGAGGCTATAAAGTACAATCGCTTTCACTTAAAAAAAAAATCCCTTGTACTTGCAAAGCAACCTCTAAAAATGTTTAGCAGTTTAACTTCACAAGCATTCAGTATAGTATTGCCCTTTGCAAAACATTTCTCAATTTGACAACATATTTTTAGTTTGCATTCATCTGACATTGGAGAGGGTGAACACAGTGTCCTATATTTACGGCCATTGGATCTTTTTTCCCCCTCTGAATCCTCTGTTCACTCTCCTTTGTCCATTTTGTACATTTTTAAAGTTGTTATTGTTCATTTCATTAATATTTATCACAGGCTATGTCAAGAAAAACCTGACATCCAACAATAGGCAAATGGGTAAATAAACTACAGTATAGCCATATGCTAAAAAAAAAAAAACAAAAAACCTTTAAAAACCCATGTCTTCCCAAATCATCAGTAACACTAGAAGATGTTTATGAGATAATTTGTATGAAAATATGTTTATAGTATGATTCTGTTTTGGAGGAAAATGGGTATCTATGAAAATTCAAATTCAAATATTCAAGTATATTGAATTTCCTTTTGACGGAGGAAATACGTCAAAAATGTTGAGTGATGAGTGATAGGCTGGGGGGAGTCACATTCTACTTCATATAGCCAATTTTTTCATAATGTCCAAATATGACTTATTTTCAGAAACAGTCAGGGTTCTTTTTAAAAAGAGAAATTTTCAAGAGCATTTTATTCTAACCATTTTTCACAACACTGGTATCAGCACTGAATAGTCATTCCTTTAACACACAAATTTCAAAATTCCTTTCAACTTCAATTTTGTTTTCTCTGCATCCCTCTCTAAAGCTTTTTTTTTTGTTCTCTTCACCGGAGAGCTTTATTTAGTATGTAAATCAAAAATAAAATTTGAAGGTGACCACCCTCACCCCCCACCATCTGAAAGGACCCCCTCCTCGACCAGGGCAATCTAAAGTTTAACCTGAAAGACTGGTTCAGACCATGATGAGAAGTGAGGGGTGAACGTGCCTCATTATACCCCTCTCCACCATTACCATCAACACAAACTTTAAGTCTGATAAGAAACATTTACAGTCTATTCTCCCTAAAACCTGCTTCTTAGAGGCTGTAACCGCATGATAAAACCTAGGTCTCCACAACCCTTTATTGAAACCCACACATTCTTTTCTCCTGGTAACTCTTTGAACCACTTGCCAATCAGAATATGTGTAAATCTACCTATGACCTGGAAACACCTTCCTCCTTGAAGTGTCCCTCCCTTCCAGGTAGAACCAATGCAAATCTTACATGTATTGATTGATGTCTCATGTCTCCCTAAATGTATAAAAGCAAGCTATACCCCAACCACCTTGGGCACGTGTCCTCAGGACCTCCTGAGGCTGTGTCAAGGGTGCATCCTTAACCTCAGCAAAATAACCTTTCTAAGTTGACTGAGACTTGTCTCAGATACTTGTTGGTTTATAAGTAATAGGAGAAGAAAAGAGCATAAAGTCTCACATACCAGTGCAAACCACTCAGCTAGACACTAAATATGGTTCTATTATTTCATCCCATTCCCCTTCTGGTATTAGCCCCATTTTAAAGAAGGGTTAAATAAAACACCCAAGAAAGATCCTACGAGGAGAAGCTGGTACAAAATGAGTTTACACCAGCCAGGAATTACGAAATTCCTTGGTTTTTGAGCCATTTCCCACTGCAGCTAGAGTGATCTCTCCTGCCCTGTATCTACCCTCCCCCATTCTACATCCACACATATGCAGAAGAAATTGTTTGTACTTAGTTTTTTTGTAATGATAACAGTACTGATGGTTACAACTAACTTTTAGTAAACAGCTACTATCTGCCATCTCTGATTCTAAGTACTATTTTTGCAATATAAACTTTCACCATAACTGTTTGAGAAAGATACTATGCAAGGATAGTTTGTGAACTATTTAACAAGAGAGAGTTTGGACACTGACCCACCAAAAAGACGCAGCCAACAATCAAAAAGTCCAACAGCTATAAGCAACCAGCTCAATATCAGTTGAAAAACAACCTCAGGCACGAGTAACAGTCCCATTTTAAAGATGAAGAAACTGAGGGTTACTGCAAAAAATAGGAAAAGGACCAAATTTTGAATATAGTTGTGCCTCACCAGAAAGACCACGATTTTAATTATTATTTATTTATTTATTTTAAAGATAGACACAGGGTCTTACTATGTTGCCCAGGCTGGTCTCAAACTCCTGAGCTCAAATGATCCTCCTGCCTCAGTTTCCAAAACTGCCAGGATTACACGCATGAGCCACCACCCAGCCAAGATCATCACTATTTTAACCACTCTAATGTCCTATATCCCCATAAGAAACCAATGAATTTCCTGTGTTATTACCAATACATTATAAGTGAATGTATATGTTTAAGGGTGCTGATGTGTGTGTGTTACATTTCCATAAAGTAAAGTATGCTATCTTTGGCTTAATTTTACAAATGAATGAATAGAATAAGAGTTTTTGCCTACCTGGCACAGTAGCTCATGCCTGTAATCTCAGCACTTTGGGAGGCCTAGGCAGGTGGATCACTTGAGGTCAGGAGTTTGAGGCCAGCCTGGCTAAAATGGCGAAACCCCATCTCCACTAAAAATATAAAAATTAGCCAGGCACGGTGATGCACACCTGTAATGTCAGCTACTCTGGTGGCTGAGAGAGGAGAATGGCTTGAACCAGGAAGGCGGAGGTTGTAATGGGCCAAGATCGTGCCACTGCACTCTAGCTTGGGTGACAGAGCTAGACTCTGTCTCTAAATAAATAAATAAAAATAAAAAACTTTTTGTCCCTTCCATATTACCCTCCATCTTCCATTAACTAATTGTGTTCCTTTTCTCACTTGTACCACTTGCCTGTTTGATTAGCCTTTTAAGTTAGCATATTGACAACACTGGCTTTACTTGAATACTCCATCACTGAGCTCATTTAAGTCAAATGCCCTCGAAGATACTTGAAACTCCTCACAACACTCACTATTATTAAACTGTTTTGTATTTCTGATCCTCAACCAAAAGTGCTTTTACTCGACAAAGCAGGCCATTGTGTGAGGCACTATGATTTATTCAAGGATTCCCCAACCCCTTCTCCCTAACTCAGCAGGAAACCTCAAAATTTCCATATACTTCGTATTTTTCTGCTTTTAGATTTTTCTTTCTCCCTCTTTTCATCAGAATCTCTGGATAAATATGCACTAGCTCTCTGCTGACTCAGCATCTGTGAAGGAATCATCGTGCAAGTTTGGGGAGCAGGTTTCTTTGAAAATATAGATCAAAACCGGATGCAGAGAGGCCCTGGGTTTAGTACATATGTAGACTTGCATATTATGAGTGGCAACAGCATCTAATTGGATGGAATTTGATTATTTGAGGCAGATGGAGAGGTGCTTAAAATCCTAGAAAGAAATGATTCCACAATTCTCTAACACTTCTCAATTAAAACAGAAAAGAAAACTCCACTCACTCTCTTACTGTCCTCCTCTGTAGCGTTCTTCTCTCTTTCCCTGCTTTAATGCCAGGGTGTTGCATGGGAGATGGGGATCTTTGATACTGGGGTTGATGCAAGCAACTGTAATCTACCAGACTCTGATTCCTGCCTGTCTCAGAACTCTCTCTCTCTCTGACCATACTCCTCACATCTGAGGCTGAGCCAGCCTAGCCTCCTGGAATTTCCATGTACCCAATGGCCTTCTTACCACCACACCTCCCTAGCATCCTCCTACCTCATAGCAGTTTCCTAACTCTCAGGTCCTAGCTGAGAAGACACCTTCTTGGAAAAGTCTTGCTCGAAGTCACCATTCACAATACCCCTCTCGCGGTTGCATTTCCCAAGCACATTTTTTGTTTTTGTCCTCGATCTCCTTGCAAATGATCACATGTGTTTATTTGTATAGGAGGCATCTGTTGTTTTTACCTAACCAGGATTCATTTCGCTTTCTGGTAACAGCTCTTTAATATTTCCTGGGAAACCACCACTTCCCTATTCTCAGTCCTTTTTTTTTTTTTTTTTTTTTTTTTTGAGATGGAGTCTCCCTCTGTCACCCAAGCTAGAGTGCAGTGGTACGATCTCGGCCCACTGCAACCTCCGCCTCGCGGGTTCAAGTGATTCTCTTACCTCAGCCTCCCACGTAGCTGGGATTACAGGAGTGAGCCATCACTCCCAAATAATTTTTTTATTTTTACTAGAGATAGATTTTCACCATGTTAGCCAGGCTGGTCTCAAACACCTGACCTCAGGTGATATACCTGCGTCAGCCTCCCAAAGTGCTGGGATTACAGGCATGAGCCAACCCGCTCAACTCAGTCCCTGTTTTACTGGGGCTAAGTCCACTCCTAGATCCAAACAGCAAATATTTTACACAGGGTTGGATGTTGAGTATCAGGGATGGGTTCAGGGGTAGGTAAGGAACTCAATCCAGGTGCAAGAAAATTGGCCTCAAAACTTTTCCTGGAGCCTACTACTTCTTGGATGAGTGTGATCCACCCACCAGGGCTGCTGTTAACAGTGGCATGTCAGCCAGAAGCTACTAGTGGTTGCCTCAGACATCCTGCTGGGGGACACACAGAAAAACAGATCCGAGAAATTGAGTCAGAGTTTCGATGACATGGTGAGATGATCTGCATCCACCTGGTTCTGATTGCCTGTCATCTTTGGACTTCTCAGATATCTCAGCCTACATATTCCCTTTGAGTCTCCACTTAGCTCTGCAACCATGAGTTTTAGCAATAACACTTTTATCGACTACTTTTGCTCGTTTGTTACCAGTTTTGTTGTTGTGTTGTGTTGTGTTTTATCTGTCTCCTTCACTACATGTAAGTTATATGAAGATTGGGATCATATCATGTCTCCTGGGTCCTCAGAACTTAGCATACACAATATCTAATGCATTAGATGCTCTCCATGTTTTATTTTTTCTTTTCTTTTCTTTTCTTTTTTTTTTTTTTTTTGAGACAGAGTCTCACTCTATTGCCCAGGCTGGAGTGCAGTGGTGCAATCTCAGCTCACTGCAAGCTCCACCTCCTGGGTTCATGCCATTCTCCTGCCTCAGCCTCCCAGGTAGCTGGGATTACAGACACCCGCCACCACGCCTGGCTAATTTTTTTGTATTTTTAGTACAGAAGGGGTTTCACTGTGTTAGCCAGGATGGTCTCGATCTCCTGACCTCATGATCGGTCTCCCAAAGTGCTGGGATTACAGGCGTGAGCCACCATGCCCAGCTCCATATTTTCTTAACAAGGAAATGAATTAAAAAACAAATTGCTACTTATCGAGTGATCAACCGAGACCTTACCAACATGATTATCATCTGTAAACACATTCCAAGCTCCCACCTGGTGTGTATCATGACATCCAAGTATAGAGAAAGCTCAAACCCTTCTTTGTGTGAAAGGGCTCACAATGTAACTCAAAGTAAGAGAAAAGAAACAACCAAGTGGAAAAGAGGACACATAACTCCACATCACAGATAAAAATTAAGCACGTTTTCATTCTGTCATGAGTTCTATTAAGAAAGAACATTCTAGGCTGGCCACAGTGGCTCATGACTGTAATCCCAGCACTGTGGGAGGCTGAGGCAGGTCGATCACCTGAGGTCAGGAGTTCGAGACCAGCCTGGCCAATATAGTGAAACCCCGTCTCTACTAAAAATACAAAAATGAGCCAAGCACAGTGGTGAGTGCCTGGAATCTCAGCTACTTGGGTAGGCTGAGGCAGGAGAATCGTTTGAACCTGGGAGGTGGAGGTTGCAGTGAGCTGAGATCGTGCCACTGCACTCCAGTGTGGGCGACAGAGTGAAACTCCAGCCTGGGCAACAGAGTGGGACTCCATCTCAAAAAAAAAAAAAAAAAAAAAAAAAAAGAAAGAAAGAAAAAAAGAACATTCTAGTTAAAACAAATTACTAATATCATCAACAAGATATAGACAGATTTCCAAATAACAGAATTGCAAATCACTCTGTAAGAGTAAAAAGGTTATTCCACAATCGATGTTCACCTTTGATGTTTACAATGATGTTTACAATAGATGTTTACAGATACAAAATTTGTTCTACAGGTATTAAGAGACGGGGCAAAAGTCTGTGTGATTAAAGAGAACACATAATCCAAATGTTATCCATAAGTGAGTTATTTAAAGGTAAGCAGAAAAATTCTCTTACCCTCTGTCTCAATCTCTCTCTCTCTCAACACATACCCACACCCACACACCCACACACCCACACACACACACACACACAGTTATACAGTCTGCCCTTATTTCAGGTCATCAGCCATCTTAGCCATACCACCCAACCACTAACAAGACATTGGAGTAGGGTGAACAACGTAGTGATTTAAAAAAAAAAAAAAAAAAAAAAATTCAAAAGAAATGCAGGAGTCGCCAGGTCAAGGTAACAAAGAGTGTTTCCCAATACACAGGATTTCACAGTCTGACTTCAAATGATAACATCAGGAGAAGATGACATAAGAATGCAAAGAAAGCAATGATGTATTCTATCCAGTCCCCAGAACCACTTGAAATAGCATTGCATGTCTCCAAATCATTTTCAAAGCTTTCTCTTCCTACCTTTCCTTCCCATTTTCTTTTTCACCTGGAATGTCTTCGGATAATAAATGGAAGACAATGTACAAAGCTCTCTCTACTTGTCCTAAAAGCTTCATGTTCCTTAGTGGTCAAAACAATGCTCTATTGCTTCCCGAAATTATCTTGTTGGTATTGAATATCAATTTTTCAATTTGTTCTTCTCTGAATGGGGACACAAGTTTGCACAGAAACTAATTTGCTTATGTCTTTCAAACCCGCATCGTTTGATCAAGTATTTGTCTGAAGGTTTGGAAAATTTTCTAAAGGTAAGTGAAACACCACTCAAAATGTAAAATGAAGAACAGAAGGGCTATTTCACATCTAGTATGTTTTCCTCTGATCCTCTGGCACTAAGGAACATGCAGTTGACCAATTACTATGTTTAAAACACAATCATAAAGACTCCAACATTGTTTTTATTAATACTCACCAGGTTTTGTTTAAAAAAATTATATACGCCTTATATAGTCACACCATTATGTTTTCCAAGAATCTTTAAACACAAATATTCAATGAGTTTTGTGTCGTTATTACAGTGGGAAAAAATGGATGTGGCTTTATGATACAAATCACTTTACAGACAAAGAGGAAATGTGCATGTAAACAGAATTTCAGGAAAACACAAAAAAGTACTGATCAATTTACATCAATGGCTTCTGGGTGCTCAAGCGGAAAATAGCGTATTACTCCCTCTGCCAGACAAAGTCTGCAGTGAGTGGGGAGGCCATGAATGGTTAAGCTAGAGGGGGAAGATGTAAGTCACAAATGAGCTCCCATTCATTAACTTTCGATCCATCCAGTTTCCCTCTAATCAACGAGAAGTTTGAGATGTTCATGAGGGTCCATCATCATTCCTCTACCTGAAGAGTATCTGGATAAGTGGGTACCTCCGACTTAAAGATGCTGGGAAACTAGCCCTTTCCAAATGTTCAAAAACATCTTTAAGCAACATTAAAGACGTGACTATGTCAGAGTGTCAAAGAAGAGGTGGGCTGGGTATGCAAGAAAAGCATGGCGGCTGGAATATTCGAGACAAAAGAGAACATTCAGGGCTCTGAACTATCTCCTGGTGACACAGACAAGAGAGGCAAGCTCAGTATATATCACAGTCAAGAAAGATAAGGGATACTATAATGAACACCTTCATCACAGTAATCAGAGTCTGCCGGGCCATTTTCTCAGCACCTAACTAAGATACACGGTGACCAGTATGGGTGCTGAATGAACTTGCCAGGTCAACAGAAACGAATTTCTGAATCAGAATTCACTGGGGTAAAAGAAGTCATCTTTGTATTCCTGAGGCATTTTGGTGTAAAGCACTGCACTCATAGGAAACACAGAAATGCTGAACTTTGGAATAAAAAACGAAAATTTCTCTCTCCAAAACAAAAATGTTTCCTTTGACTGCCAGAGGCAATTTCCAGCACAAGTTCCTATGAAAAGGAACCATTCAACGAATGGGTCAACTAACTTGGAAAAAAATAGATGACACTTAGGCCTCCAGTGCACCAAAGCGGAAATAAGAATCACTGTGAAAAGGCGGATATCCCAGCCTTCGATTTGGTAAAGGGGACAGAATACTTGAAGAAAAAATAATTACCAAACTTGTGAACTGCAATCAACAGGTGATTAATATTAACAAGCAATCCTCTGTTTTCAGGTCTTCATAACTTTTAACATACTTTTAACTTAACTATGCGTCCCCCAAGGCGCAGTACCATAGACAGTGCCCAAGTCCATAAAGGCTCGGTCCATAACCAACCCACTGAACAAATACATATATGATTAGTGAATGCATTCACACCATACCAGGAACTAGCAAGGATTTTTATAAGCAGAAACAACTGACAATCAAAGAATTGGTTAAATAAGTTCTGGAATCGCCATTCACTGGAACACTGTCTACACAGTGTTAAAGAGGCTGTTGTGGAAAAATATTGAATGGCACAAAATGTTAAGTGATAAAAGCAGGTTACAAAACAGTAAGTTCTAAAGCAGTGTGATCTCATTTTTTGAAACAGAATATTTCCTTTCAGAGGCTTTGTTTTTCCTTCTTCACATTTTAATGTATCTGAAATGGAGATGTGTTTTACAATTGATACAGGCTTTTAATGCGATAGCATTTCTGGCTCTCCACAAACACACACTAAAGCAGAAACAAACAAAAGAAACAAACAACAACAAACGCTACTAATAAAACAGTGGTATACCTTGTAACCTTGTAATCAATGCTATATTCAAATTGAGAAAAGAAGGGTGTGTGTGCATGTTATAAAAACATCTTTAAGATGTCTTTAAATATCTTTAAGAGTTTAACCAGTGTTCCAGCATATATCTTAGGTGCTAGAAGAGATGGTGCTATTTATTTTTTTTCTCATTGACTAATTTTACGACAAAGGGCACGTGTATTGTTTGAAATAAAGGGGAAAAGAGAATGTCAAACAAAATGGGCAGATGTTCTTTCTGTCCTAAAAGACCTTAAATTAAATTGGCATGATGATCCAAGACAATAAAGCAACTATAGTCTATATCTGCAACTTCTGCATAATCTCTGATCCACATAGAATCTACAAATCAGGCCATCTCTATACTCAGTTAATAACGAAGCTCTAGAATGTAGAGTACAGACCAGAAAAAGCTTTAGCATTCAGGCAAGAAAATGCAGAATTCAGAAGGAGGCTCCCCCAGTACTGAAAATGGGGTGGAAGAGCAGGGATAAGCCACAGGCAGCTACTTCCCAAGTTTGCTTACAGCAGGCTGAGAACTGGAGCTGTCTGGGTGGTGGAGTTTCTGCCAAGTGTAACACACTCTGGGAGGTAGAGGACTCTCAGGATCCTGTAGAAAAAATGATGCATTTTCGTTTTCTTCTTTTTTTTTTTTTAAGTGACTGAACTACATTGGTAAAAGGAGAGATGCTGCCTCCTGGCATAACTCTCTCCCCGTCTTTTCAACATCCCTCAGAAATTCTTGACTTGACTTGTTGCTCTTCTCCTATTTTAAACCCAGGTATGTTTCTATAAAACGATATTTCTAAAAAAAAAAAAAAAGTTTTTAAAAGGTGAGGATGAAGTGTGAAACGATAAAGTGAAGAAAAGTTATTTTCAGTGAGTAAATGAAACACCAAATTTGTAACAAAAAAAAAGTAAAGTTAAAATTAAAAATTGCAGTATTTTAACTAAAAGTAAAAACAGAGGAAGTGTACTTGGAATGTAAATGAGAAAACGTGAGTAGAAATAATAAAATGGAAAGAGTTATTTGTTTCAACCCACTAAAGAAGTAAAGAGAAACGAAAAGGTTATAAAGTCAAACAAATACCTATTGTAGTAGAGTTTAAGCGGGGACCATTTGGTCCAAGACTTGAGTAGCAGAGGAATTTGTATCCTGTTTGTGAATTAGATGAGTAGGTACCAATTGCCTACTTTCCAGCCCTAGGAGAAACAGCTCAATTGTATTCCAAAGAACCTCTAATCCTGGCGGAATTAAATAACCACAGGAGAGCAGGAGGTTGTGCTGGTCAAGGGAGGTTGTGCTGGTCAAGAGGGTTTTACTTCATTCTACGGCAAGTGTAGCTTGGTGCCCAGCTCAGATCACATCCTCAGTAAAAGTGACTTCCCTGCTTTTCCAAGAAGTCCGTAGGGAAGGCTGTTTCCCCTTCCTACTGTGGCCAAGTTTGGTGAATCAAAACCGCCCGGAAGTCAGCCAATGGTTGCAGAGAACTCAACTTTCTTTCCCCTGTACAGCAACCCGTACTCACTCAGAGAAAATAAAATACAATGAAAACTACAAAATTTATTTTTGATAGGAAAACCTTCTTAAAGAAATTTAAGGGAAAAAAATTTATAAATCTGAGATGACACCAAATGATGGAGATATTAAGCATCTGTAACTATTTAATTGGACTGGCTTAATGGGGCCACACTATTTTTAATTGATACGATTCCAAAGCATTTCTTTACCTTTCAAATACACAGGACCATCCTTATAGACTAAAACGACAGAGTCAGTCTAGAGAAGGGAGACTATACCATCTACCCCACACCTCCCCCCAGCAAAAAGTTTTCCATCTTAGTAAAAACATACTCACTGAAATCGTGTGCTATTAACACAGATAGGTGCATATAAAGAGGTTACTTTACAAATTTAAGAAACAATGACAGGAGTAAACTGAATATGGATTCTATTTTACTGTCTCTCCCTGTCTCTTCATTTTCACTTTTATATCCATGAGAGAGTAGCAAACACTATTTTCACACATCAATGTAGCTGAGCCTCATTTTCCTAAAGCAAGATGAGCACTTAAACAGAGATATCAACCACATTTAGAGTATCTTTATTTACAGACTAGAAGGCAAGAGCAGAACCTCTGCATTAAAAAAGAAGAAGAAAAGAATGGAAAACCCCTCCAACCTCACAGTGTTAATGCTAGCTTGCTAATTCATATCTCCTTAAACAGCCTGCATCCAGCTGTTCCAATTTAAAGTCTCTGCCATTTTTTTTTTGAATGCAGAAAAAAAATCTGAATTAAAGATGTAAATAGAATACTTGAGCACAGGACAGGAAGGTAGTGCCCATTTTTCAATGTGATAAATGCAGTTAATAAAGCCATGTAGCCCTAAAATGCATTGGTCTGAGAGAAGAAAATAGAAATTGAGGGATGCTGCTTTTAAGTCAAGATTAATTACTAGGAAACAAATCAGCAAGTTTTTCGGATGTGGAAGGCGGTCTGGGACACGCAACATTTTTCCTCTGCTTTGAGTTGCAAATATGTACATATGTAAGAGCTAACAAACTTCATAAATAATATCACAGACACTACTTAACAACTCAGAGAAAGAGTGTGACTAGCAACCAACTCACCACAGCCTAAAGGAATTATTGATATTTGTTTATAATTAACCAGAATCTGTTCACAAAATAAAAGCCAAAAAGGCTCCTTTCCATGAAATACTAGTATAGTTTTTTCCTTAATTATTGAGGTGATAATCCCACGTGACTACTTTTTTTTAATGATTAAAAATCAGCATTTGTAAACATTAAAAATTTTAATTGCTTCAACCTCCACTATCAAAAATAAATGTTATGAGAATTCAGTGTTGTTAGATAGAACTCTCTATTAAGTTCATGCAGTTTTAACTAGTGATTTTATATTTCAAAATACCTCTTTCATGATATGCAAGCTTGAAGAGAAAACTTGCCCTGAAATGAAGACAAAATAATAATAAACTCTGTCTCCAGCTGCCAGAATTCATTGTACTAAACTGTGCAAAAATAAACCGGGTGGAAATGGAGCTAAAGTCGCTACAAAGGAAAATGTCCCAAAGAAAGGGGGCAAGGGTGTAAATGACAAGGCTCACTGAGGGGCAAGGCAGACCTAGAGACCAGCAGAGGTCAAAGAACCAATGTGATTAACAAAGAATTCAACAAAAAGGCCTTCTTCCTTTACAGCAAAGAGAGTTCATAGATCTGAGTTGAACCAGAGCAAGGACTGGAGGGAAGCGGATAAAGAGGATTTTCTAAGCCTGCCGAGCAATGAAAAACAACAGTGATGATGATGTTGATGAAAGACAGAGGTTGAGTTGAACCTCGAAAACGCCTCCCTCCCTTGGCAAAGCAGGGAACACCTGCTCTAAACCTGAAATCACAGAGCAAGGACTTTGGTTACTGGCATAAGAAATTCACACATGCTCTTTATTGGCTAAACTACACTAGGATATATATTTGTCTCCCAAAACATAATAAGTAATTTTTTCTAAACCATTCATGCTAGATTACTATTTTTTTCTTGCTTCAACAGTTAAATATTGTAATTCATAACTACGGGTTACCACTTCATTGCTCTTATTTTAATACCACCTCCAGAAAAAAAAAAAAAAAAAAAAAAAAACTACAGAGTATTTATCAGAAAGCCAGAATAAGTGCATGTAAATCTACCTTTTTCAAGACCAATCTTGTAAAATATACTCTCACATACACACATACGGACACACATCTGGTTAAAGCAAATGAAAGACGCTACTCTCCTCTACAGCACTCAACCCCAAAATGACAAATAAGTAGTCACTTGTGAGAGAGAAACAGAAACAAAAACAAAACAAATAAACAAAGCCATCACTACTCAGAGCAGTTCATTCTTGGTAATTAAATGAAATACCTCACAGCTACAAGTGATGTAGGATTTGCTTCATGTCTAACCCGACTTCCCTAGACCTTTTTTCTGAATTCACCACCATCAATGTTTTCAAAAAACAGAAAACCATACATCCCCCCAAACTCCATACACATACACATTTTTTTGTCTTTCCTTTTTGCAACTGAAAATAAAATTGCAGCTTAATGCTAATGAACCAGGTCTTGCCTAAACTCCCACTGGAAATGCAAGCACATGTACTATACCAGTGCAAGACTATTCTGCCACAAGTATAATCACCTTACACAAAATGCGATTACTCTGGGCTGCAATCTTTATCCCCAAAGTCAATTTATTAATCAGAGAGAAAGAGAGAGCGAGAGAGAGAGAGAAAGAGAGACAGAGGAAGAGACACTACCTACCCACAAATACATCATCATCTTGAAAGAGAAATCAAGGGCTCTGTCAGCAAACAGAAGTCTCCTTACTTCACCAAGAGTATCTGGAAGAAAAACTGAAAGCAGTGGGTAGAAAATCTTGCCTTTTCCTGTCAAGTCCTTAGAGACCCTCTTCTTTCCTTACACAAGATTTGGTGTGCTTGTTTATGAGTTTATGAGGATAACATTCCTTCAGTGGCACTGTATGTGATGTGACTTGCTTCTGGCTGCCTCTCTCTCTCTCCCTCTCTCTCCCCCTCCCTCCCTCCCTCTCTCCCTCCTTCTCTCTCTCTCTTTTCCCTTCCTAACTCTTGCCCTTCTTCTCTTTTCTGTCAAGCCTGCTTAGGTAACAAATTCTTGGTTTGGCTGTTTAATGAGCAAATCCAGACACTTTAGGCGGCCAGCCGCAGTGGCGAAAACAAAAACTGATGATACTGGTAATATTCATAATACTAGCGACGGTGTGATCATAAACAGACAGGCACTACACCATTTCCTGATGGCGGGTGGGAGATTCACGGAAGTCCCCACTGGTGGAATTTACGGGAAGGCGGCCGATCCTCTTGAGGCAAGCCCATCTGCACAGAGCCGGTGACTCTGGGAGGCCAGCATCTGAGAATTTTTTTAAACTCAAAGTAAAGCTCCAGCCGCAGAGAAAAGAACATGTGCAGCAACCCGGCTTCCCCTTTATCTCTTTAAATGTACTTCAGATAAAAGCAGCATCCAGTCAGGTCAAGGCCTCCCCAGACTCATTACTCTTCACACCGCACAGCTCAGCACACTTGTCTACAGCCATCTACCGACGCCACGGTGTCATTGCGGGCTCAGAGGCTGCGGTCCTGCCCATCGCTGCAGCTGCCGCCTGCCCATCTCTGTGCAGGGCTCTCAGCCAGGGTGTGGACCGGGAAAAGGGAAGGAGGGCCGGGGGGATGGGCCGTCAGAAGCCTCTGTGCCAATTCAGCAAATCAAAAGCAAAAAACCAAGCCCCACCAACTAAGCCCAGCAAATGGAAAGCTTCAAGAAGACTTGCTAGCATGAATCTGTGGCTTCCTAATCTAAGGATGAAGATGATACACACGCCCTCATTAGAAGACCAAATTTTAAAGTGTGTGTGTGTGTGTGTGTCTGTGTGTGTGTGTGTGTGTATACATTCTTCCCTCCCTCCCTTTGCAATCGCAGACCTAGGAAATTTTGCAGCAGGCAGAAAACTTGATCGTTTCAATAGGCTCTCCTTACAAAATCCATCGGCTTGGAAGCACAGCTAAGATTTCCTGAAAGTATCCAAAATTTTTTTTCTATAAATCACTTCTCCTTTATTAGTTTTTCTTTTTAATCTATTTTAAATTGTATGCTTTATCTTGAAAATTATCTCCATTACTGAAACACATCATGAATGAGAGGATGGGGAAAGCAATTTGCCCAGCATATTAATTGATGCAGTGTTCAATTATTGATATATGGATAAAGAAGAAATTAATATTAAAACAGACAATGTACAGAAGGGGAGAGGGGGAAATATTATCTCTTGCTCAGGTCTGAGTTTTGACCATTAGTGATATTTTTACATGGCACACAGAGAAAACTGCTTAACCGAGCCCCTTGTTGATTTAAATTTTTACCTACAACTGCGCATGGCAAAATGTCAACCTAAACAATTAAAAAGCATTAGGTAAACTGTGGAATCATTGGCAGCATGAGACAGGTGGCGAGTAACCTGTTAAAATAGCCTATAGGTAGTCCCATCAGATGCATACTGGCTAAGCATGTTGGAGAGAATCACCACCAAGCCACGCCATAAAACAAGCAGTGATGGACACAGCCTCAGAGCTGGCTATCTCAGAGAGGTAAGAAAATAACAACACAGCCCTCAACTGGAAAGTTCTCAATCAGGCACATACACTGACCAATCTGCTTAGTACATTTTAGAGCCCATGAATCACAGCACAGAGGATCAAGAACCGAATCACCAACCATCCTGGTTTGATGGGGCAGAACGGTTTCCTGGGATGCAGGATTTTCAATGCTAAAACCAGGACCGTCTGAACAAACCAGGATTGATTGCTTTCTCCTACTTGGGAGAAGTTCTGCACACACTTTGTCATTACAGTGAAGAAAAAACAGAAAATTCATCTTTCTTATGGTATCCGGTGACAGAGATCACCTCCGGACATGATCTCCACAAATTCTCAATTTGCACAGGGACAAAATGTGCCCTTTCTGATAGGAAAACTTAGGGAAAAATAACTAAGCACCATACTCTTTAAAATTTTGCAGGCATATGTTCATTCATTGATTCCACAAATATTCTACTGAACACGTGCTCTGTATCTATCTCTGTGGAGGCACCCGGGAAGCAGCGGTGGTGAATCGGTCATATCCATGCCAGCAAATACCCTGACGGTGCAGTTCATTTGGCCAATATATCGATACTTTTTTGAAACATAACTTATTTGCCAATATTTAAAAACCAAGAGATTTCAAATAACTTGCACATATATTTTTTTTTTTTTGAAGTACTGGCTGATCCAGCAAGGTAAGGTCTACATTTTCATAGTGATAACCATGAGCTGGTGCTGAGTGGCAGCTGTTCTCTTTAGGTGACAAACATGTTCCAGTTCTCTAGTTTGCATCAATCCATGGGATCAGATATTATTTGGCAAGTAGAATAACCAATTTTCCTTTATAGGCCTGGTCCTTGGAGGCATTTATGTTTGTAGCCTCTTTATTTGATCTGAGATGTAAGTACACACACAAACACACACACACACACAACTTTAGATATGGCGTTAATATAGAACTTTTACAATATAATACCTACTTTATCTTCAGTATTTCCATTCTGAGTAAGACACTGACACATTAGTGGGATGGATGGATGGATGGACGGATGGACAGACAGACAGATACATAGATAGATGAATAGATGCATGGATGGACAAATGGATGGATGGCTGGATGGCTGGTTGGACAAATGGATAGAAGATAGATAGACAGATGGATAGATAGAGAGACAGACAGACAGACAAGATTGCCAGATACAGACAGACATGAGAGAGGAGGGAATATGAACACATCATGGTTGTGTGTACATTTTACATTCACTCAATGCTCATTTTCTGCAATGAGAGTTACAGGTCACCTATTCTACATTACGGAGAAACCTCATTTCACTTAGGGCGAGTGAGCACAGGAGACCAATCAGCCTCTGGTCTTTGAAGCTCAATTTGAAGAAATGTATCACCACCTCTGAAATCCTTTATACCTCTCACATAGTCACTAAAGTCAGTCACGAGGCAGCACCTTGACATTCCCCTTTCTCTTGGGGCATTGCTGCATGGGGCACTATTTCTTACAAGTGGCCTTCTGAAATCAACTAAAGGAAAGAATGGATCTCTCTAAGTAAGACATTACTAGGTCCATGCAAATTCACATTTTCTTTTTTCCTCTTCGAGGTGTACATAGCAAGATTATTTGTTCAAACATTAATATGCTTTTTTCTGTCCACATTTTTTTCTTTCTTCCCTCCTCCACTACTCTCCCACATATGTGTGTGTGTATATATGTATTTCATACATATATATTAGTTCATACATCTATACACACACACACATATATACATATATAGTCCATTTCACCAGCACAGTGTTCTGTTATATTTAATTGCATCTGAATGCCTTTGGACCTGAATCATGCTCTCCTGTTTACCACAGTCCTTCCATATTTTGATTGTATTATACCAGGTCTGTCCCACACATTTATTTGCCCATGCTTTGCAGATGTTTGATCAGAAGCCCACGGGTAGGATTAGGGTAAATGACCTGAAAGATGATCAGGAGAGTGTTAGGGCCTTTAACAGGTCACAGGGTATCAAGACTGTGAGTGGGGCAAACAGCTCTGGGTCCCAGGAAAAAAACAGCTGCATGGTACCTCTAGGTAGGCAGGATGCTAAGTGACAGGGTTCCTAGCTTCACCACAGAGTCACCATTCCTCAGGATGGTAGAGAACCAAGGGAGCCACCAAGCCAAGATGCACTATGTGTACCTGAAAGCAAATGTCACCATGGCAACCACTAACAACTGACCCATGCCCGGTGCCTTCTGGGCACTACCTTCTCCCAGGCTCTTGCACATCTCTAGGAAAAGGGAAAGGACTGAAATAGCTGAAAGTGAACATTTTGCCTGATAGGGATAAGAATCTGGATTTAAAATTAAACTGATTAAAAATGAATAATGTAATAAGTTGTTTCTTGTGCATTTGAGTTAGCAGACTGAGTTCTCTTACAAGCTCTGAGAAAGCCAACAAAGAAACTCATTTGATCCACGGTGAGGGGTGTACACAGCCTATACTTCATGGCCTCTGATACACCAGTGGATTGGTATGTGTCATTTCTTGTTTTTTTATATTTAATCTTAAGCTTCTGTGAGCCGAAATGAGTCCCCTGGTTATGCTCTTCCTGCCTCTGCTCAGTTTGTACCCATTCATTCTCCCACCTGCTTGAACATGTGGTCCCTCTGCAAGGAATGAGATTCGCCCTAAGATGGAGAAACATTTTATCACCGTGACACAAGCAGGAGACAGCTGTTTCCCATTAATCAAGTGTGGGAGGGGTTACAATCCCTGTACTCTGGAGTCCAGAGGTTAAACAGACGGAATGGAACATTCCGTGGACTGTCCCCTCGGGGGGTGTCAGCAAATTATTTCTATGTTTTAAATTCTGCTCATAACCAAATTGATGATTCAATCAATTCCTCAAACCTTGTTCCTTGAAATGAGCAGAGTGACATTTTCTATTTATTGCCACTCCCAAAACCTTCCATTTTAAATCATTTTAATAACAAAGTAAATATATTCAAATATTCAATTCAAAACCATTTTTTTCCATGTTTACAAGGAGGCTGGTAGGTCCAGAGCTGCTTTCACAGTGGAAACATTTACAACTCCTGTTGTCAAGCTTCAAGAGAAATTATTTTAAAATAATTAATCCAGTTATCAGTTATCAACTCAACACAATAATTAATCAATTGCAAAGCAATAGCCTGAAACCAACACTGATTAAGCTACTGGTGGCCTATCTGTTTCAGTGGCTTCTGATCTGCTACAGAAATTGAATGCCATTGTGATACATTAATTATATACAGCAATCAGCATCCAACTTTAAACTTTATGAAAGTCTGCAAGCCTTCATTAAAGAGTTGTGTTACTAAACACTGAACTAAATGTGAAAAATGACTTGATAAACTCAACTGAATCAGTGCTGAAACCTTCTTTTTTAAATTTTTATTTATTTATTTATTTTGAGACATGGTCTCACTCTGTCACCCAGGTGGAGGTTGGATCAACCTCCACCTCCCAGGCTCAAGCGATCCTCCCATCTCAGCCTCCCAAGTAGCTGGGACCACAGGTGCATGCCACCACATCCAGCTAATTTTTGATATTTTTGGTAGATGCAGGGTTCTGCCATGTTTCCCAAGCTGGTCTCAAACTCCTGGCCTCAAATGATCCACCCACCTCGGCCTCCCAAAGTGCTAGGATTACAGGCAGAAACGACCACGCCCAGCCTGGAAACTTCATTTAATAGGTGTTTACAGGACATCACTTGACATTGTATTCTGTACAACTGAAGCTCCTGAGAAGGTAGATTCATCCTGAACCATAGGTCTTCAATGTTGCAGTAGCTAAAATATCCAACCAGAAGGCTGGAGTTTACCAAGATAGATAACAGGGAATTTGGATACCAAGGACTGCTCTCCAGAGTGGTTCTCCCAGATCCTGCAAATTGGGGTGGTTACCACCGACCATCACTATGAACCAGACAGGATAGGAGGAATTCAATCGCTTCTTCCACTTTCAGCCACGTGGCTGCTCATTTCCAATTGTGATCTCTCTGGCCACAGGAGCAAGCGCAGATTCTTCTCCTTTAGGAGAAACTCCAGCAATTTCTACTACATTATCCCAAACTCCACTGCCTGGAAGGAATATTTATGCCACTAAAAAGACTGACCACAACAGGAAGATGGTTAAACATATTAGTTCATCAATATCAGCAATCCTATTATTGGATTCTCCAGGCAGGTGTTGTTCAAATCATCCATGTTACCAAGGCCAGGGTCATCAGTATAATTTTAAAAAATTACTCATTATGAAATATTTAAAATAAATAATTATTATGAAATATGGACAATAATAAAACTATCACTTGACTACCCAACTCTAAACTTGAGATATACAACACAGGTGTAGTGAGATGATCAATTTTATTGAGTCAATGAACAAATTAATTTAAAAAGTACATAAATAATGTCCTTCATATAAAAACTCCTGCTACTCTCATTCCCATCATTAGTGAGAAATGAGTGCTTCTATTTTTCTAGCCTTGGGAGGTGAATTTCTCTAAAGCCAAGAACATCTTCCATTTGATTTCCCCATGACGAGTGGCCAAGTTATAATAGCTAAGGTTTAGGACACAAACACACAAACAGGTTTAGTAGAATGAACACTATTACCACGTTCTGCTTGTTAATAAGGCCAGTGTGGGCCGGGCGCAGTGGCTCACACCTACAATCCCAGCACTTTGGGAGGCCAAGGCTGGTGGATCACTTGAGGTCAGCAGTTCAAGACCAGCCCAGCCAACATGGCGAAACCCTGTCTCCACTAAATATACAAACATTAGCTGGGTGTGGTGGCGTGCACCTGTAATCTCAGCTACTTGGGAGGCTGAGGCAGGAGAATCGCTTGAACCTGGGAGGTGGAGGTTGCAGTGAGCCAAGATCGTGCCACTGCACTCCAGCCTTGGCAACAGAGTAAGACTCTGTCTCAAAAAAGTAAAATAAAGCCAGTGTGGCTAGGGCCAGCAACTCGCAAGGGCTGAGGAGGGGAAGTGAGGTAAAGACCAGTTCATGCAGAGCTTTAGTTATCAAAGGTGCGATCTGTGTTTTGTTCCACAAGCAATGAGAAACTGCTAAGGAACGTCAAGGAGGGAATGACTTATTTCAAAGGCTCCCTTGGTCCTGAGGATGGATTGTGGCCTTGAGGCAAAGTGACAGCGAAAAGGCCAGTCAAGAGTTTGCTGTGGTCTTCCAAGCAATGAATGATGATGATAGCTTGCACGGGGAGAGATGGAAAGGGTTGAACTATTCCATGTCATCTGTGATGGGAAGCATACCCTAACACCCACGGTTCATATGGGAGCCAATCCCAAAATGGCAGCATGCAGCTAGAAAAATAAAGTTGTGAGTGTACCCCAAGAGAACATGGATCAGGATAAAAGGATACCCAGAGAGCAAATTGCTGAGGAATCTCTGAACAGGTCAGAGAGCTTAAGTGACTACAGGGATGGTGATCTGCAAACTTTATAACAAACATGAAGGGGAAAACCACACATTCCCTAAGGACTGAGGCTCTGTTAAATGTATTCAGTACAAATAGTCATTACTTTGGCACTGAAATCATAGTGAAGACAGTTCTGCCAGGATAAAGACAGGTTACTTGTTGCTAGGATTTAGGAAGCAGAAGAAGGTACAGAATGATAGGCAAGGCATTGGAGGAAATAATCTATTTATGCCAGTGTTCAACAATCTGCTGAGATATTGCAGTAAAGATCCCTAAAATTGCCTGTCCATGCTGCATGAAATCAGAGGTCAGTTCAACCCTTCTTGTGACTCCCAAAAACAAATGGGAATGGGACATTTTATTTACTTTTACTTTTTGACTCAGGAATAATATTGATATAGTAAGGTATACTAGTCTCTTTCAAATTGTGGTTATATATATATATATATATATATATATATATATATATACCAGGAATTTAATATTTTAACTATTTTAAAAGCATAGTTCAGCTGCATTAAGTACATTCACATTGTTGGGCAACCATCACCACCATCCATCCACAGAACTTTTTTTTATCTTGCAAAACTGGAATTCTACACTCACTTAATAATAACTTCCCATCATCACCCTACAGCCACTAGCAACCATGGGGTTAAAGCACACAAATCTTAAGTGTACAGTTTGACAAACACACACAAACACCACCCTGTGTAACCACCACCTAGATCAAGACAAGTGCTTTAACATCTCAAGCACCCTCAAAAGCCTCCCTTTGCCATGCAGGAAAATGTTTACTTTTCACTCTCATCTTCCTGGCTCTCTCTCCATCATAATGCAAAAAGCTTTATGAGGTACTTATTCAATATGGCATTTTATTTTTCTTTATACAGAGGGAGAGAAACAGATGTGACACCACCTCTAAATTCTCCAAGAATTTACAATCCGAACTTGACAAAGAAGGACTCTGAGTTGCTGAATGGCTCCTTCTATTCTTGCTTGTGCTGCATGACAAAATGCAGGTACACAGTGTAAACTGTGGTTCTGCTCAGGCAGAACTTTCCATATGAAGCATTCTGTGTTTTCTTTGTTGTACCTGCTCAGCATACCCTTCCTCTGCTCCCCTTCTTTTAGGAACACGCACTGGTCTCCTCTTAACAAACCTCCCCCGCCCAACCCTCAGTTTGCAAGCTCCAGTTGGGGCAGAGCCAGATCATGATGAGCAAGTAAAACTGGGTTTGGCCAATAAACATATGCAGTCCGGGGCCTGGATGGTGCAGAGATAGGAAGTGAAGTCAGTGAGTCTGATTATAATCCTACAGCAACAGACAATGTATGGCCCCTGCTGATTGAGAACGGTACACCATATGGGATAGATACACGTAAATAAAAACTTCAGGCTGTCATGAGTTGAACCATGTTTCCCCCCAAAAAAAGATATTTTGAAACCCTAACTCCCAGTGCCTCACAATGTGACCTCATTTGAAAATAGGGTCTTGTTGGGAGGCCAAGGTGGGTGGATCACGAGGTCAGGAGTTCAAGACCGGCCTGGACAACATGGTGAAACCCCATCTTCACTAAAACAAACAAACAAAAAAAGTAGATATATAAATTAGCTGGGCGTGGTGGCACATGACTCTAATCCCAGCTACTTGGGAGGTTGAGGCAGGAGAATCGCTTGAACTCGGGAAGTGGAGGTTGCAGTGAGCCGAGATCATGCCATTGCACTCCAGCCTGGGTGACAGAGGGAGAGTCTGTCTCAAAAAAAATAAATAAATAAAATAAAATAAAATAAAAAATAGGGTCTTGGCTGGGTGTGGTGGCTCATGCCTGTAATCTCAACACATCGGGAGGCCAAAGTGGGTGGATCACTTGAGGCCAGGGTTTCGAGACCAGCCTGGCCAACATGGCAAAACCTTGACTCTACTAAAAATACAAAAATTAGCCAGGCGTGATGGCAGGCACCTATAATCCCAGCTACTCGGGAGGCTGAGGTAGGAGAACTGCTTGAATCCGGGAGGCAGAGGTTTCAGTGAGCCAAGATCGTGCCACTGCACTCCAGACTGGATGATAGAGTGACACTCCATCTAAATAAATAAATAAAAGTATATGGGGTTGGTTATAAACAAGAGAAAGCCATTTTACAAAGATAAACCATTTCTGGGTTAGGTCATTTCCTAAGGTGGTTTCTAAACCAGCTTTTCTGACACCAAAAAACTCTGTATATTGGACATCAGCTGGTTTGCCTATTCAATGTTCTTTTCTCCTTCTTCTGCAGGAAAACGATGACTTTTGAAATCCAGAGACTAAAGATGAGAAAGAATGAACAGTGGAGTTACCAGCCTTTCTCGTGAGCCAAAGAGGAGGAGGAGCAAGTGGTACAGAGAGGCACAGGCAGGAAAATCTCAAAAGGTGTTTGTCTGTCTTAACAGTGATGGAGGTAATGCTCCATTCACCGGGCCCGAGAGTAACTCAGGAGACAGCACAGCCCTTGAGTTTACTTTCTCTCTGTTTGGCCTAATGAGTTGAGCAAACATTTTGGCTCCTCAATAAAAGCACAATCTCAAGTTTCTTAAAAGGGATACAAAGTAGCTAATGGACTGGGAGAAATTGGTTGTAGCTGGAAGCACATCTCAGAAGCACATTTTGTTTATATCAAAACCTCATTTAAGTATCAGTTCAAGGGAAAGCTGCTAACAGGACAAGTTTAATACGACTAATACTTGCACAACCCCAGAACATTCCATTTCTATCAACCCGAGAGATATAATTTTAAAAACATTTTAAAGTCACTAATATGGTAAGATGCTACTAATACGGTACAAATTATAACAAAAAGGCACAAACATGATACTGAACATTTGCTAAGGAACTTAGCAGCAAATTTCATCATTGTACTAATATGATGACAGGTTGCAAATACCAGGATTTCACTGTACCATATCCCCATTAGTCCATGTTTACGATGTTACAAATGGCACAGTTATTCACAGATTAGTTCGTCTTTGAGACTCTGTGCTTTTGATGCTAATAAATGTAGTAGCTTCACCGCCTACACTAACCTGAATTTCCCATTTTGACTTTTGTAGGAAAATTCATCACGTAAAACTCATTGCAGTTTGCAAAACTGCATTTACTTTGGTCAGTTACACATGGACATCACCGAT
Organism: Pan paniscus; assembly: GCF_029289425.2. Taxonomy (NCBI): domain Eukaryota; kingdom Metazoa; phylum Chordata; class Mammalia; order Primates; family Hominidae; genus Pan; species Pan paniscus. Next base: position 7,609,085 of record NC_073267.2, on the reverse strand, counting down.
ATATTTTGAGACAGTGGGGCTAACGGTACCTCGCCCACCAATGCCAACATTTCCCCTCATGGATTGTCTGAACAAAGACTAGCCTGATGGGAGCATTATGTGCGCAGCTGGGAAGCCGCTTATTCAGAGGAATAATTCCCCCAGAGCTAAAACTCCACAGGCCTTGAAGAGATTTCTGGGCAGAAAATTGTAAGTGCATCAGGAGAAGTCTGTGCAAAGAAAACCTCTGAGGTCTCGTCCACTAACTAAATGGCCCCGTTCCAAGAAATCAGATGGATGTCTTTGCCCACCTCTCCCGCTTACACCCAATAACACCGCACGTTTCCAAGCTCTTCCAGAAATGCAATGTTAGAAAATTGTTAGAAAGTAAGTGTTTAACTAAGACAACAACCAGCAGTCTGTTCACTGGTCTCCAGAGAGGTGACACCACTTAAATTGTACAAGAAACTGTGTCATTATCCCCAGGGCTCACAGGAGGTATATGAGTGGGCATGTAAACCATGACATTGGAATGGAAGTTTAAACAGGTGATTTCATATTATGCATACACTGTTACAAGTGAACATCTTGGTTAGAAATGGGAAGGTGGTATTTAAAATTATTTACACTTTGTGTTGTTAACCTTTGTTAGTATGTTGGTATATTATCGGGAGGAAAAAAATTTCATGTGCAAAAATAAAGTATTCCTAAAGCAACAATTTGAAGAAATTCAAGTATCTGCAGGCATCCCGCAGGTGTTCCATTTGAGTCAAGTGAGAAGGGATATGGCATTATTTTTTGTATATTAGGCATATGAAAATATTTTACACTTCCACCAAGAAATCTGGTATATCCTATTTTCTTAACTTTTTTCTCAAGCATGGGACTCTTCTTGGTCTTTTCTTTTGCTGGTTTTGACAAAGACTCGGGTAAAATAAATGATTTCATTTCTACTTAATTCTACTATAAAGAAAAAAATGGTCGGGAGCGGTGGTTCATGCCTGAAATCCCAGCATTTTGGGAGGCCAAGGCAGGTAGATCATGAGGTCAGGAGATCAATACCATCCTGGCCAACATGGTGAAACCCCGTCTCTACTAAAATACAAAAAATTAGCAGGTAGCGCACCTGTAGTTGTAGCTACTCGAGAGGCTGAGGCAGGGGAATCACTTGAACCCAGGAGGCAGAGGTTGCAGTGAGCCTATATCGCGCCATGGCAGTCCAGCCTGGCAATAGAACAAGACTCGTCTCGGAAAAAAAAAAAAAAAAAAAAACCCAAGTGTGAGGATAAATAGAAACTGACAACTGGTGTCAGTTTAGGGGACTAATAGGGAAGTGCAAGGACTGTGGCAGAGTGTAGTATGCCTCATTCAAATAAAGCCATGGTTATTCAGTCACAAGAAATTGTTTCCATGTTGAAATGCAAGCCCACACCGGGCGCGGTAGCTCACGCCTGTAATCCCAGCACTGTGGGAGGCTGAGGCAGGCAGATCACGACGTCAGGAGATCAAGACCATCCTGGCTAAAGCGGTGAAACCCCGTCTCTACTAAAAATAAAAAAAATTAGCCGGACGTGGTGGCAGGCGCCTGTAGTCCCAGCTACTCGGGAGACTGAGGCAGGAGAATGGCGTGAACATGAGAGGCGGACCTTGCAGTGAGCCGAGATCGCGCCACTACACTCCAGCCTGGGGGGCAGAGCGAGACTCCATCTCATAAAAAAAGAAAATAAAAAATAAAAAAAAGAAAAAAGAAAAAGAAATGCAAACCCAAAGTTGTGTGGGCTTTTATTTTTTAATATTTATTGTTTTAAAGAGAAGCCAAAAAAAAATCTAGATATTTCTGTAAAACTTCCAGATTCTTAAATACTTGCAACTGTTTTATCCTTCTTTCCCCTAATCATATATGCTAACAAACACTGTTACAAGGCAACACAGCAACTGAAAGTTTTTGACTTCCCAACTCTTCTCCTAGAGTTCTTTTGGGCAACCTCTCAGTGCTCTATAAATAATTGTTAACTAAAACCAATAACTGCTTGCATTTGAAGACTGTTTGATCATCACTGAGTAATGAAGCACTTTTACTGTTGGTACCCAGAAGTGGATTCCCTATATATGCAACATCACTGCAGTCTGTACGTATGCAACAGAACAAAACCAACTTGTCTGTAGTAAGATCAACTCCACAGCCTCAGCCCCATGAGTACACATTTCAAATAACACAGAACCTCATCTTGGCTACTATCGAATTTGCTGTATGCTGCTTTTACGCTTTGGGGAGTTCCTTTGCCCCTTTTTTCTCTTTTTCTTTAATTCTCACCCTTTGACTTCCCTTTGATTCTACTCTCAATGAGCTCCTCTACCTCTTCCCAACCTCACCATTTCCAATCCCAGAAGTTTTCACAATGACTCACTGGGGGATGGCTTTAGAGAACTTAGTTACCTGTACTCATTACAGAGAGATGTTGCACAATAGACAAATACAGATCTCTTTTCCAAAAGAAAATGCATCTGTGTATCTTTGGTTTTAAGCATTTCTTTATGATGTTTTCAGGTATAATTTTTTCTTATGCTTATACTGCTTGTTTTTCCCCATGCTCTCTGGAGTATAGGCTGATGTTTTCACCAAATTTGGAAAATCTTAGCTTTTATTCCTTAAAATAGTTTTTTGTCCCATTGTCTGTCTCTTCTCTCCATTCAGAAATCCAATTATATGTATTTAAATGCTTGATATTTCCCATAAATCACTGAGGCTTTTTTCAATATTTTTCTTCTTTCTGTTCCTTAGTTCTATTCTTCGCTGTCTTCAAGTTAACGGATTTCTGTATTCAGCATTTTACAATCTGATGTTTACATTTCAGATACTGTACTGTCAATTTTATTAGGTTGATGCAAAATAATTGCAGCTTTTGCCATTATTTTAATTATTATCATTTTAATGGTAAAAGCCGTAATTACTTTTCATCAACCTAACAGAATCTCAGTTTGGTTCTTGCTTACGGTTTTCATTTGATTTCTGAGACTTCCCATCTGCGAACTCATCATGTCCATCTTTTCCTATAAACCCTACAATATTTCTAACAGTTATTTCAAAGTCCTTGTCTACTTCAATCCTAACATTTGGGTCATCTTGTAGTCCCTTTCTACTGACTGTTTTTTCTCCTAATCAGTGGACAAAACATTTCCTTAAAAGAGAAAGAAAACAAATATTGTAGGCTCTGTGGGCCATATGGTCTCCGTTGAAACTGTGCAACCTTCTTATTATAAAACAAAAGTAGCCAAAGGCAAAATGGAAACAAATAGGAATGACTATATTCCAATGAAATAAGAATATTTACAGAAACAGAGAGCTGTCTCATAAACTGTGGCTTGCCAAACACTGCTCTGGATTGTCAGTCAATTTTTTTTTCTTTTCTACACATCTAGTATTTATTTATTTGTTATTTTTATGAGACAAGGCCTTGCTCTGTCACCCAGGCTGGAGTGCAGTCATGAAATCACAGCTCACTTTGACCTCTTGGGCTCAAACAATCCTCCTGCCTCAGCCCCCTAAGTAACTGGTACCAAAGGCATGTGCCACCGTTCCTGTGCAATTTTTTTTTGTATATTTTTTTTATTATTTTGTAGAGGAGGGGTTTTGCCATGGTGCCCAGGCCGGTCTTGAAGTCTTGGGCTCAAGTGCTCCACTCACCTCGACCTCCCAAAGGGGCTGGGATTACATGTGTGAGCCTCCACACCAGCCATGGTATTTATCATTACTGGACATTTACCATTGGACATTTCAATTCTGTGGATTTCAATACATAGAACGAATTGTAGGGAGTCTGAATTACGTCGTCTTTCTTTAAATGGTGGTTGAGTTTTGTTCTGGGAGCGCTCGGCTAACTCATGCATGCTCTTGACCCTGTAAAGCTCATTTTCATGCTTTGTTGGGAAGATCTTCTTAGGATTTGTCTACAGTCATGGGCCATGCCCCTTAATATAGGGAAGGGATTGGCTGACATTTTCTGAAAAGAGCCAAATAGTAGAAATTTTAGGCTTTGCAGGTAAAATAGTCTCAGTCACATATTATTATGTTTTAATCATCTAAAACCCATTTTAGTTGATCACAGACTACAAAGACAGCCCATAGCCAGATGTTGCCTGCAGAGCATAATTTGCTGACACTTGCCCTAAGATACACACTTTACTCCTAAAGTCTGATCTTTCTGGAGTCTCAACTGAATACCTACAACCTGTATTACCTCTACCCTGGCCTCTGTGTCACAGTTAACCCTCCCTGTGAGGACTCACAAAGCCTGACCCTGCACATAAGTGGCTTATTCCTCAGCGAAGAACTCAGGGCATGGAGACTTCTCCTTCCCACACGGATCTGTCCTTTCTATAGCAACCGGTTCCACAAATTCCAGCTACTTCCTCATCCCCAACTTCTAAATTCTTCATCTCAGAGCACTTATGTTCAAGACATTCCTCCCAGGAATAAAACTGGGCCAACGGTAGCTTCATCTCACATGTCTCCGATTCTCTGAAGGATCACAGCTGTGTGCTGCTTTGTACCCATTGCCTGAAAATGATGCTTCATATATTTTGTCCAGTATTAAAGTTGTTTATGGTACAAGTTATTCTAACATGGCAAAAAACAGAAGATCCTCTGAAATATTCTGAAATCTCTTCCTAGGGCAGCTTTCTAGAATAACGGTTATCTTGTAGCCAAATTATGTTATTGGTGCATACTGATTCTTTCATTGTATTAACGACAAAAAACAACAGCCACTGGTATTTGCAAACATGTATTAATATTTAGTTTCTACTATGTTATAGGCAGTACAGAGTACAGTTAAGAACAAAATAAGCATTCTCTTACCCTTAAGAGGAGTCAATCTAAAGGGAGTAAGAAGACAGGAGAACGAGAAACCATGACCAAGTAAACCACAAAACAAACGAGGGAATAACAGATTGTGGGTAAGTGTAAGGAAGGTGATAAGCACTGTAATGAAAGTGATGAATGAAGAATAAGAGTAGCATTAATTAAGCTCTTTAAAGGTCATTCTGGCCCTAAGGAGTGAATAGAAGGTTGAGTGATCATAATTTATTCTCCAAACCAGGACTTTCTGGGGAAAGAAGAAAGTGCTATTAATAATTATACCAGGACAACAGTTGTAACTACTATTGTTCCAGGCAACTCAAGATACATGTTTACCATAAAAGGAACAAAGACTAGAAAATGGGTCAGATAGTTGGAATGCTATTGAAATAATCTAGATTAGAAATCGTGATGACTTCGAGTAGGTTTGCGAGAGTGAATTTTGAGAGGAATTCATAGACTTGAGACACAAATCTAAAGGAGAAGGTAGAGGTGAAAAAGATGTAGTAGTGAAGAGCAACAGCTGAGTTTCTGGTCTCAACAACTGAATTAGGAGCTGTTGTAAAAAGACATGATAAAGGAGGAAGAGCAGATTAATGGGCAGGTGTGTGTGTGTAGAAGACACAGATGATGAGTGTGAATTTGGGTACATGAAGTTTAAGATGTCTAAGTGATATTTAAGTTAAAATAAACAGTAACTTTTTGTGGATAAGGACCTAGAATTCAGGTAGTATTTCAATACTGGGCAAATATATATATATATGTATCTATGTATGTATAAATTACCCAGGTTATGTATACAGACAAACACACACACACACGCACACATATCTGGGCAAATTAGTGTTGGGGTCAGTTGTGACCCCAACAACAATTTGTGATCAAGTTGTAGTTGCTTTCAAACCTATTCAAAAATCCAAGAATTAGCAGATACATCAAATATAATATGTATGTAATACATATATATCCATCCTTTAAATGATCTGCCACACTTCCTGCAGCTAGGAGGCTAGGAGGAGCAATAATACTCTCCTCTGCGCTTTTCTAACACCTAATTTCATGACTAACAAATCGCATTTTCTTTTTCCTGGCATTATAATTACATATACCTACCTTTTCGCACCACCTATCAGAATGCACAGCCCTTGATAGCAAGACATTACTATTTTCCTAGTGGTGTATGTAGTATATGCTCAATAAAAGCTTTTAGAATAATCTAATTCCTCTATGATACCTAAGAACCAATACTAGTCAAAACGGAAGCTTCAGGGTAGCAGCCGAGAAGCTCCACTTGTGAAGAAATTGTAATGTGTTAAGCCAGATGGGACCCTCCTTTCTCAGGCTTGGAGTAAAGATAGGCTTGTGAAGGGCTATGCTGCTTTTTGAAGTTCATTTCTCTTAATGGCAAATGTAGCTTGAGGACAACTTGACAACATGCCACTCTGGGCAAAATTGCATGCACTAAGGATTTTCCAAATTCCAAGCTGAGTCCTGCTTACTAGCTCATGAACCCTTCTCCTACCCAACAACCACAGTTTTGTCAGTGCTGGTTTTGTCACCCTTGGTCAATTTGGTGTCTGTGCAGTTAGGTTCCAGTTTCCCAATCCGCACCACCTGAATGGCTAAGGGGAAGGGGGATGGCTAAACCTCAATTCTTCAGTTTGAGGCCAGTTTTGGGAAACATTCAGGGCAGGATGCTCTTGCCTACTTAGAAAAGTATTATTACTAAAGCTGTGCTCCCAAATCACTTCATGCCAAGGGAGATGGACCTGCATTAGAACATTTAGGAGCAAATAAGCAAACCCAGGTTAATCAAAACCACTTAAACGTAAACTCAGCTATCTTGAAAAGAGTTCAATGTTTAATTCAGACATCTATAAAAACATGCCTTTGGCGTAAAGATGTCAAGACACATATGCAATCAAGATTAAGAATATACAATCCCTGAAAATAACACCACAAAATTGCCAAAAATATTTAAATCTCTAAGTTGTTATCAGAATACTCGGTATATGCATATATCTGTGTATGCGTGGGTGCATCTGAGGCAGACAAGTTTTCCAAAATCATGCCTCCATGTTCTCTATCCAGGAAAGCATCTATATTGTTAAAAGCAACCTGCAAATAAGAAACCACACTGAGGCAAGTATAAATGAGTGGAATGTGGCAGCAAATACATCAGTCTCCTCATATGTGAGCAAGACACTGTGCCATCAAAACCTTGTGCTCTGATCACTCAGTTAGCCAAACTCAAGTTTTTTAACTTTTGGGAAAGTTAAAAACCATGAGCACAGCGGCAGTTGCTTTCAAACCTATTCAGTAATCCAAGAATCCACATCCTACAACAGCACTGATGTACTGTGCAAGCGAGGAAAAAGAGGAGGAGGGATAAAAGACTGATGACAAAAGGATGATGATGAGAATATCCACTGATCAGAAAACCTTACTTGATGGAATTATTAGGCTATGGTGTTTCTCATTATGGCGAATGTACTATTTTAGTTTCCGTTTCCCTGAAAGCAGAGCTGGGGTAAAACTCAAGTGCAAATTCTGCGTTTTGGAGTGATGTAAGGGAACATCAATGGGGAATGGAAATTGAGACATGGATGGGAGGAAAACAATTTTTGTTAACAAGCAAGTGCCCACTATGGGCAACTGGGGCTTAATCCCATTGTAGAGCTCTGGGAGATGGCAGAACACACCTCGGTGCTGCCCCACTTACTCTAGTGCATGAGGAAGCTGGGGCACGATCCACTAAGTCCCCATTTATCCTCAGTTGAGTGCTTTTTCCAGGGTTGTTAATTCCCTGATGCTTCTTGCTTACTCAGGCCGTGAAAGGAATGTGTCCCATAGCCAGAAAAATAGCCCTTATGAAGAGGTTCAGTGTAAAAGCACACTATCATGTCTTTTGCAAGGACATAGATGAAGCTGGAAGCCATTATCCTCAGTGAACGAAAACAGGAACAGAAAACTAAACACTGCATGCTCTCACTTGTAAGTAGGAGCTGAACAACGAACACATAGAAACATGGAGGGGAACCACACACACCGGGCCTCTTTGGGGAGACTGGTGGGAGGGAGAGCATTAGGGAAAACAGCTAATGCATGCAGGGCTTAATACCTAGATGGTGGGTTGACAGGTGCAGCAAAACACCATGGCACATGTTTACCTATGTAACAAACCTGCACATCCTGCACATGTATCCTGGAACTTAAAAAACAATAATTAAAAAATAAATAAGTTGAAGGATTAAAAAATAGGTTCATAGGTGTTTTTCATAGGCAGCTTTTGACATAAAGGAGTGGGTGATAAAATAATGTCAGGGATCTGATGCCATCTGCTACAGACATCTCCTAGAGTCTTTAGAAACATCCATTCACTCATTCGTTCATGTGTTTTACTTAGCACTTAGTTGACACATAGAAATGCTTCTGGTTTTAATAATTTTACATTTCTACATTCTCATTACCTTACTCGACACACTTTGTGAGTAGAAATCAACAGAACTATCAAGTAATAAAATAGTATCAGGCCGGGCGCGGTGGCTCACGCCTGGAATCCCAGCACATTGGGAGGCCATGGCAGGTGGACCACTTGAGGTCTGGAGTTCAAGACCAGCCTGGCCAACATGGTGAAACTCCATCTCTGCTAAAAATACAAAAAATTAGCTGGGTGTGGTGGCAGGGACCTGTAATCCCAGCTACTTGGGAGGCTGAGACAGGAGAATCTCCTGAACCCGGAGGGGCAGAGGTTGCAATGAACTGAGATTGCACCATTGCACTCCAGCCTGGGAAACAAGAGTGAAACTCTGTCTCAAAATAATAATAAATAATAATAATAATAGTATCAAAGAGTCAGTACTATTATGGTAGACATTCTAACAATGCTTCTTTTGTAACAGCTGGACTTAAATGGTGAAGCAATGAATGCCAGTAGGGACTGCAAAAGAAGAAGTTCAAAAGGCAGGTAGAGGTGAGTCCTGGGCCAATAGCCACCCTGGGCTACCTTGGATGGTAGTTCTGAATGCTCTGGTCTCTGACTTTCTATATTTTATATGAAAATGGAGGTGGACCATCCCAGAACACAAATCAAATGTCTGCAGTGTTTGAATACACATGGAGAATCAGTCTACTTAGAGTGGGGATACTACATAACTACTGTGGCATGATTTTGGACCGACAATCTTGGCTGGCTGATGTTAGATCTATGTATGCTATGGTACATGGCAAACAGGATTTTGCCAATGGAATTATAATTATGGATCTTAAAATAGGGAGATTATCATGGATAATCTGGGTGGACCCAACGTAATCACATGAACCCTTAAAAGCAGGAGAGAAACCAGTCCGACAGATACAACAGAAGAAGAGCCATGAGAGAGTCAAACCATGAGAGTGATTCATGAAACCATGGCTGGCTTTAAAGATGAAGGAAGGAGCCATGAATTACAAAAAAAAAAAAAAAAAAAAATGGCGCCCTCTAGACACTAGGAATGACCCTCAGCTCACAGCCAGTAAAATACACCATGGAATACTATGCAGCCACAAAAAATGATGAGTTCATGTCCTTTGTAGGGACATGGATAAAATTGGAAATCATCATTCTCAGTAAACTATCGCAAAGACAAAAAATCAAACACTGCATATTCTCACTCATAGGTGGGAATTGAACAATGAGAACACATGGACACAGGAAGGGGAACATCACACTCTGGGGATTGTTGTGGGGTGGGGGGAGGGGGGAGGGATAGCTTTGGGAGATATACCTAATGCTAAATGATGAGTTAATGGGTGCAGCACACCAGCATGGCACATGTATACATACGTAACTAACCTGCACATTGTGCACATGTACCCTAAAACTTAAAATATAAGAAAAAAAGAAAAAAAAAAGAAAACAGGGACCCCGGTTCTACAACTACAGGGAATTGGACTCTGACTGCAATCAGAATGATAAAAAAAAAAAAAAAAAAAAAAAAGGATTCTCTCCTAGAGCCTCCAAAAGAAACACAGCCTTGGAGACATTTCAGTTTTACTTCAGTGAGATTCGTGTTGAAATTCTGACCTAAAGAACTGCAGAATAGTAAATTTGGGTTCTATAAACCACTATTTTTTTGTGGTAATTTGTTAGGGCCACAATAAAAAACTAACACAGATTTCAACATGAGTACCAACTCTGAACTAGTAATTTCGGCTGCCTGGAAGAACTCTGCTTTAATTAAGTTTTCAAGATCACCCTCTGGGTTTGGTGAAAGGATCACCTGTTCAGTTCTCCAGGCCCATGTCACAAGCATGGAAGGCTGCCGTTGGCATATGACTTCCCCTTCAGATATGCCTGGTATAGATTCTGTGTGTGTCCCTTCAGCTTAACTTATTATTATTTACTTACAGTAGATGCTCTCTGTGCATAATCTGTTACTGTTTGTTAGGAGCATAAAGAGGCATTTCCATGTGTCTTTGGAATGAAAAATTCTACAGTTTGGTATATAAACTACCACATGAGTAATCTGTTTTTAGAAAATAAATGGTCTGGGTTCAAAATAAGTAAATGGCTAGAAATAGAAGGATTCTGCCACTCACTGGCTGGGAAGATAGAGTTGGCATCAAGTGCTCCTCTTATTGAACCAAACCTTTGTGTTTTCTTTCACTTTTCTCCCTGGAAAACCCTGGCATACAGAGAAGAAATGATTTCAACAACCAATCCACTCAGTGACTTCAGTCCTGACTGTGGAAGGACCTTAAATTAGAACACATAGATTTCTATAATTGCTGCTATAGTTCTGGGAAAATGTCTACACTTTTAACAACACCCCCCGCTTTATGAGTCAGGGTCAAGAAGGTAGATGTTAAAGAATTTAACTGGTAGCCCCTAAAACTTTGCACATAAAATACTCAGCTCATTTAGTAGCTATTTAAATTTCTAACTAACCAGGGGAGGCATTTTCCAGCTGTCATAGTTGGATCCTACAAAGGTTGGGCCTCAATGCTAGGTCTAACCCCAAAGTCCAAATCAATAAAGAAAACCATACCCTTCTCATATCTTAGCCTCACAATGGGACTGATCATTTTAGCTCCTTTCTAAAAAGCAAATGCATTCTTACCTTGAGCTAAGGCAATCTCAATAGACATCAAGGTAATGTACCATGCTTGTCAAAACAAGTGAATATAGATCTGGGTTCAATTCCCAGCTCCACAATTAGCTATGGTTCTAACTCTTAACCTCCCTTTTTCTCTAAGTGTGAATTAAAGAGAATCTCTGGACTAATATGTGCAATGCTTAGCATTTGTTTGTGCCTAATGACTATAGGCTTTAAGATTCTCATGCAAATACTATCAAAACACTCTGAAGTGACTTAGATGTTTGCAAAACTTTTTTCCCCCCTTGGAGTGAATTAAACCATTTCAGTTGGTAATAGTTTTTTGTTGTTGTTATTTATTTGTTATTCTCTAGATATAGGGTTTTACACAAGTTACTGTGGGGGAAAAAAACACAAGGATCAGGGCCTTACACAGAAAGACATGTACCCCATGAACTCACTTCCATGTAGCGTCTAAAAAAATTAAACTCATAAAAGCAAGAGTAGAATGGTGATTACCAGAGGCTTGGAGGCTGGAGGATTTAGGAGATATTGGTCAAATAATGCAAACTTTCAATTAGACAGGAGGAATTAGTTCATCAGATCTACTGTGCAACATGGCGGCTATAGGTAATCACAGCGTATTATATTCCCCAAAACTGCTGAGAGCGTAAATTTTAAGTATTCTTACCCTAAAAAATAAGATAAGTATGTGAGGTCATGCAATGCTAATTAGTTCAATTTAGCCATTTCACAATGTACACATACTAAAACATCATGCTGTATACAATAAGGATATACCATTTTAATTTGTCAATTTTAGAAAAATGGTTTAAAAAAGGGTCAGCGTCTTAGATAGATGGCAGCTTTGCTGCAGAAGCAGGTTCAGGAAACCCATGCAAAACCATGGAGCATGTGGACAGAGGAACGAGACAGGGTGCTTGGAGATGATGCTGAACACGAGTGGGCAGGTGGAGTGTATCAGGGGAAAGGTGGCATTCAAGGTGAGACCTGCACCTGAAGAAAGCAGATTACACGGCTCCATCAGATCATCCCTGAAAGGACCACACAGGCACCTTCTACCTTTGGTACAAGAAAGCTAGATAGAAGCAAAATTTCTAAGTAAGCTAGGGGCACTAAACCATGAAATATTAGAATGCATTCTTCCAAACACCAGTTGCTTGCTCATTTAGGTAAGGTTACAAATGTGTCTCCATACAGAATTGGTCTCACAGGAGGCTATAAACTCCAGAGATGAAACCAAGTAACACGCTGTGACTCACATACTCATCTGTTCCTTTCTCCATCCATATCGAACAATAGAGGATTGCTGCGTCCATCTGATTTGTTGTATGTGGTGGTGACACACAGGGAGCCAAGGACATCATCTCTATCCCCCAAGGGAGTCCACTATTTTTTAAGTAAACAAGAAAATGCACATATACAGGGACTATCATACCATAGCTGGTTTAAAACTGCATTTCAAGAGGGCAATAGGATTTAGAATATGTAATTAAATCAGAGGTACCAATACACATCAGGATGAACTATCAAGTTCGGGGGGCTTTTTGTTGGTTAGTTGGTTGTTCATTTGCTTTTGATTTTAGTAGCAATGTATTTGATTCTCATGAGGTTTAGATGTGCGTTTGCTAGGGCTGCCGTAACAAAGTACTGTGGACCAGGGAGATCAAACAACAGAAATTTATTTCCCCACAGTGCTGGAGGCCAGAAGTCTGAGACTCAGGTGTCAGGAGGGTTGGTTTCTTCTCAGATCATCCTCCTTTGACTGGTAGGTGATCATCTCCCTTTGGGTCATGTAGTTTGCCCTTTGTGCGTGTCTATGTCCTAATCTCCTCTTCTTATAAGAACACCACCCAGCCAGGCATGATGGCTCACACCTGTAAACCCAACACTTTGGGAGACTGAGGCAGGCAGCTCACCTGAGGTCAGGAGTTCAAGACCAGCCTGGGCAACATGGTGAAACCCCATCCCTACTAAAAATACAAAAATTAGCTGGGTATGGTGGTGGGTGCCTGTAGGCCCAGCTACTCAGGAGGCTGAGGCAGGACAATTACTTGAACCTGGGAGGCGGAGGGTGCAGTGAGCAGAGATCACGCCACTGCACTCCAGCCTAGGCCACATAGTGAGACTCCATCTTGGAAAAAAAAAAAAAAAAAGAACACCAGTCATACTGGATTAGGGCCCATGCTTATGGACTCATTTTATCTTACTTATCTTTTTAAAGACCTTAGCTTCAAGTACAGTCACATTCTGAGTTACTAGAGGCTAGAACTTCAATGTATGACTTTTTTGAGGACACAACTCAGCCCATATAACATGATAATTTAGTATAGTTGTTCCTCCATATCCATGGACCTTGGTGTCAAGACTTCCTGCGAATACCAAAGTCCATGGATGCTGATATAAAATGAGGTCTCTGATATAAAATGGAGTGATATTTGCATATAACCTATGCACATCCACCCACATACTTTAAAACATCTCTACATTACTTGAATACCTGATGCAATGTGAATGCTATGTAAGCAGTTATTATCCAGAATGTTTAGGGAATGATGACAAAAAGTCTGCACATGTTCAGTACAGACCCAGGTGTGTGTTGGGTTTTTTTTCCCCCTAAATATATTTGACGCACAGTTGGTTGAATCTGCAAATATGAAACCTACAGATATGAAGGGCCAATAGCATTCCTAGGGTAAGGCTGAGACATCAAAACATTTTACCAGCTAAATTTGAAAAGTACTATTCTCAACTCTCATTCCCACTTGAGAAATGGCTTAAAAATAGTCCCTCGGGTCCATCTCCAGAATCTAATCCAGTAGGTCTGGGGTAGAGCTGAGGAAATGGCACTTGTTATAAACATTCTCAATGGCCTTTGAAGGGTACTCTGAGAAGGAAGAAGTTGGCAGAGAGACATGTGATGATCCCGTAACATCACAAGTTCCTCTGATACTGATATATCTTTGATACTGATACAGATCCTTTATCTGTGGGCACGGGGGTGGTCCCCTGCGGTTGGGGGGAATATCTTACTCCTCCAGGGAAGGACAGAGTTCCAAAGACCCTGAAGCACAGACTTCTCTTCCTGTGCCTCCCTGCTCTTGATGACTGAGAACTGACCCAAAAAGATGTACAAATTCAGGTAAGCATCTAGCCCTGCGTGTGCCCTAAACCAACAGCTCCTTTCTCTTAGCTGCCGATACATAAAGTCAGCGCCGACCCAGAGAGGCATCAGGGAGGCACTGCAGGGTATGATGAAGAGTTGGCTTTTAGCAAACCTTTAACCAAACTCTTGGCTCTGCAGTTCTCCAAGTTTAGCACATTTCCCCAGTGTATCAGTAGGGATTATTTGATCACAGAAAAAAGGAATAGGTCTGACTAACTTCAGCAAAAAAAAAAAAAAAAAAAAAAAAAAAAAAAAGGCGATCATTTGAATGAGATGAGGTAGCTTAAGGGATGGATAGATGGATAACCAGGGTTAAACATAAAGGCAGGAATCAGGGTGAATCTGAGGTCTAGCCCTGGGAACCGTCTCTTCACTCAATTTCACCAGAATATCACTACCGAAATGAATGAACTCCAGGTTTTCAATCATGCTTGTTTTCTTCACCATATGTAGCATTACCCTACTCAATATTCAGAGTCTCAGGAGAAAGAATTCAACTGTCCTGCCTTGGCCATATCCACATCTGTTGGCTAGGGACAGGTGTCTTGATTTATCCTCGCTCCAAGACTGCACACATGAAAGAGGAAATTTAACCCAAATAGAATAATAAAGTACTAGCTACCATAGGCAGAAATGTCTGTTGGATGCAGACAACAAGGAAGCATATACTGCAGACAACAAGGAAGCACATGCTTGCTGTACCCATGATTCATCCACATACAAGCACAGGGTAAATAAGGTTTCTCTATGGCCATGAAGGAAGACAGAAAGCTTTGATATCTCATTACCATTTTTCCTTTTTTCTTTTCTCTCTCTTTTTTTTTTTTTTTTTGAGATGGAGTCTCACTGTGTCGCCCAGGCTGGAGTGCAGTGGCTTGATCTCGGCTCACTGCAACCTCATGATCTCGGTTCACGGCATTCTCCTGCCTCAGCCTCCTGAGTAGCTGGAACTACAGGCACCCGCCACCATGCCCAGCTAATTTTTTGTGTGTTTTTAGTAGAGATGGGGTTTCACCGTGTTAGCCAGGATAGTCTCGATCTCTTGACCTGCTGATCCGCCCACCTCAGCCTCCCAAAGTGCTGGGATTACAGGTGTGAGCCACCACACCTGGCCTCGTTGCCATTTTTCCTGGGACCATCTCAGGTTTGTCTGCATCATCAGGAAAGGAGAGTTTCTTGCTCCTTACTCATTCCCACTGAAACTTGCCCCTTCCTATCCCCAACTGGAGGGAACTAGAGATGGCCTATTTATTTGCTTCCTGCCCTATTTCCCTTGCCTATCAAGTATTTTTTTTCTCCTGAAATGGTATTTAGACCTCAAAGGAACAGAGCAGGAAGACAAGTCCTTGCTGAGGCATCAGTCATAGAAATGAAGAGTAGCTATGACAAATTAAAATGTCAGCATTATTAGCAATTTGCTTGGAGCTGTTTGATACAGATTTAATGATAAAGCAAGAAATGGGAATAGATTTTCCCTAGAAAGGGGCATGAGGACTGGGGATAATAGGCTAAATTAAAACAAGGGAAAGGGAGAATGAATATTAGGCCAAATATCCTAAATGTGTGAACTTTTTTTTGAGTCTTCTCCAAATAAAGTGTTTAAATGCTTGCGGAGACTCAAAGAATTAATTAACATATATGTGAATTATAAGATTCAGCATCAAAAATGAAGAAAAGTGGATACCTGAACACTTCTTTATTTAATCATATTTCACAATGAAGTTGGAGAAATTAAAATCTGTGACTAGTTGGCTGATTTCTTGATCAGAATCAATCAAGAAGTTGATTACCTTGTGTTCATCAATTAATGTTCTTGCAAAGACTGGAGAACATACAAGCTCTGTATGGAACAGGTCTTGTGAAGATGACATTTAAAAAACATTTTAAAAAACATTTTAAATGTACTTATGAATTTCTTATTTTAGTAGAGAAGCTGCCCCTGGGGATTATTTGCCTGCATTCCTGCAGCTTCTAGAAGTAGAGAACTAATTACTTTGGGGCAAACTCCCTTTGCTTGGAGAAAATCACAAAGGTGGGACCATTCGTTATGTAAGACTGAAGCAAGCAAACTTCTGCCAGTTTTTTCCTTGTGTGTGTGCACGCACACACACACACACAGGAGAACATACATGAAATCTCATCAACCATGAAGATCTCAGGCCTGAATCCTGAGGGTTCTCTCTGTAAGTCACCACCTACCTGGGATTTCTGCTAACCCCTGAGCTAATCACTGAAGTCTGGCTTTAGCTCATCATTTGGAAAGTTAATGCAAAGAATGGTATTCATGCTTACCGAGGGATGCTTCTGAGGACAGAACAATCCAGAGAAGGAAGTTAGCAGACTTTTCTTAAGAAAGGGGAGAATTCTGGAACAGCCGAACAACAGTTTGCATAGGACAAGCACCAGGATGTATACGTGGAAATGTCACCCTCCTTGGGAAGTCCCAGAAATTACTTGCTGGGGGATCCAATAAAAAAGGATAAATTTGTTCTTCCATTATAGACAGATGGGGTTCTGAGTCATTAGGGTTGGAACATAAAAATAAGCATAATTTTGTTTTGTGTTTCCAGCCCTAATTGTAGCTATTCTGTTCTTTAAAAGCCATTTCATTTGAGAATGGGAGAAGGTACTTAACTGGAAGCCTTTAAAGCAAGGAATCACTTTTAAAGTGATATAGAAATAACTTCAGTCTTTTGTTTTAATGTAAAACATATGAACGTGCATGCATTTGTTGATCTTTGATGTGAGTCTAAGGCCTTTTCTTTGAATGATTTCTCTGTTGATAAAAATCGCTCATTAACCTTCCCACATACACCTCACTAACATTTCAGTCACCAGCAGGGGTTGGCTAACTATGGCCCACTGCCTGTTCTTGTAAATAAAGTTTTATTGAGACATAGCCTCAATCATTCATTTTATCTATGGCTGCTTTTGTGCTATTATGGCAGTGTCGAGTGGGGGCAATGGAGACCCTATGGCCTTCAGGTCCTAAAATAGTCACAATCTGGCTTTTTTCAGAAAAAGTTTAAAGTTTGTTAACTCTATGGTATCAATTCTGGGTTTGATTAAAGTGGAATGAGAATGTCAAGACACATTGAAAACAATCTGACTGCAGAATCTTTCCAGATTTCTGAGGGCTTTTTTCCACTAATATTTTACAGTCTTCTCACCCACAGCTAAGCAAAATAATTTTTGAATCTTGTTTTCATACAATGTTTCCAAAGCATTTAGTTTTCATAGAAACAGCTCTTTTTCTTACTGCACTCATTTTTCATCAGTTTACATAATATTCCACTAAATAATGTAATTAAAATGAAAAGTGCAGCTGGCAGAAGCAGCCCTGGGAACAAATACAACTGACTCTTGGCAAGCAGACGCTGCAACGGGTGAAGAGAAAGGTAAATTTGTACCAAACAGTCACTACATAGGATGCTGTGCACATCTGCCAATATGCTTTATAAAGAGATGGGACAGTATGTATTAATCTGGTACGTTTGATAAGTGAAGGTCAATCAGGTAAGCTTCTTCTATTCATACCCTTTTACACAGCATCTCTTGTTTCTCATATTCATCAGTTTCACATTGAACATTTTTTGCCAATGGTTGTCAATGATTATTTGACAAATGCGTGTCTTTTCCACTAGGCTGTGAGGTATAAGAGAATAAGAGTGGTGCAAGTTTTAGTATATTATTATACCTCTACTGCCTAGCACAGTGATTGGCATACGGTTTATGCTCAAAAAATATTTCTTGAATAAATAACTGAACGGAAGCAGGCATTTCTACAACGAACCATCCTAAAATTATAGTCAGGAAGAACTCATGGATCCTGTGAGGTCTCACCAAGGGGTGGGGAGAAGGGGGGCTTACATTTTCTTCTGTGCTATCGTAGGAGCCACTAAGGAATGAAAAGCTGGGCTTTAAAAAGTGGAGAGGGGTGAGACACAGCGGGGGAAGGTATCTCTGATTCTCATAGCTCAATTCCAAGGCAGTTGGGAAGTTTCATTATCTGATGTCCAGATGAAGGCGATGGGTTTAAGCCAAGAAGATCATTAGCAATTTTCATTATGCAATCCACATCACTCTTATATCTAGCAGAAATGAGAAACTCGCTTCTAACTGGCAAATTAAATATTGATAATGCAGATCTGCTCTACAACCTCTTTCACAAGGCGGGTACCATGATTTCAGTATTTCTAAAAACTCAGTCATTTGCATTCCAGTATCACAATCTTTGTCATAACTGCGGGCAATATGTAACATTATGAAGTTAATATTTATCTTTAAAGCAACCCATTTTTAACTTAAATAAGTGGAACAATAAATGGAACATAAAATACGATGTGTGCCAAGGAAACTTTGTATTGCCACGGTAAATGAAAAACCAATATCAACAGTCACACATAAAAGTTAATGAAAAAAATCCATTAATATCCAACAATAATTAAGAACCTTTTCTATTCCAGACACTTTTCTAACAACCTCATATGCATTAATTATTTTAATCTTTTTTGCACGCAAAAATACAGACACAAAGACACATGCGCATGCACACACACAAAAAAACTTATGAAATTTGTGCAATGATTATCTCCACTATACAGGTGAGGAATTTGACATAGAGAGGATTGAAGTAACATGTACAAGGCTACAAAGTGCTAAATTGCAAAGTCTAGATTTTATCTCAGTAGGCGTAGCTCCAGGCCCCTGATTCTTAATACTGTATTTTGCAAACAATGTTTTCAAAGTGCAAAGAGATGCTCTGGGGCTGTAGGCTCTCAGCCTGAGGCACACTCCCTTTCCCTTAAAAAAGAAAGCTTAGAAAGTGTTACAGCCCTGTTAAAGATACTTTAGTTTAAACTGAGCATTTCTGATTGGCATAAAAACCACATAGAGACAATGGAAAGGGGAATAACTTTCTAAGTGATTCCCCCTTTCTTAATGAGTTAGTGTTCGCCTGAAAGCTGTAAGACGTGCGGTAGGTGTCCTATATTTTGAGAAATACAGAGCTAGCAGTTGGTGGTAGCACATGCATTTTCCAGGATCCTTTGTTCAGCTGATATCCATATTTTGAAAGCATAGCAGAGATCTATATCTGGTGGTTTTCGTTTTTTTTTTTTCCCCCCCCAGTCTCCCTCTGTCGACCAGACTGGAGTGCAGTGGCATGATCTCTGCTCACTGCAACCTCCACCTCCCGGGGTCAAGCAATTCTCCTGCCTCAGCCTCCGGAGTAGCTGGGACTACAGGCGCCCGCCACCATGCCTGGCTAATTTTTGTATTTTTAGCAGAGACGGGGTTTCACCATGTTGGCTAGGCTAGTCTCCAACTCCTGATCTCAGGTGATCCACCCACCTCGGCCTCCCAAAGTGCTGGGATGACAGGCGTGAGTCACTGCACCCGGCATCTATGGTGTTATTTACTCAGCTAGCAATGGCTCCTTCTCCCCAGTAATGAAGTCTTCCCTCAAGAGTTGGCCCTGGGAAACTGTGTTGCTTCATACCACTTCCCTGGACAGATCCAACTGGCCCAGAGTGAACAACTGATCCAGACTAAGCCAATCAGGCTCCTTTTCCAGGAATTTGTAGCGAGGATGCACTGATGGTTAGTCCCTATACCGGTGGAAAGCGATGCAACATACATCTTAGGGGCTAGAAGGTGTGATGTGTGCATAAAGGTAGAGGGAGTCTTTATCAAAAGAAAAATCCAGAGTGGACCCATAAACAGAAACAAAGACAGGAGATGAGCAAGAGATACGTTGAGTTCAGGCAGCTTTCCCATTCTAAGCTCTGATTCCTGGGAGGCCTGGTTGCATGCCTTTTCTGCTTAAGATAGCTCGAATCTGTCTCTATTGTTTGCATTCCAAACAACCTTAACTTAGAGGGAGTTATCTCCTAAATACTTCGCCATGCAATCAAATACAGAGCCTGCCCTTTGTGTTGTCTTTCCTTGTGGGGAGTTTGGTGGCAGTAGATATGTGTTCTCTCTATTCTCATGCCTGGTATTTCTAGGAGGAAGAGAAGTGAAATAATTATTGGGAATAACACTGTATTAACAGTAGCTCACCTTGTTGAGTATCAGGCCTGCATTTTTTTTTTTTCAGTGCTTTAACAAAGTTGTTTTATCCAGTCACCAATCCTATGAGAAAGCTATTCTTATTTTACATATAGGTAAAGTCAAGCTTTGAGACACTAAGGAGCATTTAGAAGTGGGATCTGAACCTAAGTCCATACCAGTGGTTCACCAGCCCTAACCACCCTTCCTAGTATGCTGACTATAGAGTCACATTGCCATATTGCAGATCAGTATTTGAATCCACAGAACAGAATCTGGCAGTCATGCATTTGGCTACCTAGTAGTTTTCTAACTAAGCTCGTTAATCAGCACCCAAACCAACATCTACTACTCAAGCACAAAGATCCCTTTGTAATCAAATATTTTATGAGTGCTCAGAAAGGTGGGCTTTGGAATCTCCCACCCTATGAACATACAATCTCCCTCAACTGGTAGATCGTTCAGGGAAACAACAGGCCCCCAGGATCATTTTATTTCTCTCTTAGTTGTTTATTTGTCCATCTGTTGGTGCAGATGCTGGAGAGGTAAATGTTGATAATTGGATATGGTCACTGTACAACTATCACCATGACCTGTGCTGATGCTAGAACAAGCTGGTAAATACAGCCTATAGGATCAGGAGTGGTTAACGCACAGATTCCATAGTGAGCTCCTGTGACCATCTCCCCAGAAGAATCCAGCCAATAATGTGAATTGCAAGCTCAGAAGAAGACTCAGTCTACTCTAGATTGACAAACCTTGGGACGGAGGAATGAACAAGTTTCCCTGTTGTGTAGTGTGCGTAACAACCGAGCGATGTAAGTAATCCCAATAGTTCTCTGAGAAGAGTGACCCTACTGTTGGGAGTAACTGGCTGATGCCCTTCTTTGGGGAAGGGTAGGGGACAGGAAGCTCATGGACAGCATCTCTGGGCTGAGCTGGTTACTAAGGCACGATGCCCCATGCCTGCTGCCCACACCTAATGCTGAGGGGATATGAGCAAAGACTATATCCAGTGGAGTCCAAATTACACAAGGCAAAATACAAAGACAGTGCCAAGATGGGTAGAAAAGTTTGCATATAGGTTAGGATGGAAGATGTGACCTGTGAGATTCAATGTTGGCAGAGAAAGCATCTGTGTCAAATTCCACAAACCAGAATTCACAAAGTTGCTGAGCCCACACATGTAGGATGAAAGAGAGTAATGAAAACTAATGACAGGAAACCAGCACCCTGACAAACAGAGTGGACCCCTGTGAATTCCTTTTGTAGCAGACTCCATTGGGTAACAACATTGGAGTGCATTTTCTGCTTCCTCCAGTTTAAGTAAATCCTACTTTTGTGCAGGTGACAATGTGCCTGATGCTGCAAATGAATCATAACTGCTGTAGCCAATCGCTGAGATTCCAGTTCACCTTGCCAGTGATTGATGTAGAGATTGGCCAATGAGATCTAAGAAAACGGCTGCAGCGACAAATTCTGGGAATTATTTTCCTGCAGTAAAATGCAAGAGCTGTGAAGGAGAAACTCCTCTTCTCCTTCCTTCTGATGAGAGTGCTGCCCTGTGACAACGTGATATGGGGTAGATGGCAGACATCTTGGAAGAAGGAAAGAAAGGCCAACGGAAGCACAGGGATTGCAAACCACTGCCCTGATACCAAAAAGCCTCTGAATCAACCCTGGAACTGGGAGGTGGAGAGTTATTTATTTTTGTAAATAACTCTTAGCTTTTCCATAACTCTTAAGCTTTTCTATAACTCACAGATAATAGCATCTTAACTGATAATCCTGATATGATTTCAAGAGTATGTTCTACAAACAAAAATGTTTCGTAGTCAGCTGAGTTAGAAAAAAGTTGTATATTATATCCAACTCTTTGTATTCCATCTTTGCAAATTAAAGGCTATGAGAAGTTCTGCAGTTAAAAAATAAAAACCGTTTAGCTTTTTTTAACATGGTATTTCCTAAAATTAATCATATGATCATTTTAAAGACTCCTTAATATCTTCAAGATATTAAGCACTTCACAGTGTCTGTTTTGGAAAAATTAATTTAGGCTTCGTGAGAAAAAGAAAGGAGATCCTAACACCAAGTATTGGATACGCCAATTCCTAAACAGCCTCGATGGGGCACAAAACAGAAAGCGCAGCTTTATCTTTCTAAATCATCTGCTATTTCCAGGAGGCCAAGGAAAAGGAATAAATTTTACAACTATCCACTTATATCCCTGAATTCTGACAAGAGAATGCACTAATGAAGGACCCTCGACATGATAACACGGCCACAGTCCAGTCATCCTGGATAGCAAATCTGGAAATGCATTTTGATTGCTGCACTTAGGACGCATTTTAATTGTGGCTTGCAGACAGCTACCCTTCAACGATGTGGTAACTAAATAGATTTCTATTTTTCTTCCACTCTCTTTCTAAGAAAGCAAAATGAGATTAAAGAAAATGCATTTCATTGAGATGGACAGCTATTTACCTTCCAGTTCTAAATTCCTTTCAGAAACCCTTAAAAAATGCCCCCCCACCCAGGTTTGGCGCAGTGGCTCACACCTGTAATCCCATCGCTTTGGGGGGCCGAGGCTGGTGGATCACGAGATCAAGAGATCGAGACCATCCTGGCCAACATGGTGAAACCCCATCTCTGCTAAAAGTACAAAAAAAATTAGCTGGGTGTGGTGGCGCGTGCCTGTAATCCCAGCTACTCTGGAGGCTGAGGCACGAGAATTGCTTAAACCAGGGAGTCAGAGGTTGCGGTGAACTGAGATTGCGCCACTGCACTCCAGCATGATGAAAGAAAGAGACTCTGTCTAAAAAAAAAAAAAAAAAAAAAGCTCCCCCCCCACCCGAAAAAAAAATCACCTTAATAAGGGAAGTTTTCTTTTGAGGTGGTGGAAGGGCTCTTACAGACACAGGTGTGAAAGGAAAAGAGGGAGGGAGGAAAGGAAGAAGAAAGAGATGGAAAGACAGAGAACAAAAATGAAGAGGGCAGAAGAAAATATCTACAGATGAGATAGCTACCAGTACTTAATCACACTAGGGGTCTCCCAGAGGGAACTAGACGCCTAAGTCACGTGGGAAGGGAAAACTCCATTGCACTCTCTTTGGTACTATTTAAATTTTGAACCCTATATATGTGTGCTCTATCCAATCAAATGTCCCATCTATCAATTCAAAACATAAATTCACTTAAAAAGCAAAAACAGTGACCATAAAAGTAACAACAAACAAAGCACTGGTTCGTGATGTTAAAGATGGGGCTATTGGAGCCATACTCGGGACTAAACTAAATGAACCATTACGTTAATATCAAGCCACTCCCTACATTTATGTAACAGAGAGGGGAAGACTCCATTCTTGAACCTAAACCACGCTCCTGTCGACAATGGACTCATCAATGGGAAATAATCCCTCAAAATGCAAACAAGTCCTTCATTACCTACTGCGTCCTTAACTTGCCAAGCAAGTGTCATTTGCAATAGAGATTTCAAGATTATCTTAATTCTCAGGAATTTATCAGGGACTCCTGGAGACAAAGGCACATATTTCTCTTTATCTAGCTCTGACCTAGTTCTGACCATCGTCCCCATCCAAACAGCAAGAGAAATCAAAAGTTGTAATACATTATTTAACAGGATGAACCAGTAATTCAGACTACAGGAAAAAAGCACTAAGACAGTTCAGAAAAGCTTAAAAATCTTGAAGTCTGTTCCATCAAGGAAAGGGTCACAACGAATGTCGGCAAAGGTACTCGGAGGAAAGTGGGTACAGAGGGCCATACTGAGATAGTGCATAAAACAAACATGCATAAAAGTAACAGAAAACCTTGTCTCACTTTCTCGGTTTCATGCACCTGGATTCTGTTGTTTATTTTACCCAAGTACTTCACAAACCTGATGCCAACAGCAACTGTGAAATGGAAGCAACTCTACAAATTATTGCCATCATGAGACTATCATTAGGTAAATGCTCTGAAAAGTTACAGGGCAGTGTATGAAGGCATCAGGCCTGTTAAATACATTATGCTTATTTATTAGACACCTTTGGGCACAGCGGTTTCCTAATGCCAAATCCCACTGTTGTGGTTTTAAAAGCAGCATATTTCTCTGATTTTTATAACAATTTGAAAACATGGCTATAAGGCACATTGTCCAGTAAAAACTGCCAACTTCCATTAGTGACATGAAAAATACACCAGTCATAATCTAAATCTCATCCACTGAAAACATGAATTCATTTAAAAGAAAACAAAGGGGGAGAAATCCCAAAGTTTCTTAAAATGCCATCCCCATACCAAGAAGAATGTCCACTCAGACACAATGAAAGCAGAACAATGTCACCAAGCTCCATTTATAACCAAACACTCCCTCCACATCTAGGGAATACTTCTTACACCGATATGCCTGAGCACCAAGACAGTTTCATTTTTAAGTGGGGAAACAGAATATGAGGTTTAAAATTTTGTCTCCCTCTCCCATATACACAAATGTCACTAAAACCAAGAGGTCTATAGATAACACAAATTCTCCCAGAAAACGCCCTTGACATATTCCTTGCTCACCCACCCCAGTCAACAGCCAAAGAGCATTTTAGCCACTCAGCAAACAGCCTGGTATTCATATTAAGAAGGCAGCAAGCCATCCTTTTGACCTTTGTTATTACTTAGACCTCGTGTTGTACATAAAAAGAGTACAATGATGTCAAACAAATTCCAGAAGAGAAGTATTTATTGCTGAATCTAAATCAAAAAATCCATATCTACTATAACAGCACTTCAAAAGAAGATATACTGTATTTAACAGCTCAATCAATACTAAATAAGCTGGGATAAATATTTTCAACTCTACCAGTCTTAAGATGAAGCCTGTAATTTAGAACCCGTGTCTTGGGAGAGACAAGGAAATTTTTGCTTATCACACAAAAATGGGAATCAGGAAGCATTTTACAAGCAGGTGCACCTACCCTTAGCTGCTCTCTTTCACAATTCATCTGTTGTCTTGAAACCTAGAAAGAAAAGAAAACGAAGGGGAAAAGTCAGAAGGCTCCGGATCAGAAAAACATGAAAGAAAACAGAAAGTTACTTTTAATTACGCAGCTCAAAGAAAACCCATAATTAATTAATTATGTATTTAATTTTTCTTTAGGTCTACATAGCTCAAGCTTCACTTGCAGTTCAATTGTGTGATTCAGAAGCACAGCTAGGATAAGTCAGAGACTGGAAAGGGGAAGAGGAGAGACGTGCAGCACAATGTGTGGGAGGCAGCATCTGCCTTGGATGAGGGCACCTCCCCTCTTGTCATGAAACTCCCCACCCTTTTCCCTGAAAACCCCAGCTTGCCCTATATCACAGGTGCAAGAATTCCTCCATAAAGGCCCACTCCAGATGGTCATGATAAGTCAGTGGAAAACACACAAAGTCTTCTCCAATGTTTAGGGCCAGGAGTGTCAGTTGTCATGCCTTGCCAACTGGGTTACATTTTATGGTCCAGTTCTAATCAGATGGTAGTAAGTCCCCATAGGATTGTGCTGGGGAGAATTCTGAAGCCAATCCTTCAATCACAGAAAGAGACTCTGATAGGTTTCTGGTATCAGCCATCAGATAGGAAAGTGGGTATTAGCAATATATATGCCATGCATTAATTATCTTTGCCCTACTGACATGTTTTACTTTATGTCCAAGGACGCTTCTTTGGAGTGGCCATATAATTTATTATCCAAACAAGAAAACAGAGGTGGGTTAAGAGGGATGGGTGGAGTGGTATTACATGATTATGCTAAGGACACAAATAAAAAGGAACACATAGAAGGAATTTGAGATATATTGTCATTCTGTCACCAGGAGCTGGTAGACTCCACTGTCAACTAAAATAGTTAAGCTGAAATAAAATTTAGGTCTTCATTCACCTTTATTCTATATCTTTCCAGTATTTTTTTTTAACCAGTGAAACAACTCCCGACTTCCAGGACCAGACAATATACTGTAAGTTTTTGAAACTTTTACTAAGGGATATGAAGGTTTAGGAACCAACTTTTGATGTATATTTTACGCATTTTGTATACAAAGTTTGTTTTGACTTTCTCTAAAAACAAAAAAGGAAGAATCTTTACTTAAGGATGCACCAGAGCCCCAAATCTATAAATCAGTGCTTTTCTATGCCCTTTTACCCAGAAATATTACCACTAAGATTAGCTCTTGAAAATATGCAGAGGCACACAAATGTTTATTTCCATGTCAATTAACAACAACATTATGTATGAAAAAAGAAATTATAAACATTATGTGTGATAATGGAAAAATTTAAAAATATAGTATACTGATAGTATGGCATAACATGTACCATTTAGAAACATAGTATTAAATATAGAGATATGAAAAATGTTCAAAAGACACCATTTAGTTGTTAAGAAAAGAAACCACAGAAATATACAATATTATGGTTCCTATCTTGGGTTAAAAATACAGTGAAACAGATCATTAAAGAAAATGAAGGAAGGCCAGGCACGGTTGCTCATGCCTA
The DNA here is from genome assembly GCF_029289425.2 of Pan paniscus. Classification (NCBI taxonomy): domain Eukaryota; kingdom Metazoa; phylum Chordata; class Mammalia; order Primates; family Hominidae; genus Pan; species Pan paniscus. The sequence continues at coordinate 7,582,410 of NC_073267.2, read as the reverse complement.
TAATCCCAGCACTTTGGGAGGCCAAGGCGGGTGGATCATGTGAGGTCAGGAATTCGAGACAAACCTGGCCAATATGGTGAAACCTCTTCTCTACTAAAAATACAAAAATTAGCTGGGCATGGTGGTGGGCGTCTGTAATCCCAGCTACTCAGTTGGCTGAAGCAGGAGAATCACTTGAACCTGGGAGGCAGAGGTTGCAGTGAGCTGAGATCCCACCATTATACTCCATCCTGGGCAACAAGAGCGAAACTCCATCTCAAAAGAAAAAAAAAAAAAAGATAAAAATAAAGGAAAAAAAAAGAAGCTAAGGAGGAAAAGACTGGGAGAAATATTTCAAAAAATTAAAAAAGAAACTGGTACAATTCTATAAATATCCAAAAAAAAAAAGCCCACATTGAATTATACACCTGAAATAGGTGACTTTATATTATGTAAATTATGTCTCCATAAACTGTTAAAAGATGAAGTAGGGAAAATTCATTGAGACAGAGAACAAATTAAATGTTGCCAGAGGACTGGGTTAATGGAAAAGGAGGAGTGACTGCTTAATGGGTATGAGGCTTCTATTTGGGGTGATTAAAATGTTCTCAAACTGGATATTTGCACAACATTGTGAATTTACTTAAATGCCAGTAAAATGTATACTTTAAAATGGTAAAAAAGGTAAATTTTATTTTATGTGTATTTTAACACAAAATAAATGAAGTGGGTGGTGAGGTTTCGGTTCTTGACAAGATGGAGCAAAAACACTTCATCCTGTTTCCCCCACTGAATGCAGCAAGGAAATCTGCATAGAATGCATGGGGGAGCTGTTTGAGATCTCTGAAAATTAAAAAGCAGCAAGTGGAGGGGGGAACAAAACCACCAAAACTTAAAGTACCACCACATAAGTGGTGAATTACCACCTCCCACCACCAATACCCCTTAGTGTGGGTGCAAGGTAGCCAAGAGCTGAAAATCAGACACCCAGCCAGATAAAGATTCAGGAGAAGCACTCTGGTTTTGTCTTGAAAAACAAGACAGAGGAGTCTTAATGCTAAAAGAATAGGGAAAATCCCCATTGTTCTTTTTTTTTTTTTATTACTGTTCTTTCTTTTTAAAAGTTTATCTGTCCTCTTATGCTGCAGTCTCCAGGCAATCTCAGGGTAGTGTTCATGTATAAACAACAGTGGCAACAGGGGCGGCTGCAGACACTTAACATCTAGGACTGTGGTCTCAAGAGGTTGGGCAAACAACTCCCACCTCCCATTGCTTTTCTTTATTTCCTCTCTTCTCTTGACACTTTGCCCTAAATGCAGACTCAGATGAGAAGCAGGTGAACAGAAAAATTAAAAACAAACAAAAAACCACCAGCTTTCTGGGTGGAGGACAACAAACAGGGAACCCTAGAAAACAAATATTACTTTGAGGATCCCGGAGAGAAAATAATTTGGGAAAATCACCCCCAAACAGTATTTTTATAAACTCCTGCACTGACCTCTGTGCTCATGTCTGTATCTGACCCTAAAATGTTTCCATAAGCTTTGAGAATTGAACTAAGGAATAGACTACTGCCCATGTCCCACACTTGATATATATATGGGAGACACCCAACAGAACTGATATTGGAAACAAATCCACAGAAGAAAAGCAAGAGCTTTCAGCCTGAATGCAACAAGATTGATTGCTTACTAAAACAAAAATATCAACAACTTCCACGGGATTTTAAACAAGACCTAGAGTCTCCTAACACAATATTCAATATACCCAGAATACAAACCAAAATGACTTAGCATACAAGGAACCAAGAAAATCTAAATTTGCATGGGAAAAGACATTCACAGACACCAACATCAACATAGCAAAGATGTTGGAATTATCAAATAAAAACTTTAAAGCAGCTGTTATAAAACTACTCCAAACAGTAAGAAAAAACACACTGAAAATAAATGAAAAAAAAATTGACAGCATTAGCAAAGAAACAAAAGATAATAACCAAAAGGAGCTGGGCGCGGTGGCTCACGCCTGTAATCCCAGCACTTTGGAAGGCTGAGGCGGGTGGATCATGAGGTCAGGAGATCGAGACCATCCTGGCTAATACGATGAAACCCTGTCTGTACTAAAAATAGAAAAAATTAGCTGGGTGTGGCGACACGCGACTGTAGTCCCAGCTACTAGGGAGGCTGAGGCAGGAAAATTGCTTGAACCTGGCAGGCAGAGGTTGCAGTGAGCCAAGATTGTGCCACTGCACTCTAGCCTGGGAGACAGAGCAAGACTCCATCGAAAACAAACAAACAAACAAAACAAAACAAAAAAACCAAAAGGAAATTTTACAACCATAAAAATAACTAAATTTTTTTTAAAAAATAAAAATAAAATATTGGGCCGGGCATGGTGGCTCACACCTGTAATCCCAGAATTTTGGGAAGCCAAGCGGGTTGGATCACCTGAGGTCAGGAATTTGAGACCAGCCTGGCCAACATGGTGAAACCCCTTCTCTACTAAAAATACAAAAATTAGCCAGGCGTTGTGGCGGGCACCTTTATTCCCAGCTACTCAGACGGCTGAGACAGGAGAATCGCTTGAACCCGGCAGGCGGAGGTTGCAGTGAGTAAAGACTGCACCACTGCACTCCAGCCTGGGTGACAAGAGTGAGACGTCTCAAAAAAAATAATTAATTAAAACAGAATAAAATAAAATCTCACCGAAGGTGTCCAAACACAGAATGAAGACAACAGAAGAAAAAGAAGTAAACTTGAGTACATAAAAAGTATCCATTCTAAACAACACACGGGAAAAAAAATTGAAGACAAAACAAAAAAAACAAAAAACAAAAAAAAACGCAGGACCTGTGGAACAAATATCAAAACGTACAATATTTCATGTTACTGAAATTCTAGAATATAAGGATAAAGAGTTCACTGCAGAAAAAAAAATTTAAGAAATAATGGCTGAAAACTTCCTACATTTGACAAAAGATATAAACAATTTCAAGGAACTAAAAGAGTTAAAATCAACGAAATCCACAACCACATATATCATAGTCATATTGGTAAAGCCTAAAATTAAAACACTGAAAACAACCAGAGACAAACAATGCAATACTTGTAAGGGCCCAACAATTCAAAGAACTATGGATTTAAAACAAAAACCAAAGTAAACAAACAAAAATCCAGAGAGGTCAGCAGAAAATAACACACAGTTATTGAAATACTGAAAAAATAATTGTCAACTGAGAATACTACATCCAATGAAAATATCCTTTAGAAATGAAGGTGAAATATGAAAGTAACTATGAAAATTCACTGCAGACAGACCTGCCCTAAAATAATCGCTATAGGAAGTTTTCCAGATAAAGGAAATAGGATACCTGAAGGAAACTTCAAACAACAACAAAGGAAGAACTGGAAATGGAAATGGTAAACACATGAGTAAATGTTAATAGGTGACTGTACTCTTGAGTTCATTAAAATATATTTAATGGCTTAAAGCAAAAAAAAAAAAAAAAAAGGAAATTGCATGAAGAGCTTTCTATACTCTTGAGTTCATTAAAATATGTTTAATGGCTTAAAGCAAAAAACTGGGGGGGAGGGAAGTGCATGAAGAGCTTTTTAATTTATGGATATACAATACAGAAGTTAAACAAAATATAGGCCAGGCGCAGGGGCTCACGCCTGTAATCCCAGCACTTTGAAAGACCGAGGCTCGCAGATCACCTGAGGTTAGGAGTTCAAGACCAGTCTGGTCAACAAAGCAAAACCCCGTCTCTATTAAAAATACAAAAATTAGCTGGGCATGATGGCGCGTGCTTGTAATCCCAGCTATTTGGGAGTCTGAGGCAGGAGAATCGCTTGAACCCAGGAGACGGAGGTTGCAGTGAGCCGAGATCACGCCATTGCACACAGACTAAGACTCTGTACTCCCCCACTCCAAAAAAAAAAAAAAAAAAAAAAGATAAAACACAAAGACTAAAGAAACAAAGAAGCATACGTGGTGATAAACTTTCTTTATTATCTCCCATCTTTATTGAGGCACAATTAAAAAATAAAAATTACATATATTTAAGGTATTGAACTTGATATTTTAATGTATGTATAAATTGTAAAAACAATCACCCAAGTCAAGCTAATTAACATGGGTGATAAGGTTTCTGCTTTCCAACTAAAGAGGCAAAATACTGAGTCTTGTAGACTGAGAGAAATATGTGTGTGATAATCCCTATAATACAACCTTTAAGAAAACCAAAAAAAGTGAAACATCCAGAACAAATAATGTTAGAGTAACTGGATGTGTACACACACACACACACACACCCCTTTACCTAAACCTCACACTTTATACAAAAATTAAGTCAAAATGGAACACCTGTCTACATGTAAAATATAAACTAAATGGCTGATGCAATTAAAGACTGAGGGCAATGCTTCCTTCTTAATGCTTTTCTGTAGTTTTCAAACTATCCTTTGTGACATACAGGGCATTTATAATCAGCAAGTATTTTAATATCAGTACCTTGCAGAAATACAAGTGTTTTAAAAAATGTATAGTAATAGTGATAGCATTGATTTTCCTTAATTAATAAAAAGTTTATCTTGGCCGGGCATGGTGGCTCACACCTGTAATCCCAGCACTTTGGGAGGCCGAGGTGGGCAGATCACCCGAGGGCAGGAGTTCCAGAAGAACCTGGCCAACATGGTAAAACTCCGTCTCTACTAAAAATACAAAAAAATTAGCCACACGTGGTGGAATGCGCCTGTAGTCCCAGCTACTCAGGAGGCTGAGGCAAGAGAAATGCTTGAACCTGGGTGGCAGAGGTAGGCAGTGAACCAAGATCAAGCCACTGCACTCCAGCCTGGGCAACAAAGCAAGACGATGTCTCGCTCTATTAAAAAAAAAAAAGTATTAATAACAAGATTAATATTTTTAACATCTGCCTTCAGATATCACAAGGATTTGCCAGACTCACAAAAGCACAATGACGACACTGAAGGAACCAGGTGGCCTACTGACCTCTGACTTGTGCCATGTGAAGTGGCACCAAATTATCATATTCCTATTGCAGACAATGCAAAATCCAACAGTAGCCAAGGAAATAGCCATGCTGTCCTTCAAATGAAGCCAAATAAGGAAAATGAGATTTGGGAATAAGAAAAAGGATATTTCAAGTAATCTCTATAGTAGACATGTTTGTTTTTGTTGTGTTTATTTTTCCCTGCACAGCATCCCATATTGTTTTGCTTATATTCTAGTGACAATATCCTGCTTCTTTTTTTGGGTCATGCACCTGTTCCATTTCATAAATTATTAGTAAACTGGTTGCCACCACCACCACCATACTCCACCTACTGCCAACCCCTTTGTTTGGAAGTGGGAATCCCTGGCCAATTTGAGTCAATCCAGTGACATACACATCTCATGAGTAAGGTGGCCAGTGACCTCCCCTCCTTTAAGTAGGGATCATCGAATGCAGATCCATGCTTTCCTCACATCTTCCCTGAAGAAAGAGCTGTCCACTGCGCAAAATGGCAGAATCCCATCATGAGTTGTGTGTTTCGGCTGCAACCTTGCTCATCAAACAGCACCCCAAACAGGGTGTAATGATGCTCAGAAGACTCAGTAAGTTATTGCTGCAACTAATGAGGCTCTTAAAAAATTTTCTCCATAACCATTATGGGAGAGGCTCCGGGTGGGGAGAGGGGAGGTGGAAAAAAAGGCACCTGTAACTCCCTACGGTCTGTGATGAAGAAAGACCCTGCCTGTGCATTCTTTAAAAGCCAGCCTTGAAAAATATCTTAAATGTACACTTTATCAAATGTCATTTCATTTGGAAACTAACATGTGATATTTTTTTTCTCCCATGGCAGTAATGCACAAAACCAATATATTTTATGGCCTAAATGAAAAAAAGTAAAGTGGAAGGTCGGGCGCTGTTCCTTTAAGATGCTTCCAGAATCAAATACCACTCTTGAAAGGGCTGCCAAGTAAGCACTTATGAAAGGTTAGAAACTGAAGCAATAAACTTCAGCATGAGACCCTTTGCTCTCCTGGTTGAACGAGATGTTTAATAGCAGGGATTCATCTTCCCCGTCTCCTATCTTCATTTAGCCAACAGGGCCAAAGACGCTTTCTCACACTCAGCCTTTTTCATCCTTCTCCTGACTTTGAGTTCTCTCTTATCAGTTCTTCCTGCTTTATTCTGACCCTGTTTTCAGTCTGATTTTTCTCTCCCACACATCAGACTGGCTCTGCAAGAACTAGAACTGAGCCTTAGGTGGCTTTCCTTTTCTAGAGATGAGTACGATGTTTGGAATCCACTTGTTTACTCATCCATCCTTTCATATATATTTACCCACACACATACACACCCATACCCACACATGCACATATACATACACATATCTCAAGCACCTTCTGGATGTCAGACACTGTCCTAAGTGCCAGCAATACAATAGCAAAGAAGGCTGCTGGATCTATTGTCTAGGTGGGGAAAAAGATGAGTCTATGGATAATTACAATACAGAGAACATTTGTACAGTGAAAGTGTAAGAGGTGCTTACAGTGCATAGGAGGTGGCCCAACTTGTCTTGGAGAATTTAAAAAGGTATTAGTGTATTTTGTTTGTTTTTGTTTTGTCTTTTAGACAATGTATCCAGGCAAAGAATGAAAAAAATGTATTCAGAGGAAAGGCAGGGGGATGTGTGGAAAGCTCAGTGAGATTATAGAAGTGCAGTAATTGAATATGACAGAAGAGTCAAGTGCAACAGGGAACTGGTGAGAGATTAACTTGAATTGGGGAAAGTAGGAGTCCAAAGAAACAGAAGACACACAATAAATGAATGGATAAATAGATGTGCATGTTTTCATGTCCACAATAATAGAATGTTGGAAAATCCAGTTTTCAGGACAATTATGAATCACTTAGAAGGAAAACACTGGACAAGTTTACCAGCATAGAACTCAATATATCAAATCAACTGGTAGCTTTATTTCTCAGCGTTGCTGTTTTTGTAATCATTATAAATTCTTCTGAAACAAGATGGCATTTTCCTATAAACACACGTCTCCAAGTACCTAGGGTGAGCCCTGGAGTTTGTGTTTTCCTTGATGCATTTCAGGATTATGATACACATTTGACATATGTACTCAGGGTACTAACTGCCTAGCGCTGTGCTAATGAAAGGGGGTGTGTATCTAAATGACACATTGTACATTTTATTTAAAAAAGACAGGGGAGGAGTGATGAATAAAATAAAGATGATGATACAGGGTCATATGTGATAGAAAAGAAAAAACAGGGTTCCAGGGGTGCTCAAAGGAGATGCACCAACCCAGCCTGCTGAAGGACGGGAAGCAGTGGAGGAGACATCAGTCAGTTGTTTCTGGAGCTGAGACCCTTGACCTAACCCTTACTGAGTAAATAGGAGTTGGGCGGGAGGACCTCCCCAAGGATACAGAAACAAGATACCGTGAATGGCACAGTCAAAAGTAGGATAAAGTCAGGGAGAACACCAGATTGTGGGGGGTGGAGGGTGGAAGAGAAGGAACTTTGGGATTGCAAAATATTTAGGTTTTGCTCAATTTTAACTATGCTGCTAGGAAAGTAATTGTTTTAATCACTTTATTTATTTATTTATTTATTTTTGAAACAAAGTCTTCCTCTGTCACCCAGGCTGGAGTGCAGTGGCGCAATCTCAGCTCAATGAAACCTTCAACTCCCGGGTTCAAGTGATTCTCCTGCCTCAGCCTCCCAAGTACCTGGGATTCCAGGTGAGCGCCACCACACCCGGCTAATTTTTGTATGTGTAGTAGAGATGGAGTTTTCCCACGTTGGCCAGGCTGGTCTTGAACTCCTGACCTCAAATGATCCGCCTGCCTGGGCCTCCCAAACTGCTGGGATTACAGGTGCAAGCCACTGCACCTGGCCTTAATCACTTTTTGCTGAAATAAATTTCACACTAACATTCGTTAAAATGTATCCAATGTTTTAATATGTCATAAAATGTCCTAAACAGTTCCTAGTTATGAGCTTAGTTAATTCTCAGAACTTTGTAAGCAGCTGACAATTGATTTCATTAGCTGATTTGATTTTAGCTCCATTTTACAGGTGGAAAAACTGAGGCACAGAGTGAGTGAATTCCTGAAACCATAAAGATAGGAAATATTCAAGAGGGAATTACCATCTGGATGGGTTAACTAGGTTTCCTCTCTGAATCACCATTGTACACAGTTTCCAGGGTCAGGTAAACCAAACAAAACCATGGATACCTACACTGTTAGCCCTCCTCCCCACTCTGCGCCTCACTTGTCCTTAGCAGGTGCTCATTAGCTACTGTACCCTGACAAGATGTTGTTTACACACTTGTGTTTCTCTAAAACAAGACATGCACCGACTAGCTAGTGTTGTCTAGTTCCATAAAACACATAAATTTCCATACTTGGCTTATTGAGGTAAGAACCAGTATAATTTCCACCAAATTAGATTTCTCTGATATCAAAGCACTGGGCCCTTCTGTAGATCCAGTTTTCTCCCCAATGGAGACTGGAGGTTCAGGAATCAGACTAAGGAAGTCCAGTCCTTGTACATCTCCTATGTAACGTTAGCCATATTATATATTCTCTGCAGGCAATTTCCCCATTTGTACCATAGAGATAATATGGTACCTGCACAGTGTCTAATTTTATTGTGAGCATAATCTATAAGAATTACTAAGCAAAGCACTTAACACATTTAAAAATTCAGCAAATACCAGCAATTGGTATTCAAATTAATGAGACAGGAGGTTTTCACAAGAAGCACAGAGTCAAATGACTTGGGTCCAAATCCTGGCTTTGTTCCCCAAGAGGCCTTGTGAATTTGGCTAAATTAATGACACTTTTGTAGCATCAGATTCCTTTTGAAAGGTTTCATATTATCTTTTTAAGAAGGGTGGTAAATTGGTACTGACTGTTTCGAGAGGGCGGCTGGCAGTTATCACAATGTAGAATTTCCATTTCCTTTAATTCAATGGTTAGTATTCTAGGAATCACTTTACCAGAGTGCAACGGTGAATGAGGAAGTAAGGACAGCGCTTGTCACAGAACAGACCCAGAAATGAGAAGAATGCCAATGTCCACAAGTAATGAAATGGTTAAAAGAATTGTGGTTCATCTACATTAGGAATTGAAAAACTTTTTCTCCTAAGAGCCAAATAGGAAATACATTGCCCTTTGAGAGCCATAGACTCTCTTGTCTTTGCTGCAGCTACTCGGTTCTGCCATTATGGTGGAAAAGCAGCCACTGACAACGTGTAAACAAATGGGTGCCACTGTGTTCCAATAAAATTTTATTTACAGGGTTGGATGTGGTGGCTCACACCTGTAATCCCAGCACTTTGGGAGGACAAGGCGGGTGGATCATGAGGTCAGATGTTCGAGACCAGCCTGACCAACATGGTGAAACCCCGTATTTACTAAAAATACAAAAAAAAAAAAAAAAAAATTAGCTGGGCGTGTTGGCACTTGCCTGTAATCCCAGCTACTCAGGGGGCTGAGGCAGGAGAATCGCTTGAACCCAGGAGGTGGAGGTTGCAATGAGCAGAGATCACATCATTGCACTCCAGCCTGGGGGACAGAGCAAGACTCCTTCCCCCCCAGCAAAAAAAACAAAAAAACAAAACAAAACAAAAAAAAAACAACTTTATTTACAGAATCACGCAGTGAGCTGTCTTTGGCCCATGGCCACAATTTGCCAAACTTTGATCTATACTACGGAATATTATGAATCCATTAGAAATTAAGTGATTTCAGGAATGATGTCTATGATAAAATAAAACAAAAGCAAGTTAAAATCATTTTTAACCTATAATCCATTTATGTATAAAAAACTATGCACACACACAAGGTACACACACAGAAAAATATCCATTTATACCTGGAAAAAAGTCTGGAATGATAAACAACAAACTTCAGACAAAAGCACAAAAATGATGTCCTGGGAACCAGACCAATAGTGGAGAAGAAGGGACAGAGAAGCATGTTTTCTCATTTTTAATCTTGGATTCTGTTATATCACTTCAACTTATTGCAATGAGCATGCATCAGTTTTATAAATTCATATGAAGAACAGCAATAATAATATAATTTAAATGCCTGAGTTATATGGTTATTGTAATAATTAAATGAGATGTTATTTGTAGAGCATCAAAGCCAAATCTGGCCTGGCACATAGTAAGTATGTGATTAATGGTGGCTATAAAATAACTCAGCCGGGCACGGTGGCTCACACCTGCAATCCCAGCACTTTGGGAGGCTGAGGCAGGAGGACCATGAGGTCAAGAGATCGAGACCATCCTGGCCAACAAGGTGAAACCCCGTCTCTACTAAAAATACAGAAAACTAGCTAGCATGGTGGCGGGCACCTGTAGTCCCAGCTACTCGGGAGGCTGAGGCAGGAGAATTGCTTGAACCTGGGAGGCAGAGGTTGCAGTGAGCTGAGATCATGTCACTGCACTCCAACCTGGTGACAGAGCAAGACTTTGTCTCAAAATAATAATAATAATGATAATAATAATAATAAAATAACTCCCCATAGCACCAAAAGAGTAAATGTAGGGTGGCTATCTTGAAAAACAAAACAAAAGCTCCAATTCTGCAGGGTTACGTATTTTTGTGTGGATTCTCTTCAGTAGGAAAGTAAAAGTACAAACATAAAATGAGAGAGGTCGCTTTGCCTTGTCTACTTCTAGGGTCTCATATGTAATGTTTATTAGATACCTGAGTTTATAAAGGCCTGAAATCTTGAACATAATACAGTCCTATAATCCGACGTATGGTTGTAATCATATCCATTGCTTCTTGCAAGTGTATCACACAATAAAGTGTGTCCTCTGATTCTAAGAAGACAGGATAGTTTCTGTCAGATAAGCAAATACAGATCCCACCACCGGTCATGGCGGTTGTTACTTTTTGTCACAAGGGAGAACAAAAGTGTGTTACACTAGTAAATGCTTAGGTTCCAGGAAAGGAGGTGAGAAATAATCAATTAAAAAAATAAAAACAAAAAGTCACAACAATGACTCAAGTCAGCCATGATTAATGAACTTGATTCTGTCTCATGTTCCATAAATCAACAAAATACACTTGAGAAAATAGCTTGGAGAACACACCCAGCTCTCCCATGATGTTTCCCTCTTAACCTTGGGGAAGACCATTATCTGCTGTAAAAATCTTGTCTGGTTTTGAAAGGATGCCAGCTTTGGAGGGTCAAGGGAGATGGACGAAAGAGCTTGACACGGCTAAGTACTAAGTAGAAAAAATAATAATGGATTTGTTGTTATACGTAAACTTGCACAATAAACCCAAATGCTGAAAGCTCTAACATATTTAATTTATGGCTAAGAGTCCTCGGGAATACTTTATGGAGCATATCCTAAAATCTCAAAACACTTAGTATTCTTAGCACTTGAATGACCTATGGGGTGGTATCTCCCAGGCAGGACAACACATTTAGTGAGCACTTCTCCTGATATTCCTTTAAACATCATATCATTTGGTAATAATGGTACTTATATCAAGAGAGTCACTGCTCTGGCTCTAAGTCACTGGAGAGATTCAAGCGTTGGTTATCTGATTAAAGGGATGTCAGAGGTCAGGATGCCCACAGAATTTGAACAAACCTCAAATTACAGGTTTTCATGAGGTGTTTTCTTGGGAGGAAGTGCTTTTCACACTTGCTCTGCCATGCACCCTCTTGGTAAAGACCCCATTATCAACAAAAGAAGTCCCCCAGGTCCAGGCAGATAAATCAGACAGACAAACATTGAGCAAGACATGGCAGCCCCAGGCAGCACGTGGCCAATACCCCCTTCGGCCTCCCACATCTGCTTTCTGCAAGAATGCAGTCTCGTGGAGTTGTTCATTTCAGGCTTGATGCTGATCTTGAAATGAAAGGGCAGCCCCTGGCCATGAAGAGCCTCACTGGTCTGACACATGTAAGCACCTTTACAAGCTAAACCACGAAATGTCTTGGCATCTGATACCTTGCAGGGTGGAAGAAACATATTGCCTATTATTTATTCTAATAATAAACCATTACCCCAGGTACATTTTTATTCTCCAGATTTAATAAGGTATTTTGTGAACCGAGGCAGAGGAGGGCTGGAGAAAACAATTGCAGTTATTACAAAGATGATTTCTATTTGTTTCAGCAGCGAAAGCAATCACCATTTCTTTCCTTCATAATCAAGGGTTATAATTGCCCTCCTTTAACCCCATCCCATCCCAAACCCTTGTCAGTCTAAGAAAATTCAAGCAATACTCACCAAAATGTCCTGGGTAACTAAAAGGGCTTGGCATGCTTCCCTGAACTGGTCTCCTGGGACCATCATTACCCTATAGCCAGGAAACTCTGTGTAGAATGAGCATCTCAGCAAAGATTTTCCTGTCATCCCCCTCTCTACATCCAGAGGTGGGAAAGAGTGTGGAGGGGAGGGCAAGTGGGGGATTTACATACCATTTTCATATCTCTACTGGGATAGAATATATGTTCTCAAGATATTTTCAAGTTAAGATGTTTTAACTGTAATTTTTTTTCTTTCTCATTGGATATTACAGAGCTCTAATAATAATTTTATCAGAAGTTGATAATTTTATAATCTGCATCCCAATTAAATAGATTCAGCAGAGACACACAGGCCATGGCCTTATCTGGGCAGTCATCTTGATCATATTAACTGAGAGACATTTGAGAGGCATCTAAAATGCAGTGGTTAAGAGAACAAAATCTAAAGCCAGACTTCCAAGGTTCAAAGCTCAACTCAACTCCTTATTAGCTTAGAGACCTTGAACAAATTCCTTGCCTGGGTCTACCCATGTGCCCCACAGGGTCATCACATGATTTGAATGAGTTAATATTTGCAAAGCAATTAGAAGAGTGCCTATCACACGGAAAGCACTATATAACGTGCCTTTTCACTACAAGAAAGTAAACTGAATTCAGTAGTCCATTTGTTGTTGTTGTTGTGATTTGTTCTTTTCATAAGTTGACAGTGGACTGGACGTGCCTCACTGTTTCCTTAGATGTTTAGCAGACAGCATCACAACTGTCAGAGGTGTATGAACCAGAGCAACTCCATCTTGAATAGGGGCTGGGTAAAATGAAGCTAAGACCTCTGGCATGGTGGTGTATGCCTATAATCCCAGCTACTTGGGAGGCTGAGGCAGGAGAAGCTCTTGAACCCGGGAAGTGGAGGTTATTGTGAGCCAAGATTGTGCTGGTGCACACTCCAGCCTAGGCAACAAGAGCAAAACTCCATCTCAAAAAAAAAAGAGGCTAAGACCTACTGGGCTGCATTCCCAGATGGCTAAGGCATTCTAAGTCACAGGATAAGATAGGAGGTCAGCACAAGGCAAGATACAGGTCGTAAGGACCTTGCTGATAGAACAGTTTGCAGTAAAGAAGCCAGCCAAAGCCCACCAAAACCAAGATGGTGACGAAGGTGACCTCTGGTCGTCCTCACTGCCACACTCCCACTGGCACCATGACAGTTTATAAATACCATGGCAACGTCAGGAAGTTACCCTGTATGGTCTAAAAAGGGGAAGCATGCATAATCTACTCCTTGTTTAGCATGTCATCAAGAAATAACCATAAAAATGGGAAACAAGCAGCCCCAAGGGGCTCATCATCCACTCTGATGAGGGGCTCCTCTGCCCTTCATCCACTCTGTCTATGAAGTAGCCATTCTTATTCCCCTACTTACTTAATAAACTTGCTTTCACTTTACTCTATGGACTTCCCTGAATTCTTTCTTTCTTTCTTTTTTTTGTTTTTTTTGTTTGTTTGTTTGTTTTTGAGACGGAGTTTTGCTCTTTCGACTAGGCTGGAGTGCAGTGGCACGATTTCGGTTCACTGCAACCTCCGCCTTACGGTTTCAAGCGATTCTCCTGCCTCAGCCTCCCGAATAGTTGGGATTATGGGCAGCCGCCACAGTGTCCAGCTAATTTTTCTAATTTTAGTAGAGACACCCAGGCTGGTCTCAAACTCCTGCCCTTGTGATCCGCCCACCTCAGCCTCCCAAAGTATTGAGATTACAAGCGTGACCCACCACGCCCGGCCGCCCTGAATTCTTTCTTGAGGGAGATCGAAGAACCCTATCTGGGGATCTGCATTGGGACCCCTTTCCTATAACACAGCAGTAGAAAACCAAGATTGTGAAAAATTGGCTACTGCTTCTGAAAGTTTTAGGATGGGACACTGTAAATCCACATCTACAGATTGTAGAGAACGTCAAAAGAAATAAATCATGTAACAACTACAAGGCTGTCATGGGAAAAAAAAAGTGTCAAGGTGAACTAAGTCCCATGGGACCAATTCTCCAGACAAGGAAATAGGGATAGAAGGCACCCCAGGTGGACATCCCCAGGCTGTCTTTCCATGCTATTCTGACTTTCGCATCTGAAGGGATCTTTACACAAGAGGTCTTTTCTATTGCTGATTTCTATGACTTTACAAAATGTCATTATTTAAGAAATGGGAACGATTCTGTAGCTTGAGAAACTTGAGGAGTATTCATTTTCTAATTTTCCAGTTCAGTTGTCTGAAAGGGTTGGCTGGGTGGTGGTGGTGACTGTTGCTCTGTATATGTGTGTGTGTGTGTGTCTGTGTTCACATTCTTCCTGGAAAGCTTAATGGAAGGAGTGCTGGAAGACATATGCTTCACACAAAATGAACTCTTAAAACCCCTAACTTAAGGAATCCTAACTGGAAGGACTAGATTCCCAAAAGTTCTGCAACAATGAGCAGGCATTCATGTTAATTGCCAGCAATTTAAAAGGAAAATCTAGGTCACCTGGCTGTTTACTTTATCATCATCAGTATTAATTAGACACTGGAAGTAATGACCGAGCTCAGAGAGCTCTTCAGATTTAAAATAATAATAATAATAAACCAACAACGCACAGCTTTACCTTCAGAAAGAAAATATTTTCACAAGTAGCGTTCAGAAAGAAACTGAGTGGGAAAATATTGCAATTAAATTCTGCAAATGCGCTCTGAAATAATCCCAGGGGAAGTCTTATCTGTACTTAATATTCAAATAAATATTCTTTTTGTATGCAGTGCATTCAATAGGGTGCATTTTATTTAATTTAAGTGTATAACGTGATCCGTATCATGAGGGATAATCACAGGGAACTGTGGAACCCTTTAACTAGGATAAATGGGCCAGCACCACAGTCAAATGGGCAAGCCTGGGTGAGGAAGGAAGGGGAGGGTGCGGAATCCCAAGTACAATTCTCACTTGGAGTATCCTGCAGGATCGTAACACTCAAAGTGAGACTGAGGACCAACAGCATTGGCATCACCTGGAAACTCATTACAAATGCACTGTCTCAGAGGCCGGGTGCAGCGGCTCACACCTGTAATCCCAGCACTTTGGGAGGCCAAGACGGGTGGATCACCTGAGGCCACAAGTTTGAGACCACCCTGGCCAACAATGTAAAACCCTGTCTCTAATAAAAATACAAAAATTAGCCAGGCATGGTGGTGGGCACCTGTAGTCCCAGCTACTCAGAGGCTGAGGAATGAGAATCGATTGAACCGGGGAGGCAGAGGTTGCGGTGAACAGAGATCACGCCACTGCACTCCAGCCTGGGCAACAGAGTAGGACTCCACCTCAAAAAAAAAAAAAAAAAAAAAAAAAAGAAAAGAAAAAAGAAAAAAAAAAAAGTAATGCAACATCTTAGACTCCACCCCAGACCAAGTGAATTAGAAATTGCATTTTCTGAGACCCCTCCCCCAAACCCCAGGTAATTCACAATAAATCTACAGGGGCACTGATGTGAGGTGTCCTCACTGAGAGGCGAATGTCTCCTGTTCTGCTCCCCAATAAAGAGGGCCCTCTGCTAGCCTCACTGAGGTGTCTTCAATGAGATAGACACAAAAACGTTGCCAGGGATCTTCTCTGGATATTTCACAGAAGTTAAAATTTCAAGGCTCTCTAGGCAGCCTCATCCCCTCTTCCCACTTCCCATCCATCTTTCTGAAGTGCCCTAGAGATAGATGGTCATACACTTTCAGCCAGCTGGAGCCCAGCAAGGAAGAAGGGGGAAGAAGGAGAGGGCAGCGACTCTCTTCATCATCCCGAGACCCCTGGTGCATTGATGATCTGCAACCTCAGCCCCCTCTCCTCCAGCACCAACCTGGTCATTACCAGGCATGATCTAGCTTTCTGCCTTCATCCTACAATGACTTCTTACAGGGACCTTACCCAGTAGATACTGTCATTATCATTATCCCCTTGAACAGATGAGAGCACTGAGATGGAGAGAGGCTAAACAAGGTGCCCCAAGTTAGGAAAAACCAGAGCCAGGAGTCAAACCCAGGCTATTTGAATCCAGAACCAGCAATGAGAATCACTGAGACAATGTCCTGTTGCTCCAGGGATGGCACTTAAGCCATGGCATGGACACCTGCATCACCGCGTCCCCATCCCCTGCCATCCCTACCTCATCTCTGCAATGGAGAGAAATCCAAGTATTCACTAAGTATTGAATTAAATGCCTTTATTATTTTATTTTAGACATTTTAGACAGGGTCTTGCTTGGTCACCCAGCCTGAAATGCAGCAGTGCAATCATAGCTCACTGCAGCTTCAACTTCCCAGGCTCAAATAATCCTCCTGCCCCAGTCTCCTGAGTAGCTGGGCCCACAGGCACATGCCACTCTACTGGGCTAATTTGTTTTATTTTTAGTAGAGATGAGGTTTTGCTATGTTACTCAGGCTGGTCTCCAGCTCACGCTCCCAAAGTGCTGGGATTACAGGCATGAGTAGCCACACCCGGACAAAATGTCTTTCTATTGTTCAATAGGGAACCAAGCCCCATCCCAGCCTCCCTTCCTCATCTGCTTTTGTTTCTGTTAAGTTGCCCCACAGGTAGCCATTCTGTGTCTTTAAAGTTATCCTAAGCATATCACCCATGATGATCAGCTCTGTCCTCTTAAAGGATGTTCACATTCACCATTGTTTTCAGTTTTTGAGACTGAGTCTCCCTCTATCCCCTAGGCTGGACTGCAGTGGCGCAATGTTGGCTCACTGCAACCTCCGCCTCCCGGGTTCAAGCGATTCTCCTGCCTCAGCCTCCCAAGTAGCTGGGATTACAGGCATGTGCCATCACATCCGGCTAATTTTTCTATTTTTAGTAGACACGGGGTTTCACCATGTCAACCAGGCTGGTCTCAAACTCCTGGCCTCGGGTGATCTGCCCACCTCGGCCTCCCAAAGTTCTAGGATTACAGGCGTGACCCACTGTGCCCGTCCTGTTTTTGGACTTTTAAGGAGGAGGTAAGGCACGGGTGGTCTCCCTATAATCCCTAAAATCAACACCTTTACCGCCTCGTCATCAGAACCTACTTACTGCACTTTCCTTCTTCCCTGCCGTGTCTCATCTCCCCACTCAGCCCAAGAGGAGAGAGTTGGCATTCCTTTCTTGCCTTCTGAAGACAGGGCTAGTGGACCGTCTCTACAAAGTAGGTGCTCCTGCTATTTTTGCTGAGCTGATTTCCAGCCATTTAGCGTTATTCCTGCTGACTCACACTGTCTCCCAAATTGAAGCTGTTCTCCCACCAGCCAGGAAGAGCCTCCTTCCCGAAAGAGAGACATGCTCTCAGCTGCAGAAATTTGAGAATCTGGAAGTTAGACAAGTTTCCCAGAGTGGCTATGCCATGAGCCTGGAGGCACCAAACGCATTTTTAGTTCATGTAGACCCAAGGCGGGGGTGTCTCATAGAGGGTAAAAGGAAAATTTGCCACCAACAACAAAATAACAAGTGAAATTCAAGGATAAAACTACCTGAAAATGAACCATGTGTTCACTGGAATTATTAGAGATTATCGTCTTTAATTCCATCAAGGAATTAGCTTGAGGAGGGAAAATGCTCGTCTAGCAAAACAAACAAACAAACAAACAGAAATAGCTGTAGATGGGGAGATGTTCCCACATAAGATTTAGCTGATCTGTAATTTGCTCATGACCATAGGTTTTATTTTTTTCCTTTAAAAAATTAAGATGGGATTTTTATTATTTATTTATTTATTTAATTTGTTTGTTTTTTGAGATGAAGTCTTGCTCTATTGCCCAGATTGGAGTGCACTGGGATCTCAGCTCACTGCAACCTCCACCTCCTGGGTTCAAGCAATTCTTGTGCCTCAGCCTCCCAAGTAGCTGGGACTACAGGCTCCTCCCACCACACCCAGCTAAATTTTTTTGTTTTGTTTTTGTTTTTGTTTTTTTAGTAGAGATGGGGTTTCACCATGTTGGTCAGTCTGGTCTCGAACTCCTGACCTCAAGCGATCCGCCCGCCTTGGCCTCCCAAAGAACTGGGATTACAGATGTGGGCCACCGCACCCCGCCAAGATAAGATTTTTAAAAATAATAATGAAACTCTCTGATTCTCAAGAGGGGACACTATGGCCATCCGAAACTTGCTGGCAGCTTCCAAGCCACTAAATGCAAAGGAGAATCGACTTTCTTTCCCAGATGTGAGCAAAGCCAGGAGGCCATACTAACTTCAGTAACAAATGCTTTAAATAACCAGGAAGTCCATCCCAACAATTTGGCTGCTGGAAGAAAGCAGGGCCCCTGTAATTGTACTGATCAGGGAGAGATCAGTTAGAACACAAGGTAGTGGAGCTCCCTGTGTGTCCAGCAGGCCAGCAAAGACCACCTTGGCTTACATGTGAGCCAGGCCCCATGAGACACAAGCCATCTGCATCTTCTCTGCAGTGAGTAAAACATGGGATGTTGTTTGAGGGCACAGAGTATAGTATTTTAAAAATCACAATAGGTAGCATTTATAAAGTACTGGATTATCTTGCCAATCCCATCAAAATTATTCATCACATCTGCCCGATGAGGTTGACACTGCCTTTCTTTTTTTTTTTTTTTTTTTTTAGATAGGGTCTCACTCTGTTGCCTCGGCTGGAGTGCAGTGGCATGATCTTGGCTTGGCTCACTGCAGCCTCCACCTTATGGGTTCAAGTGATTCTCCTACCTCAGCCTCCCAAGTAGCCAGAACTACAGGCATGTGCCACCATGCCTAGCTAATTTTTGTATTTTTAGTAGAGACGGGGTTTCACCATGTTAGTCAGGCTGGTCTTGAACTCCTGGCCTCAAGTGATCCACCTGCCTCGGCCTCCCAAAGTGCTGAGATTACAGGTATGAGCCATAGCACCCAGCCATGATAATGCTTATATCTCTACAGTGTAGTCAGAAAGGTTAAACAACCTGCCAAAGTTGACATCATGAATAAATGGAGGAGACAGGATTCCAGGCCAGGCAGCCAAGCTTAGGTTTATTTTCTTAACTGTAAGGCACTGCTGACTCTCTACATGCAAAGCTGTAGCCACTATCCTGCAGCATATCTGCAGTTGCTTCCTCTCCACCCAGTCTGCAGTCTTAGTTGCAACCCTGGCTACCTCCTTGGAAGAAGCAGCATCAGCATCATACACTATCTCCCATCCCAAACCAACTAGGTCATAAAGGTCCTCTTTCTGCAGGATCTTTCTGCTGCACACACCCCATGTCCTTTCTTGACCATTTTATTTCCAAGATAAATACCCACATTCCCTTCCACTGTTCATCAAATGACAAGGATTGGATTCATTTCCCTATCCTTATCTCCTCTAAGACAAAAGAGAAAATGTGTGGTTTAGAGTCAGACACGGATGAAGTCAAGTCCTGGACCTGCCTCTTATTTGAGGGCCTTAATTAGACCCCATAACTTTGTATAATGGGTTGAATAGTGTCTCTTCAAATTCAGGTCCACCCAGAACCTCAGAATGTGGCCGTATTTGGAAATACAGTCTTTTCAGATGTAAATAAGGTAAGGATCAAGATAAAATCATAGTAGATTAGAGTAGGTCCTAGATCCAAAGGGAGTGTCCACGTACGAAATAGAGAAGAACACACAGGGAAACAAAGACAAGAGCATGTGAAGACAGAGGCAGAGACTAGAGTAATGTGGCCACAAACCAAGGAACGCCTGGAGCCACGGGAAGGTGGGAGAAGGAAGGAAGGATTCTCCCCTAGAGCCTTGAGAAGGAACTTGGCCCTGCTGACATTTTGATTTCAGACTTGTGGCCTCCAGAACCTTGAAAGAATAAACTTCTGTTGCTTTAAAGCCATCCAGTTGGCATTAACTTATGGCAATGCTAGGAAATGAATACATTTCCTATGCCTCATTTCCTCATCTGTAAAATGGGTATGAAAGTCCTGACTCCATTAAACAGAGGCACTCCACTCCATCCCATTTGTGTCACTGAAGAACAGCCTTCTCTATCATGATCCAACCATTTAGAAAAAATGCCATCAGCACATATCTCAGAACAAAGCTCAATGACATCACTACAATTAAAACCACCAGGGTTATGGGCCAATCTACTCATTATAATTTTTGGCACAATTTGCAATAATGTTTTACTTTCCCACATACTTTTCTGAATATCTATCCCACCATCCTCCACTTTTCCCATAAAAGGATCACACACACGTGCCCAAAAAGGGTGTCCTTGTTGACTGTCTTGCTGGAATTCACACATCATGTGTCTACCCCATTTTCCAAATCTCCCATTCTAGTGAGAAGAAATGGCATTTGCTCGGTCTTCATTATTCTCAATGAATGGACATAAGAATCAAGTTATCATTCTTTCATCTTCAAGAAATCCACAAGCCATGCTTTTCATAATCTTGTCCAGATTCATGTGAAGATCAGATCACATGGGACTTTAATCATTGAACAAGTGAACCATTAATAGTGGTTACACCATGAGATGCTACCACCCTAAAATTATAGGGTCTCCCAGCTTCTTTCATCTGTTTTGAAAATTAGAATATCCTATTTCCGCATTTCAAATCTCATACCCTTCTGCTTCTTGCCACAAATTGTCAATGACCCTTAATGATCTCATGTCCAAGTTACTCTCCTGTTTGGAGATATTAGTCCAGGTAAAATATTAGATTTCTTAAGAGCTAGCACTCTCTTCATTCTGCTTCACCAACACTGACTTTGTCACCTAAACCAAAGTCTATTCCATCCTGACTGAAGATGATTTTTCTTGACAGAGAAGACAAGAGCAAAAGAAGAACTGAAGACTCATGTTTCTTCTGTGTGACGCATCAGCTTTCTTCTATCAGGGCCAAACAGCTTTCCAATCTCTTCTGGCTCTTCTTGATTATATATATATATACACACACACACACACACACATACATATATATACACATATATATATATATCCACATACATATACATATATATATATAGCTTTTTTTTTTCTGTTTTATGCTTAGCATTACTAGAAACCCTTAGTTAAGTTCATCTGGAGATTGGTCTTCCAAACAGCGTGCTTGCTGCTATGGTCATTTAAACTTTCACTATTTCATAGATGCTTGCAAACTTTCCTAGCAACACATAGCTGAGTGGCAGAGCTTGGATTCCCACTCAGATCCAAGCGATGCCCACACCTTTTCTCATAAGCTGTCCACATACTGCTGGCTTTGTTGATCGCCAATGTTTGGATGTTCCATGGTTTCCAAACTCACAGTACGAACCTCCACGTCCCTATTACATTTCCTGTGTATATCAAGTCCTGCAATAATTCACAGTTGGTTCACATTTTCAAATATCCTTTGGGAACATTTCACAAGTAGAAGTCACAATGATGTGTGGTTCAATTTTTTTTTTTTTTTTTGTGAGGGAGTTTCACTCTTATTGCCCAGGTTGGAGTGCAATGCTTCAACCTCAGCTCACTGCAACCTCCGCCTCCCGGGTTCAAGCGATTCTCCTGCCTCAGCCTCCCAAGGAGCTGGGATTACAGGCATGTGCCACCACGCCCAGCTAATTTCATATTTTTAGTAGAGACAGGTTTCCTCCATGCAGAGCCCAAGACGATCAAGCATCAGAGAGAAAAAATCCATCCCATCTAACTCCAGCCCTGAGCCCAGGCAGAGCAATTTCACAGAAGCCCATTTATACCAAGCCAGAGCATGAACTGTGTGCCAATTTGATTAGAAAATGGCTTACACGTAGAGCAAGCCCTGTCTATTACGGGGAAAGCTGGACTAATGAATCTTGGAAATGGAAGAGTCTATCTATCCTTCTTCAAATCTGTAAGCCAATTATTATATTGGATCTTGACTTCCAATATTTCTGCAGGCTTCTAGGCAGTGAAACTGTGCCAAGTAACAGGCAAATGAGAAACCACGTTTCTCAGGGCTGCAAACACTTTCTGTGCTGGAGATTAACTAAGGCTTCCTTTCTTTCCTTCTCCTTCTTCCCTTCCTTCTTGCCTTTGGTCCTTCCACCCTTTTTTCTTCCTTCCTTTTCCCTCCCCCTCTCTCCCTCCTTCCTTCTCTTTTCCCTTCTGTTCTTCCTCCCTTCTCTTCTCCCTTCTTTTTTTCTCCCTGTTTCCCTCACCTCCCTCTCCTTTCTCTCTCCCTCCTCCTCCACCTTCCTTCCCTTCTTTCTCATTTATTTCTTCCTTTTCTTGTTTAAAATAAAAAAAATGCAATCTGTATGTTACAAATATAAAAGGAAAGAAGTCTATTTGTTTTACTGGTGAATTTAAAAAAACTGACTATTCCTCTTCTGTCTGGAAACCTTCCTTGCCATGTCTTTTGAAAGCTGAATAATGAAAGTTAGACTTGGGGGATTAAATTCTATGCATTCTTGTTCCCTGGCTGGGTATATCTAAGTACATTAGTCTTGGTCTAAGACTAAGAGAAACCACAGGGAGCGATTTAGAAAAAAAGCCCTGAAGCCAGACTGCTTGAGTTTGAATCCTGGCTCTGCCTGACCTTGGGCAAGTTACCTACCCAATCTGCATCTCTCCTATTCCACCTGAAAAAAGGAGATGTTAAGGGTGTCTAACTTACAGGGTTTTTGTTAGGCATCTATGAGATTATATCTAAAAAATACTTGAAGCAGTTCCTGGCACAGAGACAAAATTCTATAATGCTTTTTAAATAAAATAGATGTAATTAACTTACCCTAAAAGATTATTCATCCTCTCTATTCATTTACTTGTTTATTAGTTGAACAAATATTTATGAGTTTTTTCTGTGCACTGGAGAGTTCAATAAGATGCAGCTCCTGCCTTCAGGAAACACTCAGTCTTGTAAGGAGGGTAGACTGTTCTTAGCACTCTAAGGCACAGAAAGTGTTTAAGAGAGACGGGTTCAGGAAAGAGCCTCCCCTCTCCTACCAGACTATCTCAGCAAGGGTCCTATTGTTCAGAGAGAATGGAGGAGTGTGTGGGCTGTGGCTGCAGCACAGCTAGACCTTAGGGGTGCTGATGTATGCTTCAGAGAGGGCAAAGCACCCAAGCACTTTGCAGCCTTCCTGGGAGGCCGCCAGCTCCGGTATTACCCTACGGGGCATAGGCTGCTCTAAGCAAAGCCCTCTCTTGCAACTAGGAGATACAGCAAGCCGACTGGAATGTCCAGATCAGCAGGTGCCATGTGTAAACTTTTTCTAAATCTCATTTAAAGGTGGCATAGTGCCCTCTGGCAGCACAAAGTTGAGGCCTGGGAGTTGGGTAGGGGAAGTGTGGAAGAAAGAGAGTTCAGAGGCACAATAAGTCACCCGACCTGAGAGGTACAGGGACAGTATTTCTGGTTGTTTCAGCCGGCTCCTGCCCAGGGGACCCAAGGCCTTTCCTCCTTCCCTGCACCTCTGTGCAGAAACGCCACAGCTGCCAGGAGAGGGGAGGGGGAGAAGCCGTATGAAGCAGCTGTGATTGTGTATGCGTGTGAGAGAGACAGAAACAGAGAGAAGAAGAAAAGAGGCATATTGGAAGTGTGAAAAAAATGAAAGAACAAGAAAAAAAGAGTCTAAGTATTCAGAAATGTAAGTGCTGCCCTAAACTGTTCTTTACCCACTTAATTGTGCAATTTTGAAAACTAGATTGAATTCCTTTGCAAAACCCTTGCATCATGGATACCCGAGTTAAACCGTTAATTAAAAGACATTAAACATGGCCTGGTGGCAATCTCCACGCCTCCAAGTCACAAGCAGGAAAGGAAAAACAGCAGCTTCATGGGTGTTGGCCTCTTGCCTTCCTAGAAGAGACGGTCTTGATGTCCTCAGAGTAGGCCCCAAGAAGTTGGGTTTAAGGGAGACCCCACGCAGAGGGAGGCCTTCTGGCTGCCATTTCCACCATGGCCTGTGACCATAGTCCTGCCCACATAGCAAGCACCACAGCCTGGACACAGCAGCTGCGCTAGTCCTTTTGTTTTCCCTTTGTTCCTTCTTGGTCTGGGGTCTGATCCCAAACCCAGTATGACCAGTCTACAGATACCTGCACCAGCCCATTCTAGACCTGGCTCTCTTTCCAGGCCAGGCGGGAGCTCCCCAGAGGGGTCTAGGCATCCCTGAAGTCCAGGCCTCTACTATTAAGCAGCTCATCCTGGTTGCTGGGGCTTTGAATCCCTGACCTGGGGTTGCTGTCAGATGTTGCTGCTCCAGTTTGAATCCCTGCAGCGCCATCTGCTGGCCATCTCCTCTCAGTACCTAGGATTCCCGGGGACGCCCATGGCTCCTGCCCAGCTAGGATGTCCTGACTGGCAGTGGGGCAGGCTCCAGAGGCCAGGCCAGGCCTTCTCCACCACCCCTGATGAAGAGGTGCCCCCCTCTATCCAAAACCCCCCAGGACATGCCCAGGTCTCCTTAGCTGTGAGGCTGAGAAGCATGCAAATGCACACTGCACAATCTTGTGTCTTGGGATCTGGTTTTGTCAGAGGTGTTTGAACCAGAGCAACTCCATCTTCAACAGGGGCTGGATACAATAAGGCTGAGACCTACTAGGATGCATTCCCAGAAGGTTAGGCATTCTAAGTCATACGATAAAATAGGAGGTCAGCACAAAATAGAGGTCATAAGGACCTTGCTGATAAAAACAGTTTGCAATAAAGAAGTCAGCCAAAATCCATCAAAACCCAGATGGCCCTGAGAGGGACCTCTGGCCGTCCTCACTGCTACACTCACGAAAGCCATGATAGTTTACAAACACCATGACAACATCACAGAGTTACCCTTTATGGTCTAAAAAGGGGAGGCATGAGTAATTCACCCCTTGTTTAGCATATCATCAAGAAATAACCATAAAAATAGGCAGGCAGCAGCCTTCAGGGCTGTTCTGTCTATGGAGTGGCCATTCTTTTATTCCTCTACATTCTTAATAAACACACTTTCACTTCACTCTACGGACACGCCCTGAACTCTTGTCTTGCGTGAGATCTGAGAACGCTCTCTTGGGGTCGGGATCCAGCCCCTTGCCTGTAACAGTTTCATCTCTGCTTCTTGCCTGGTGTGTGGCCTGTGAATGTCCTGTTCCTCTCTGGGCCTCAGTGTCCTCCTCTATAAAGTGAGGAGTGCAGCAGGTGACTTCTAAGGCCCTTCCAGCTGTAGTTTTCTGTAAGCCACGTGACTCCCAGCCCCATGTGAGAACCATCGTGGTTAACATCCAACAGGGTCCAGAGGGAATTGCAGGGAATGGCTCTGAATTCAACCTTGAATGCACTGTCTGAAAGACAATCAAGTCCAGCAACAAGAGCAGGACAGAGTGCTGAGGAATTTGTGCCTGGGGCTCCTCCATTCATATCTAAGTGCCTGCAAAGAACAGGAGATCTCCCTAAGCATCAAACAAAGATGGTGGCAGGGGAGTGGCGACCCCACAGTTATCGCTTGCAATAAATCCCTTACCTGCCCCAGTGTTTACAGAATGAGGAAGTATCTCCTAACATCTACAAGGAATTTTTGCACAAGGGCCTATAACTACTGCTTATTATTAAGAAGTGCATGAGAGAGAAGCTATGGATTATAAATTCATGGTAGATTATGTTTTAATGTTCCCCAAACAGAATAATAATTGCTAAAACTGCTTTAGGCATCAAGCTTCATTGCACTCAACTGCCCTCCAAGAATTATTATTTTTAAAAATCACTTATGGTACCAGGATGGCACAATGTCACAGAACCAGGCTCTCCATGGTAGTCTTTGTCAAAGCCACCATGTCTCTGTGCATTCATGTCCAGAGCAGGATATGAGTGCCAATGCTGTAAATTAAGGTGCAATTTGTAAATGCTTCATTAATATTTATTAAATGATTACTAGATGCTTTTACAATCTTTAATATGATAACATAAAGCATGTCATTAAAATCCATCAGAAGTATATTCTTAGTAAGCCAAGCCACAGCCTGCTGTTAAGAAATCCCTGGTTTTATGATCTTCCTCTTAAATCCTTTTTCAACATATGATTATCAGGAGGATATAGAAACTTAAGTGGCTGTCTTATCAAAACATCCCCTAGGAGAGGGACAGCTATTGCCCTCATGGGAATCAAAAGCAGGGAGTCTTCCTTGTTTTCAACTCCTTTTCCAAATTCGATATACGTTGATCCTGTGGGAAATATATATAGGGATGATGAATAAATTTAACATCTGGGTGATTAAAAATGGCAGCCTACTCCAGAGTGTTCAGAAGGATGCCGAGGCTGTATTTGAGCTAAGTGGAAAAGAACACAGGGATTGATAAGTGATACCTGTTTCTGTGTACTATAGAGTAAGTAACACCCTTCTCTGATTTAAGACAAGGGAGATAACCTAGGCAGAGGAGTTCCAAGGTATACTGGGGCCTTCCCAGTGCTGGAATTATAGTCATGTAACACCATGGCAAGCTAATTTTTTTATTTTTTTTTATTTTTAGTACAGACGAAGTTTCACCATGTTGGCCAGGCTGTTCTTAAAGCCCTGGCATCAAGTGCTCCACCCAACTCAAGCCCATCATTCATTTCTCTCTTTTTTTTTTTTTTGAGATGGACTCTCACTCTGTCACCCAGGCTAGAATTCAATGACATGACCTCTGCTCACTGCAACCTCTGCCTCCTGGGTTCAAGCAATTCTCCTGTCTCAGCCTCCCAAGTAGCTGGGATTACAGGCATGCACCACCACTCCCAGCTAATTTTTTGTATTTTTAGTAGAGATGCGGTCTGGTCTTGGACTCCTGACCTCAGGCAATTCACCCGCCTTGGCTTCCCAAAGTGATAGGATTATAGTCATGAGCTACCATGCCCAGCCCATTCATTTCTTAATGGTCATTACCTCCCTCCTTCTGCAGCCTCTCACTACATGTTTTATTTTCTTTGAATTGACTCAGCTCTCTCTTACCTCAGTGCCTTTGCACAGGCTGGGCTTTTTGCATAGGATTCTCTTATCTCTACACTTCAAATAGTCATTCCTTCTTATTTTTCAACCTTCAGATTAAATGCCAACTTCTGCAAAAGCATTTCACTGCCCATTCTGCCTCCTTCCTGGCTGTGTCTATTTAGTGATAAAGAATGAAGACTCAAGAGTGAGACAATGGGGTGCAAGCCCTAGTTCTGCAGCATTCTAGCTGTGTGAACATTGGAGCCAGTTATTCAAATTCTCTGCCCCTCAGCTTCCTTGGATATAAAATCAGGTCAATAAGAATAGAACTTGTCTCATGGATAAAATGAGCTAATATACCAAATATTAGGAAAGTGTTTGGCCCATACTAAGACTTCGTTTTTCTCATTTTGCCTACTTACCTTTTTTTTTTTTTTTTTTTTTTTTTCCTGCTTTCATCTGCTACATGTCAGCTCTATACGGGGATGGGCCTAATATATCCAGAGCCTACTGCAGTGCTTGGCTCACAACAGCTTCCCAATAAGTATTAGATAAGCTTTCAAAATTAGGACCTTCACTAGGGTTATCATGAAAAAGGCCTAGTTCCTGACCTCACAGGGAATCTGGAGTATAAAGAAAGAAAAAGAAATATGACATTTCTAACCAACTCCATAAACTCAGAGAGACAGAGGGAAATGTGGGGCATGAAGACATGCTCTGTGTTTAAGCAGGCCTGACTTTGAATCCCAGCTCTACCATCTTTAAGAATATGGGGTTCACGGCCAGGTGCAGTGGTGGTTCATGCCTGCAATCCCAGCACTTTGGGAGGCGGAGGTGGGTGGATCACTTAATGTCATGAGTTCAAGACGAACCTGGCCAACATGGTAAAATCCCATCTCTACCAAAGAATACAAAAATTAGGGGTGTGCCTGTAGTCCCAGCTACTCAGGAGGCTGAGGTGGGACGATCATTTATAACCCAGGAGGCAGAGGTTGCAGTGAGTGGAGATTGCTCCACCACACTCCAATCTGGGTGACACAGTGAGACCCTGTGGAAAGGAAAGGAAAGGGGAGGGGGAGGGGGAGGGGGAGAGAGAGAGAGAGAGAGAAAGAAAAGAAAAGAAAGAAAGAAAAGAAAATAAAGAAAGAAAGAAAAGAAAGAAAGAGAGAGAAAGAAGGTTCTGGCAATTTAGAATGAAGATAATACCAACTACCTTCAAGAATTAGAAATAAATCTATAAAGGCTTTTCAAGCATGCCTGCTATATAGTACATGCTCAATAAATAAAAACTGTTACTCTTGTTTTTAGGGTCATTTTTGTTATGTGCAAAAAGCTTGGTAAATACTATGATGGACACTTAATCCAGTCTGTGCAAATAGGCTGAGGGAAATAAAAATTTTAATAAAATTTTTTATATAATTTATAAAATATTATATTTTATAAAAAATAAAATATTTTATTTTTATATATTTTATAAAATATAATATATTTTATAAATATAAAAATTTTATAAAATATATTTTATAAATATAAAAATTTTATAAAATATATTTTATAAATATAAAAATTTTATAAAATATAATATATTTTATAAATATAAAAATTTTATAAAATATAATATATTTTATAAATATAAAAATTTTATAAAATATAATATATTTTATAAATATAAAAATTGTATAAAATTTTATAAATTTTATAAAATATAATATTTATATAAAATATTAATATAAAATATAATATTTATATAAAATATTAATATAAATATATACAATATAAATAATATTAAAAATTAATACTGATATATAAAACATATATACAAATATATAAAAAACGTACATAAAACAAATTTAAAAATAAAAACATTTTAAAATATATAAGAACATAAATATTAAAATATTCAAAAATGTTTTTAAATATTAAAAAGTAAATATATATATATAGAGAGAGAGAAAATAAAATGAAATCAAGAGGACCCAAATAATAACCAAAAGAGGTGGGGGCCAACGCAACACAGAAGAAACAGCAATTTACTCAGCAACTAGCTGAGAAGAGACAAGTTTCCCTTGTCCTGTGATGCTTCGTTTATTCATTTATTCCACAAAAAACTATTTTTTTTAAAAAGAGTCTTGCTCACTCACTCATGCTGGAGTGCAGTGGCACGACCTGGGCTCACTGCAGCCTCTGCCTCCCAGGTTCAACCGATTCTCCTGCCTCAGCCTCCCCAGTAGCTGGGATTACAGATGCCCGCCACTATGCCCAACTAATTTTTGTATTTTTAAGTAAAGACAGGATTTCACCATGTTGGCCATGCTGGTCTAGAACTCCTGGCCTCAAGCGATTTGCCCGTCTTGGCATCGCAAAGTTGTGGGATTACAGGCATGAGCCTTCAAGACTGGCCTCGAGAAAAATTCTTAAGTGCTCACTTAAGCCGGTCAGGGTGGTGGATACTGGGAACATTAAGGATGTGGGTAGGAATGCAGGGATTTCACTGAACTCATGGTTCTCAGAGGGAAGGACATTTCCCTCCTCCTCTTCCTCTTCCCTCTGCAGTGTGATGACACAGACAGTGTCCAATGTCATTTCCTTTTCTGTTAATACAAGTTCATCACTCTTTATGTGGACATGTCTGATCTTCTGGTTGCTTTGATAAAACACAGATATTGTCCTAGATTCCTTATTTTATTTAATTTTCATAAACATTATATTTTGAAAATATTTTAGATTGGCTGGGCGCAGTGGCTGACGCCTGAAATCCCAGCACTTTGGGAGGTTGAGGCAGGTGGATCACAAGATCAGGAGCTCAAGACCAGCCTCACCAGCATGGTGAAACCTCATCTCTACTAAAACTACAAAAAAGTAGCTGGGCATGGCAGCCTGTAATCCCAGCTACTCCGTAGGCTGAGGCAGGAGAATCACTTGAACCTGGCGGACAGAGGTTGCAGTGAGCCAAGACTGTGCCTCTGCACTCCAGCCTGGGTAACAGGGCAAGATTCTGTCTAAAAAAAGAGGAAATAAAGAAAGAAACAAAGAAACAAAGAAAAAAAAAGAAAATATTTTAGATTTACACAGAGGTATAAAGATGGCATAAAAGAGTCCCCGGGTACGCTGCACCTGGCCTGAGACATGACAATTGTAGTAAATACCTTGACAATGGAAGTGGGGAGGCTACAGGAAGACATGAAAGGTTCACCTAAGCTGATCTAGAAAACACTACAGCCGCCTTCCTGAGGGTAGCAGCACTTCATCAGAGAAAAAAAAAAAAAAAAAAAAAAAAAGACAGCCAGAAGAAAGGGAATATATTTTCAGGTGGAGAGAACAAAATGTGGAAAGGCTGGGAGGTAAAAGAGAGCAGGGTTTAGTTGGAACACACGCAAAAATGTCAGTATTGCTGGACCACAGATTGGGAGGTGTGGAACAGCTAGAGAGAATCATATGTTCAGGATTAATGGGAATTGGGGTATGGGTATTTCCTTGTACAAGCTAAACCTGGTGGGCAAAGCCCATAAACATGCAGTGTTTGAAACCAAGCTTGTTCTCTTTAGCATGAGATTCACTTCCTTACTTTTCTTCTGGTCCAAGTCACACCTTTCCCAGTAATGGCCTAGCCTAGAAACACAGCCCTGATCACATCATTCTAACTGTAAAATGAAACTACGTATCCACAGCACAGATCATCCATTCGATCTGTAAAATAACTGTAAATCCA
This sequence comes from Pan paniscus, assembly GCF_029289425.2. Lineage (NCBI taxonomy): Eukaryota > Metazoa > Chordata > Mammalia > Primates > Hominidae > Pan > Pan paniscus. Next base: position 7,551,542 of record NC_073267.2, on the reverse strand, counting down.
CAGCACAGACAAGAGGAGAGAGAGGACCATGGGCTCAGGGGTTCAGACAAGAGAGCTTTTGACAACTTAACAAAAAGTACAAAATCTCTTAGCAAAAGCTACAACAGCATGAATGCACTCTCCCACTCTCCCTCTCCCGCTCTCTCTCTCTCACTCACACAAACACACACATACTTTCATGAAGTCCATGAATCTCAGCTAAAAGGTCTTACTCCAAAGAATTCATTTTATATGAAAAATTGTATCCCTTTTCATCCTAAACATCAGCATTTTCCAAATCTACCTGTTTTTTTGTCAAGCACCAACCTAACAAAACCTAAACAAGGCAAGTACACCAAATCACCTAATAATATATAGTTTTATATAAAATAATTTAGTGTCCTAAAAAATTTTAGAAATATTACAAAGGAATGGTTATTTTCAACTCAGTCAGTATCATTACCTCTTAGTCTTTACACATACACACACAGACATACACACACTCACACACACACACTTCTAAAACCTAGGAAACCAGGAACAGTTTTTTTCAGTTCTGAACAGGAACGCTTTCTTTTTGCTTCTTCTTTGCTTATTTATTTATTTATTGCTTTTTAATTTTTTTGTAGAGACGAGGTCTCACTGTGTTGCCCAGGCTGGTCTTGAACTCCTGAGTTCAAGAGATCCGCCCACTTTGGCCTCCCAATGTGCTGAGATTACAGTCGTGAGCCACTGCACCTGGCCTAGAGTGGGTTTTAATCTGTAGACGTTGTATTTCTTCTTCTTTTTTTTTTTTTTTAATACTTTAAGGTCTAGGGTACATGTGCACAACGTGCAGGTTTGTTACATGTGTATACAGGTGCCATGTTGGTGTGCTGCACCCATTAACTCGTCATTTACATTAGGTATATCTCCTAATGTTGTGGAACACAGTGTGGCAATTCCTCAAGGATCTAGAACTAGAAATAACATTTGACCCAGCCATCCCATTACTGGGTAAATACCCAAAGGATTATAAATTATGCTGCTATAAGGACATATGCACATGTATGTTTACTGCGGCACTAATCACAATAGCAAAGACATGGAACCAACCCAAATGTCCATCAATGATAGACTGGATTAGACGTTGTATTTCAAAAACAGGAGCAATTAAGACAATATTCATGAACACACACACACACACAGACAATTATGCATAAAGAAGCATCTAGAAAGAAGTATTTAACTCTTAATGGAGGTGGCCTGGAACAACTCCCGGAGGTTAGGCTTCTCACTGAAACTAAACATCTCGCCCAAAATATTAGAAGTCCCCTTGCATAAAGAGAAGCTGGAGGAAACACCTAGAATGCAAGCCAGTAGAGAATGCCTCCCTCTTCAGGTAGTTACTAACTTGCAGGATCCACCAATGCACGGCTCATGGCAATTCAGCAAGGGGTTAAGACAGATTTCCAGATGGGCTTCCCTTCCTAAGACGTAGATGCTCCACAGAGAGAAAACAGCTGGGTGTACATGCAGGTTGGCTGGAGGAGCTGGCCAGGCCTGTTTTCAAACGTGAATGACAATCTCCTAAATGATATTTTGTAAAATTCCATTCCCTGAAGACCACAACTGCCCGAACAGAAAGGGGGCACACCTAATTCACACGTCGCCAACAGTTTGCAAATATAGCATTTTGGTAAATGTCTTTCATCTCTCCATTCTTGCTAAGCCTCGAAGACTCCAATTCTCTCTGAATGAATGAATGCACAAATAAATAAATGAACAAACAGAAGAAAATGCATAAGCACACCACGATGTTCTTTTCCCAGAGGGTGGTAATTCATCACTATTTGTCTGGAAGTTGGCCTGTCACAGGGTTGTGAAAAGGTGAAGAGAAAAGCTATTGAACATCTAGAAAAGGAAAAGTTTCCCTCACCAAGGTCAAGCATGTATCAGCCATGAGACAAAGCAACACTCATTTCAACCTGAGGCCACAATGTACCTTGACCCCAGCCTCACGAAAACAACAATTTGCAGTCGTCTATAAAACACTTCCTCTACTTTCTCTGTTCCGTTGGCTTCTTCCAAACGCAGACTCCTGAGTTAGCAGTATCTGGCTATATTTTACAAGCATGTGTGCACGCGTGAGTGTGTGCGTTGCATGCTAAGGTTTGGGGCCAAGATTTATCTCATTCTCTGATGGCATTTTATCGTTATTAGAGAGCCATAAATTTCAGCTCCGTTAGCACTGCATTTAAATATGCACCCGCCAAGATAGAAAGGTGCTGGATCTATAGTACACTATAAATTTCCATTATTTGCCATCATTCTATACTTGGGCCTTGGCAGAGCCCAGCCGAGGCTGCACATTTTGTTTAGATAGCTCCCATTCCCTGAAGGGAAACTTCGCCAACACTTGAAGCAGATACGATTTGCTGGCCGCGACTCTGTTTGCACCTTAACAGCTGTTTTGCTTTTTTATTTAGAGAGAACAGGGTTGCCACCATCTGTCTTTTGATAAATGAGGTCTGCTCACAGCAACATGGAACGATAAAAAAAGAGAAAGAGGCTGAAAGATGAAGCCAAAAGTCATGAAAGAAAGAGGGTCGCTCAACCAGGAGATGAAAATAATGGTGAAACCTTTACTACTGGTGGGACAAAAACATGAAACAAATTTACCAAAATGCCAGTGAGGGATTTCAAGGTTGGTACACAGGGTCAAGTGACAGCCAGAAAAGAAACAGTCTTAAGTTCTCTGCAGCAAGTGCTGGCCGAAACCAAATCACAATAACCTCACCTGGCGGGTAACCACGTCCTGTCACCTACCCTGCTCACAGCATCCTAAAATGGCCCAGTGAAGTAGACAGTTTAATCAACTCCACTTTAGAAAAAAGAAAAATACGGCAATAGGCATCAGTCAGATGTGACTTCAAATTCAGCATTTCCACTTTCTGGTTTTGCATGTGTATCACGCCTGTTTCCACATCCACCAAGTGAGGCGTGTCTACCCAAGTGGAAGTGTGGCTGGAGGAATTACGTGAGATGATATATACAAAACGCTGTGTGCAATGCTTGGCACATAGGTGTGCCGAATACACTGTGGCTGTGTCTGTTATCAAGGCAGTTCAGTGACTTAGGTTACGTCCCGAAACAAGTGAGAAACATGAGCCCAGATTTAAATCCAGTCTGCAGAATTTAAGTTCAGTGCCTTGTTTTCAGTATCCGAAAGCCTTCTTCTAAAACTCAACTCTATAGGCTAGTTTACACCATGACACCATATTAACTCTCAATCTTCAGTTTGAATAGTATGGCAGAAGGATCTACCACATGTCCGAGACAGATCTTGGGGATGAGGCAGGTCCCGTTCCACATAATTACTTGGGGATACATGTTGATGGCGATTTCCTGATCTCAACAAAGGACTTCAAATTCACTGTGGCAAGGGATGGTCATGTCTGGTGGTGTCTCACTCTTCCATGCTTTGTCCCAGAAGTGATGAACTTTACTAAGCCTACAATTCATTGGCAAGAACAAGCCTTATGGTCTCACTTAACTGCAATGAGTGACTAGGAAGTGTAGTCTTTCCAAGAAAGAAACCCTATCACCACACAGCAATAACTACTGGTGTTGCCTATCACACCAAATAATGGGTAAATGATGAATTAACTGGGTCTTTACCCTTCAAAGAGAAGTTAGATTTCCCTGAAACACGTTGCTTACCTCTATAGATGTAATTAAAGCCAAGTAAATTTGGTATTTCACAATTGCTTCTTGTGGAATAATATTTCTTTCTATCCAAATCAGAAAATGTTATTAGTCAGAAAAAAAAATTCTTTAAGAAAAAAAAAAGAAAATGTTATTAAAATGAATTATTGGGAATGGAATGGAACATAATAGAAATGTGAATAACTAGACCGCTAGTCATCAAAAAATTTCAAATACTTCTTGTTTGCTTAAAAGAGCCTTTTAAACAAGAGGAGATGGGTCACAAATGGTGTCTAATAGGCTCGTAAATAAGCCAAAATCTCACAATAATGTGAACAACTTTCTATCCAAAGAAGTCCTGAGAATTAATTGATGCTTGATTTGGGAATGGAAAAATACTTGTTCCTCTCCCCAGCCTCTGTCTGAACACTGTTGAGCAAAACTTCCTGCTCAGTGCCTTATATTCCAGAAGATTCAGATTCCATAAGTCTATAATATGGCTCAAGTTTCTTTGTTTTTGCCAACTCTGAGGTGGTTCTGATGCCCAGAAAAGGCTGAGAAGCCAAGCTCCAGATCTACTCCATAGTCTAGAAGAACAATCCCAGGAATGCGAGCAGTTTCTGATTTGCAGTCCCAGGCCATATGCTCACCCATAGCCTCAGCGCCTATAATGATACTAATGCCTTCACAATGCCACTGGATGCATCTGCTGCTGTCACCACAACAAATCCAGACTACTGAGAGTGACTAAGAAGAAAGGAAAAAGAGAACATGAACTTACCCTTAACTCTGTCTCAGACCCCAAGTTTGTGCTATTCCATAATGCAAGAAAAAGATAAACAGAATCCCTGCATTCAGGAAGCATAGAACCTGGTAAAGAAGCTAAGCACGGTGGCTCACACCTGTAATCCCAGCCCTTTGGGAGGTCCAGGCGGGTATATCACAAGGTCAGCAGTTTGAGACCAGCCTGGCCAATATGGTGAAAAGTGCCTCTAGTAAAAATACAAAAAAATTAGCCGGGTGTGGCGGCACATGCCTGTAATCTCAGCTACTCAGGAGGCTAACGCAGGAGAATTGCTTGAATCCTGGAGGCGGAGGTTGCAGTGAGCCGAGACAGTGCCACTGCACTCCAGCCTGGGTAACAGAGCAAGACTCCATCTCGAAAAAAGAACCTGGTAAAGAACTTGGCTTCTAGTTTATCACCCACTCTCTCTCACTCAAGATTCCATTCCCATTACCTTGAAAGACTGAGAATCAAATCCAAAATATATTTTCCCAACCTTTTAAATGTATTTTTGCAAAGACAGTTATCCCCTTTAAAATTCAGTTTAAGACGGGGTGCAGTGTCTCACTCCTGTAATTCTAGCACTTTGGGAGGCTTATCACTGTAATCCTAGCACTTTGGGAGGAGAGTGGATCACCTGAGGTCAGGAGTTCGAGATCAGCCTGGCCAACATGGTAAAACCCCACCCCTACTTTAAAAAATAAAATAAAATAAAAATTAAAAAATAAAAATAAAAAAAAAGCCAGGCGTGGTGATGCATGACTGTAATCCTGGCTACTAGGGAGGCTGACGTGGGAGGACTGCTTGAACCCAGGAGGCTAACATTGTAGTGAGCCAAGATCATGCCACTGCACACTCCAGCCTGGGCGACAGAGCGAGACTCCACGTCAAAAACAAAAAAACCTTCAGTTTACATATCATTTTGAACAGGTTATTTTCATTTGTCAAAGTTTCAGCACCTTGGACAGTTCCTTTTGAGCATTTATTCTGCATACACAATTGCCTGTGCCAATAAATCGGCCATTCCAATGACATGGTGTATTTATTTTTAATATACTGAGTGAATACTGTTACCTATTTCGTCCTCAAGTTCCTTGAAACCTACTCTTCCTTCTTTTAGGGAGAATACTGACGTACGGAATAGAATATATAGCATTTTAGCCAAGCGCCGTGGCTCAAATCTGTAATCCCAGCCCTTTGGGAGGCTGAGGCAGGAAGATTTCCGCAGATCAAGAGCCCAAGAATGACCTGGGTAACATGGTGAGACCCCATTTCTACAAGTTTTTAAAAAATTAACTGGGCATGTTGGTGCACACCTGTAGTTCCACCTCCTTGGGAGGCTAAGATAAGAGGATTGCTTGAGCCTGGGAGTTTGAGGCTGCAGTGAGCAGTGATTGTGCCAATGCACTCCAGCCTGGGCAACAGAGAAAAACAGTCTCTCTTAAAAAACAGACTTTATATAATTTGTTAATGTCATCCTCCCACCTCCCTGATTCCAGGTAATATAACATTAGTAGTTGTGTTGCAATGATAGGTTATATCAGAGTTTCTCAACATCAGCACTGCTAACATTTTGATACAGACAATTCTTTGCTTTGGGGACTGTCCTGTGTACTGCAGGATATTTAGAGGCATGCCTTGACTCCATCTGCTAGATGCCAGTAGCATCCTCCTCCCAGTTGTAGCAACCAAACATGTCTCCAGACATTGTCACATGTTCTCTGGGTCAGAAAGTGGGCAATTTTTCCTTCAAGTGAGAGGGACTGGTTTATGTTTATTGCACATATAACATGAGCAGAACACTGAGTTAAGCTCCTAACATACCTTACTTCATTGAATTACCTCAGCAGTCCTATGTGAGTAGGGACTACAAGCATTTTTTCACCAAAGAAAGGATGCTTAGAGAACTAAATGGCTCAATCTCAGTCACAAAGCCAATGAGTATCAGAGCATTACACCACAAATTTGTATGTGAAATCCCTAACCCTCAGTCTAAAGACATTTGGACATGGGACTTTTGAGAAGATAACATCATAAAAGTAAGATCCTCATAAGGGGATTAGTGCCCTTAAACGGAGAGAAAGAGAGGGCTTTCTCTCTCTCTCCACCTGTACATACTGAGGAAAGGCCACTGAAGACACATTGAGAAGGTGGCCATCTGCCAGCCACAAAGAGAGCCTCCACCAGAACCTGACCATCTTGGCACCCTGATCTTGAACTTCCAGCCTCCCCAACTATGGGAAAATAAATAGCTCTTGTTCAAGCCACCCAGTCTACGGCATTTTGTTATGGCAGCCTGAACACACTAAGATATCAGTTTGTTAAAATGGGTCAAAACTTGAAAGGAAACATTACTCCTCCTCTAATCCAGTGTGCACAGCTTTCCAACAATTACAAAGCAAGTCACTCTGGCCTCCCTTTGCTGATAAAGTCAGCTTAAAATTAATTGTCCCATAATAAAGAAAGGTCTGTTGGATCTCATTTTTTTCTGGAGCACAATTCCATTCCAATGTTTTGTTAGCAGCATTTAAAAATCACACTGTACAAGAGAGAAAGGAAACCAGAAATAAGGTGTTCCAATGTCCTTGTTTTTCTCACTGTCTTTTCCAGGCAGTTATTAACATGGCTTGGGAAATGAGACAGATGCGACTTTCCATGTCATCAATGATTGAAGGCTCCTTGCCTATGACACACCCATGTGGCCTCAGAAACCTGAAGGATGAGTAGTTTCATAGACAAAAGCTGATGGAATTGAAGAGACCTGATTCAGTCCCAGGTCTGTCACTAGTAGTTATGAGATCTCACCTGCCAGACATTTGGTCTGTCAGCCTCAGATCCTGTATCTTTAAAACTGGGAAAATTTCTTTCATCTTGCTGATGTTATGAGTTAAGCAAGTTGAACAAAAACACCCGCAAGAGCTCCCAGCATTCAGTGATGGTCAATAAATGATAGTGATCATAGTCTCATCCTATGATTATTCTAGATCTTTACTGGATGGATTCTGAAGCTGTTTCTCATTGGTGACTCCATACGTCTGACCTAAAGTCCACTTATTATTTTGGAAGTCTGGATAATCTGATCCGACCTACAGTGACTGGACTAGACCTCACTGATCAGAACACCACATCATGATCTACTTGGCCAATGTCAGAGGATTAATGAAGGGCATATTTCCAGAGAGAAATGTGCAGAAGATGGGGTGGAAGAGCATGCAATACCACTTGAGCTAACATCATCCAAACGCATCCCACTCCTTCCCATTTCTCATGACTGATATCACTGACCAAAAACAACTTGGGGCAGGGTGCGGTGGCTCACACCTGTAATCCCAGCACTTTGGGAGGCCAAGGCAGGCGGATCACAAGGTCAGGAGATCGAGACCATCCTGACTAACATGGTGAAACTCCCATCTCTACTAAAAATACAAAAAATTAGCCAGGCGTGGTGGCAGGCACCTGTAGTCCCAGGTACTTTGAAGGCTGAGGCTAGATAATGGCGTGAACCCGGGATGCGGAGCTTGCAGTGAGCCGAGATCGTGCCACTGCACTCCAGCCTGTGCGACAAAGCAAGACTTCGTCTCAACAAACAAACAAAACAAAACAAACGCACAACAAAAACAAACAAAAAACACACACAACAAAAACAAACAAACAAAAATCTAACTTGGAAGGCCCAACCTGTTTTAAGAACACATAGCAACAAACAGCCCGCCTGGTTTCAATCCCCATCTGCCACACTTGCACTCTTTAAGACCTTGGCAAATTGCTTAAGCTTTCTGGGCTTCAGTTTCTCCTTCTGCAAAGTGAAAATGATGATAGCATCTTGACCTCAGAATCATTAAAAGAATTACATAAGTTAATGATTCAAAAGCCCTTAGAACCAGCCCTGGAATGGTATGAGGACTCCACGAATGACTGCTAATTATTGAAATCAAATAAATCCAAATCTGTCTGCAGTTTTTGACTTTTCAACTATGTAAGACACAGCCTGACTGCCTCTCTTCTTTCAGTGACCCTTTCCAAGCCAGGAAAAAAAAAAAAATGAATTTGCTTTCAATTAAAAAGCAAGGCCACAAATTGACTTGAAATAAAAACAAACAAAAAACAAACAAAATATAACAGGAAAGAACAGCCTAAGTAGTTAATTTATCCTCTTGCCCAAGGCCCTGCTAAGACTCACTTTGGTGGGAGAACTTTATCAGCACACTATCTTCTGCTCAAGAAAAGAGATGTGGGCAGGGCGCAGTGGCTCATGCCTATAATCCCAGCACTTTGGGAGGCGGAGGCAGAGGCAGAGATGGGCAAATCACTTGAGGCCAGGAGTTTGAGACCAGCCTGGCCAACATGGTGAAACCATGTCCCTACTAAAAATACAAAAATCAGCCGGGCAGTGGTGGCTTGCAAGTGTAATCCCAGCTACTTGGTAGGCTGAGGCAGGAGAATCTCTTGAACCCAGGAGGCGGTACCTGACAGCCATTGGTTTTAGTCATCCAAGATCACTCCACCACACTCTAGCCTGGGTGACAGAGAAAAACTCTGTCTCAAAAAAAGAAAGAAACAAACAAACAAAAAAACAAACAAACAAAAAAAAAGGGGAGATGTGATCAGTGTCTCTCCCTCCTTTTCCAACCCACATCTCCTTCACTGGCCACCAGAGATCTAGCCCCTCCGATGCTCATGGACTCTGTCAACTCTAAGAGGTCTCATTGGCCAATGCATATAATAATCACCAAGATCTCACCAGTGTGTGTCCTAGCCTAAGAGTCTGTACAGAAAGTCTAACCAGACTGGGTTTGATGCTCACAATGTAAGTTCTTTCTCTTGTGTTCTCTAAATGTTCATGAAAAGCAGTTTTCTCTTGGTCCTGGAGAATTTGCCATTTAGCTCTAGGTTGTCTGTAGATTTGAGCTTCAGGACTTAATAATGACATATACGTATAAGGGACCCTCATAGTATTCACAGCTGATTAAGTCTCACCCCTCCTGGAATGATCACGTGCTTTGCAGCAAAGAATAGAGTTCATGCCCTTAGGCAAACAGTTATAGAAGTTAACTAAATTTGAATTCTCCCAGCGCCTCTTGAGTGCATTTTTTTTTTTCTTAAGAGTTCTCTGAGCTTCTATCAAGTCTAATTGATTTTTAGCACAGGAAGCCTTACCTCCCAATATAGCTTTGGACCCTTTTTCCTTGTAGCCAAAGGCAAAAGATCCATTTATAAATTGTTAAACTTGTTCACAGCTAAATGGCACCAAAATAGCCCAGGAATATTTTAATATTCGTAGTTTGCTTTGATTAAAATACAAACTTTTCACGTTAGCTCTAGTATTATTTTTCATAAGGCAAGCAGGTTACAGAGCTGAATGCCACTTAATTTAGTGTTTAATCAAGAGAACTACTGTGGTATCAGGCTGATTAGGTTGGCTCAACTGCTGCCTGCTCAATTTTTCCCTATAATTGTAGGATATTCTTTATGGTGACAAGTGCCCAGACGGTAGAATTCCAATATGCTATACATCAGCTTCTCCATTATTGGATTAGCTGGATGTGGCATCGTTACTGCTGCACTTTCATTCCTATCATTGATCGCATCGTCCCTTCTATTTCACAATTAATGCAAGTTTGTTGGATTGATCAATCTTCTCCTGTGCTTGGGCTGCAGTCAATATATTCCTATGGCCGTGTGTTAGTGATCTGCAGGGTTTCTTGCAAGGCCTGTGGATTTGTCACAGTAGCGAGAGATTTTTTTCATTTTAAGGTGCTTCTAATTCCATGAGACTGCTTGGCGCAGGGTCTTCAAATTATACATGTACAAAGAAAGAGAAAGAAGGAAGAGACAGAGAGTGAGAGAGAAAAGACAGAAGAAGAGGAAGGAGAGGAAGTAGACAAGAAGAAAAAAGAATGAGGGACAGAGAAAGAGAAAGAGGGAAAGGAAGAGAGAAAGAAAGAGAGAGAGCAAGAGAGGAAGGAAGGGAGGGAGGAAGGGAGGGAAGAAGGGAGGGAGGGAGGAAGGGAGGAGGAAGGAAGGGAGGGAGGAAGGGAGGGAGGAATGGAGGGAGGGAGGAAGGGAGGGAGGGAGGAAGGGAGGAAAAAAGGAAGGAAGGGAGGGAGGAAGGGAGGGAGGGAGGAAGGGAGGGAGGGAGGGAGGAAGGGAGGAAAAAAGGAAGGAAGGGAGGGAGGAAGGGAGGGAGGGAGGGAATTTCATTTTTATAGCTATCAACCTTGAATTTCTTGAATTATTTACTCTTGTTCACTGAATTCTACTTTTTTTTTGGAGACAAAGTCTTGCCCTGTCACCCAGGCTGGAGTGCAGTGGTATGATCTCAGATCACTGCAACCTTTGCTTCCTAGGTTCAAGCGATTCTGCTGCCTCAGCCTCCTGAGTGTCTGGAATTACAGATGAGCCACCATGCCTGGCTAATCTTTGTATTTTTAGTAGAGACAGGGTTTCATCATACTGGCCAGAATGGTCTCAAACTCCTGGCCTCAGGTGATCCACCTGCCTCAGTCTCCCAAAGTGCTGGGATTACAGGTATAAGCCACCGCACCTGGCCTGAATTTTACTCTCTAATACTTTAAGCTATTCATTCAAAACTCATTAAAGCCAATTCGCCAAAAATATCATCCTGTTACATTTTCTTCGGTAACAACTATTCTCATTACGCTGTGGATATATATATTTTTCAATGAGAACTTGTACATGAAACAATAAAGGGCAAGAGGAGTAGCTGTGGCTGAAAACTGGTTCCAAGTTTGCTCTCAACTGAATGTAGATAATGCTAAGTTGGGTGAGAGACACGATGCCCAACATTATACTGGTTTTATTTTGCTACCATTTCTGAAATCTGTTGCCATTTCACGTGTTTCTCATGGCACCTGTTGTACTAGGAGGCCCCAGCTAGCAAGCTTGAGGAGACAGCATGAGGTTCTTACAAGCCCATGTTGATACTTCCTAATACTGAGGTGTCCACTAGGTGGGCTACAGAAACGCACAGGAACGTGCAGGCTTCAGTGGCAGCAGCCTTACCCCATCCTCACAGTTTCTAAGGACCTGCATGTAGGGAAATGAGATGATTTTCATGGGAGTTTACCCTGTATAGTCAAGAAATTAGCAGCAAAAGTATACGCAAAATCATGTTAAAGAGAAGAGCTTCCAAACAAGAAAGAGTAGAAACGTACATTTACATTGAAAGAATGACTAAAACAGTCAAAGATGGCTGGAGGATGGGAGGGTGTTTAACAATGTGCAGTAGGCAAATTTATGCCCCACTTCCCCAAGATACCCATGTCCTAATCCCCAGAACCTGTCAATACGATGCGTGACATGACAAATAGGATTTTCTAGATGTTATCAAAGGTATGCACCTAAAAATATGGAGATGATTCTGGATTATTGGGGAGAATCCCATCTAATCACAAAAGCCCTTTAAAACACAAGACTTTCTCCAGCTGCAATGAGGTAGATATGGCAGAAGAAGTCAATGAGATTTCAATGATGAGATGCATTTGTACCATTGCTGACTATGAGTTGGAAGAGTCCACACTTCACAAAAGGACGTAAAAAGCTCCCAGGAGCTAAGAGAAGCCCCTCTGCTAGCAGCCAGTAAAGAAATGGAGACTTCAGCTTTACAGCTGCAAGGAAATAAATTTTGCTGGCAACCTGAAGGAGTATGAAAATGGACTCTTCCCAGAGCCTCCTTATCAGTCCATACAGCCAACCATTGACATCAGCGTTGAGAAAAACTCACAGTGTAGAAACCAGATGAGCCAACTAGACTTCTCACCTATAGAACCGTCAGATCATAAGTATTTGTTATTTCAAGGTGCCAAAAGTGTGGTACTTCTGGCAGCGGTAGAAAACTAAGACTACGAAAACATGGAAGAGACAAGACAGTGTGTCCATATGGGGAGGTGATGTTAAATGCAGAACAAAGGCTCAGACAGAAAATGGCAGGGTTCAAAGTGTGATTCCACTGCTTGGGAGCTGAGGGTTCTTGGGCAGGTGATTTAACTTTGCTAAGTATTCTCTTCTGCATAGGGTTTACTTTTTCTTAATCAAATTAATTGCCAGGCATGGTGGCTCATGCCCATAGTCCTAGTACATTGGGAGACCAAGGAAGGACGATCACTTGAGTCCAGGAGTTCAAGATCAGAATGAGCATCACAGGGACACCTTGTCTCTATAAAACCCGAAACCAAGCCAGGTGTGGTGGTTCCCAACTCTAGTCCTACCTACTCAGGAAGCTGAGGTGGGAGGACTGCTTGAGCCCAGGAGTTCGAGGCTACAGTGAGCTGTGATCATATCACTCCATTCCAGCCTGACCAACAGAGACCCTGTCTCTACATAAAAAACGTGTTTGGCCGGGCGCAGTGGCTCACGCCTGTAATCCCAGCACTTTGGGAGGCCAAAGCAGGTGGATCACAAGGTCAGAAAATCGAGACCATCCTGGCCAACATGGTAAAACCCCATCTCTACTAAAAATACAAAAATTAGCTGGGTATACTGGTGTGTACCTGTAATCCCAGCTACTCGAGAGGCTGAGACAGGAGAATCGCTTGGACCTCGGAGGCAGAGGATGCAGTGAACCGAGATCGTGCCACTGCACTCCAGCCTGGCAACAAACAGACTGAGACTCCATCTCAAAAAAATAAATAAATAAATTTAATGACATTACGTATGTCCTCTAGCCAAAGATGTTTAAAGGTACACCTGTATTTGAACAAAGTAGGGTTTACTACCTATTGCAAAGGAGAACATATACCATGAGGAACCACGGAGTATCTCAGTAAGATGTTGTCCAACTTCTTAGAGGATTTGCCTTTCTGTTACGTGATCCTGAGTAGGGCTTAAAGAATTGGGGCTTTTCTCTGGATTGGATGCTGTCAGAAAGACCAATAATATCACTGGGTATCTTCACAGTTCTTATCCAGAAGAAGGGAAGAATTTAGTGAAGTGAAAGCTGTAGTCGGTGAAGAAGCAGCAGTCACTCATGTGAGCCAGAAAAAGAAGATGATTGGTCATCTTGCGATTTAGGCAAGGTCCATGTTTTGGACTGAGTTCAGACATGATCACCTAGTGGTCTTGTCTTGTCCTGACCCACCACAGTCCTGAGATGGCCTTGTCTGATGCTGATATTCTATGAAATTGTTTGTGTTCAACAGGCAACACCAAAGTCTATCTGTGAGTGTCAAGCCAACTCCTACCAACACCAAGCCATCACTAATAGGATCTTTCAGGAGGTGCTTTTCCATTTCTCAAGATAAAAATTACAGAACACTTATCATTGTACCAATTTTCTCATTCACTTGCCATTCCTGGGTTCCTTCTCCCCATTCCTGTCAATTATCTTTCTAGACATAACCCAGAAACTTTTCTCTTTTTGTCCTTCCACAAGAAATACTGACTGTATTGGGATGTTTCCTTGCCATCCCTCTATTCTGTAAGTCAAGTTAGTCTTTCTCCCCCAAAGCAAGCAAGAACAGTCTCGTTGAAAGGGAGGAAGATGACTGGAATGGAGGCAAGGATCTTTAGGTTCTCTTGAAACGTAAGGGGAAAGCTATTAGCACTCATCTTTTCATACTGTATGTCCCACACACAACAAAGGAGAGGATATGTGTTTATTTTGTTTAGTTTTGGGTTTTTTTTCGTTTTTTGTTTTTGAGATGGAATCTCACTCTTGTCACCCAGGCTGGAGTGCAATGACACGATATCAGCTGGCTGCAACATCTGCCTCCTGGATTCAAGGAATGCTCCTGCCTCAGCCTCCCAAGTAGCTGGGATAACAGGCACGCACCATCATGCTCTGCTAATTTTTCTATATTTAGTAGAAATGGGGTTTCACCATGTTGGCCAAGCTGGTCTCGAACTCCTGACCTCAAGTGATCGGCCCACCTTACAAAGTCCTGGAATTACAGGTGTGAGTCACCTCACCTGGCCTCTTTGTTCAAGGATTCAACCTGTTCTGTCCCAATAGGTTCCAACAGCTGACCCAGCCACTTACAGAGACACGTGGATTAGGTTATCTTAATCTGGTGCAGCCAATCCTTGGTGTCTCACAGCTACTTCTCCTTTCTTGAATACCAGCTCACCATACATCTTCCTGGTTATAATGTGGCTTTTGTATATTTTCCCTATATAGAAAAAATGCCCAGACAATGGAATACCAATGTTGAGGCTTTCAAGAAAACTGTTCTAAATTAAAGCCATTAAATAGAAATTCATTGTACTAATAAACCTTAGATACATAGCTAGGACGTGTCCATGACAAAGAGATGGTCTCTCTCTTGGAGTGCTGGCATACCAACTTACTGATCCTCCAAACCTGGGCTGGGCTCCAAACCTTCAAATCCAGGCTATGGTGACTCCACCAGAGCCAAATGCTGACCAGCTTGGGTCTGTGAGAGTAAATGAAACAGGTGGACAAAGAATCTGATGCCATGTTGTCTTTGCTTTTACCCTGATGTTGAGGAGTTTAATACACAAATATAACCTTAGGTATCCGAATTGAGTTAATTTAATCTAATTAATATATAATGCATTGTTCTTATGCATTATATATTCTTCTATGCATAAGATTCAAAAGATAATGCATAAGATTCTTCTTATGCATTATAAATTCTTCTATGCATCATTCTTCTGTGCGTAAGATTCAAAAAGATGCTCTATTAAGTACAAAACAAAACTGATTTCTAGTGCCCACATTGGCAACACATATACTAAAACCAGAATGATACACAGAAGGTGGTATGGCACCTGTGCAAAGACGGCACGCAAATTTGTGAAGTGTTACTTTTTTTATTAAAAAAAACCCCTCATTTCTACCCTGGGAAAAAGACGGCACGCAAATTTGTGAAGTGTTACTTTTTTTATTAAAAAAAACCCCTCATTTCTACCCTGGGAAAATGGGATGTTTTTTAAAAGAAAGCAGATAAATTTATTGACAATTCTCCTAACGACCATTGCATTGACCCACTGAAAGCCAATTTACCAAATAACCAGTCATCTGAAAACCATTAGTGAGTCTGTGCAATTTATAAGTAGAACCTGGACAAGGAATTGTCCTTTAGTCTCATCCCAAGAAGTTCTATTGATAAAATTAGACTTGATGTGCATATCATGTTTTTTTCTAATACATACTAACTTAATTACATTGTTTGTGTTTAATAATTACAGCATCAAGTAAGCTTTCCTATGTTCCTTTGATGCTACATGTATCAACCTTTGAGTTTATAGCTAACAAAACTTTCCTGGAAGAGCTTAGTTTTTCTCCAGAGGTATTTTAATACCTGGTTTCAACCTCTGATTTTATTTTATTTTTAAAGGGTGTAAATATGCATCCCTGAAAGCAGGATTTAACAGGTCTTCAGAAACTACTCCTTCTTTTATAATTTTTTTTTTTTTTTTTTTTTTTAAGATGGAGTCTCGCTCTGTCACCAGGCTGCAGTACAGTGGCGCAAACTCTGCTCACTGCAACCTCCGCCTCCCAGGTCTAAGGATTCTCTTGCCTCAGCCTCCTGAGTAGCTGGGACTACAAGTGCTCACCATCATGCCCAGCTAATTTTTGCACTTTTAGTAGAGACGGGGGTTTCACCATGTTGGCCAGGATGGTCTTGATCTGCTGACCTTGTGATCCGCCCACCTCCGCCTCCCAAACTGCTGGGATTACAGGCGTGAGCCACCGTGCCTGTCCCAGAAACTCCTTTTTAAACGATCTGTCTAGCATCTTTCATTCTTCTTTAAACCCATTTTACGCAATGCTCCTGCAAGACTATTCTTTGTAAACCGTGGCCTGATTGTATAACCTCTCTTTGGGAAACCAAACACAACAGAGAAAAAAGAAGAAGAAAAAAAAAAAAAAGACCACCAAGATCCACCCATAGTTTGGAGAAAATAACTGTAATAAAATGTTGACCTCATCGCCTTTCCTACATTCTTACACTTTCTAACTTCCTAAGTTTCTGTCTTGTGTTATTCTGATTTCTAGCCTTATCTTACCACGCTGAGTGTATCAGGATGTTGAGAGAAACTCCTATCAGCCTAATTTCCCTTTATTATATAGCATCTACCACAACACATTCCTCAAACAAAGCCGACATTCAGGAAGTGTATTTTAAGCCACTTAGTGCTATCTGAAAATAGTTTTTTGTTTGTTTGTTTCTTTGTTTTTGAGTCGGACCCTCACTCTATCACCAGGCTGGAGCGCAGTTGTGCAATCTCGGCTCCCTGCAAGCTCTGCCTCCCAGGTTCAAGCGATTCTCCTGCCTCAGCCTCCCGAGTGGCTGGGATGACATGTGCATGCCACCACGCCCAGCAAATTTTTGTATTTTTAGTAGAGATGGGGTTTCACCATGTTGGCCAGGCTGGTCTCGAACTCCTGACCTCATGATCCGCCTGCCTCAGCTTCCCAAGTGCTGGAATTACAGACATGAGCCATCGCGCCCAGCGAAAATAGTTGAAAAGATCTTTTTTAAATCTCTTTCTTGCTGGATAAATAGAAAACCTTCATATCAGGGCAATTTCATGTGTAAACACATGTGCTCACACAAAGACAAAATAGCTTTAGAGGATACAAGAAAATGCACTGGCTCACATGCTTGCAAAATTCCAAAGTAGATAGATTAACTTCATGCACCGCTGTATCCAGGGCCTCAAGTGACAGCATCAAGATTTTTCCCTTTCCTAATTTCTTAGATTGCATGTCAGTACACTGACAGGTGGATGGCCACAATAACCCTAGACTCACCTAACAAGATCAACAACCCCATGAGGAAAAAAAATTTCTCCATAGCGTCTAAGAGCAAAGTCCCCCAGGAATCTCTCGGTGGTCCACGTGATCATATGCCCATCCCTGAATCAACCATGCCCAGGGATACTGTCACTCTAAACACCAAGAGTTCACTCACGTGCTCAATCGTGTGCACAAGAAGAAACTCCAGGAGAAAAAAAGTAGAACTGATCTTCTATTTTGGGGACCCCCGCTTACTATGGGGACTCCCCACTTAATAAGAAAAGTTGAGACAAGTGCTGAACAGAGTTAAAGTAATAATAATAAAGATGTTCACAAAATCTCCCAAACTGAGCTGCCTCCTGGTTCTGAAAAGCTTCTAAAAACAAATAATAGAGGCCAGTGTGTTGACGCATCCCTGTGATCCCAGCACTGTGGGAGGCCAAGGAGGATGGATCACTTCAGGTCAGGAGTTTGAGACCACCCTGGCCAACATGGTGAAACCCTGTCTCTACTAAAAATACAAAAATTAGCCGGGTGTGATGGCACGTGCCTGTAATCCCAGCTACTCGGGAGGCTGATGTAGAAGCATCACTTGAACCCGGGAGGTGGAGGTTGCAATGAGTTGAGATCATGCAACTGTACTCCAGCCTCGGCAACAAAGCGAGACTCCATCTCAAAATATACATACACGTATACATATACATATACATATACATATACACACATACACACACACACACACAGTCAGGGCCAGGGTAGGAAATATATAAGTTGACCAGGAACACCTTGTCACCTCACAAAGCAAGGAATCTCTCCATCCATCTGAACAAGGAGACAGCAGAAAGACATTCCCACTGGCCAACAACAGAGCTTCAGAATGGACATTTAGAATGATCATTAGTCTCCTTTGGAATATGCAAGCAAACTAACTCAAACGGATTTGAAAACTGGAAAAAAACGAAGGAAGATACATATGCCCCTATTTTTCTCACATGAACTCTACCTTGGAGTAAGCAAAGAATCAGTAAAAGATTTTTCTCTGTAGAAGTATTCTATCTAAATAAATGAAAAAGGAGTGATGGTAATGGTTGCTAGTGACTGATAAAAATGTCCAAAAAGGACATCAAGAAAGAAAGGCATTATGTGGTTCCTAATGAAAGTAAACAAGAAAATTTATTATGTGTTTCCCAGGTGCGGTGGCTCAATTCAAGCCTGTAATCCCAGCACTTTGGGAGGCCGAGGCGGGCGGATCACAAGATCAGGAGATCGAGAGCATCCTGGCTAACACAGTGAAACTGTCTCTACTAAAAATACAGAAAGTTAGCCAAGCGTGATGGTGGACACCTGTAGTCCCAGCTACTTGGGAGGCTGAGGCAGGAGAATGGCGTGAACCCGGTAGGCAGAGGTTGCAGTGAGCCGAGATCATGCCACTGCACTCCAGCCTGGGCGACAGAGCAGAGCGAGACTCTGTCTCAAAAAAAAAAAAAAAAAAAAAAAAAGAAAGAAAAAAAGAAAAGAAAACTTATTATGTGTTTTTGCCAAAAGCAAAATTGAACAAAAATCTCATCAAACTTCTGAATTTAACCACCAGTCAACAGAAAATATAAAGAAGAGAGAATGCAATTAGCAAAACCAGACTATGTAGAGACTGTTGCATAAAAATGACCCAGTGACCTCAACAAATAGATTGCAAACACTGAGTTGGAGGTGGTACCAGTTTAATAAAAGAAACTTGAGAGATGTATCAACAAATTTTAATTTGGGACATATCAATCATGTTTAAATTTCTGATAATAAAACTTAAAAAATGTGTAAGATTATCAGGTAGACTTGAACAATGATAGAATGCTTGCTTATATTAAGAGATTATTGCTACTTTCAAGACATAATAATGCTAATGACAGTATTTTTTTTTCCTTAAGAATTCTCATATTCTAATTGTAAGTACTGAAAACTTTAAAAATAATATGATGTTTGGACACCTACTTAAAGAATCTTTTTTTTTTTTTCTTTCTTTGAAACAGAGTCTCCCTGTTGCCCAGGCTGGAGTGCAGTGGCGTGATCTTGGCTCACTGCAACCTCTGCCTGCTAGGTCCAAGTAATTCTCCTGCCTCAGCCTCCCAAGTAGCTGAAATTACAAGTGTGTGCCACCACACCTGGTTAACTTCTGTATTTTTAGTAAAGACAGGGTTTCACCATGTTGCTCAGGCTGCTCTCAAACTCCTGACCTCAAGTGATCCGCTCACCTCAGCCTCCCAAAATACTGGGATTACAGGCATGAGCCAACGTGCCTGGCCTATTGCTAATTTTAAAGGCATAATAACATTAATGACAATACAGTTCTTTAAAAAGTTTCATTTTTTCCAATATACATACTGATATGTTTAATAATAATAGTATATTTTGGATTTGCTTCAAAATATTGATGGGGAAGGGAGAAGAAGATTAAAGCACAAAACAAGTTTGGCCACATACTGGTAGTTGTTGAAATCTGCTGTAGAGCATATGAGGGATCAGTATACTATTCTACTTTTGTGTTTTTTTGAAATTTTTCATAATAAAACATTTTAAAACCACCATTAAACAAATGAGAATGCTCCAGCCTGGGAGACAGAGCAAGACTCCGTCTTAAATAAAAAATAAAAATAAAAAAAAATCAGAATGAGTTTAAGTATCACCAAATCACTCTGGTCCACCAATGAATCTGGGGTAAAAATGTAGCTCCTGGCCAGGCACAACGGCTCATGCCTGTCATCCCATCACTTTTGGAGGCCGAGGCAGGTGGACCACTTGAACCCAGGAGTTCAGGACAAGCCTGATCAACAAGTGAGACCTGATCTCTAAAAAAAAAAAAAAAAAAAAAAACCAAAATAAAATAAAAAGGCCAGGCTCAGTGGCTCACACCTGTAATCCCTGTACTTTGGGAGGCTGAGGCGGGCGGATCACCTGAAGTCAGGAGTTCAAGACCAACTTGGCCAACATGGTGAAACCCTGTCTCTACTAATAATACAAAAATTAGCCAGGCATGGTAGTGGATGCTTGTAATTCCAGCTACTCAGGATGCTGAGGCACGAGAATCGCTTGAACCTGGGAGGCGGAGGTTGCAGTGAGCCTAGATCGTGCCACTGCACTCCAGCCTGGGTGACAGAGTGAAACTCAGTTGCAAAATAACAATAATAATAATAATTAATTAAAAAAAGAAGAAATATGACTCCAGTATTTGTGGGTATATTTTAAAATACTCAGAAGGAATTTTAGACTGGAGTCTGTAATAAAATGCCCTTCCTGATATGTTAAGTTTTCTGTACAAGACAACCTGTAGCCATCATCAAACATCCTTCATTCTTGGAATAGTCTGAGGGAAAGGAACACAAAATGTGAAACAGGATTGGAATTTGGAGACACCAAAAAGCAACAGCAGTGATCGATCACAATGATATAACCAAATTAAAATCCTATTTTGGTTCTTCAATACAACCAGCTGTTCTCATTTAGAACTTTGTCTCTTGCTTCTGGTAGGGCCAAGTCATTGCCAAGAGTTCTGACATCATCTTTTCCCTAAAACCTTATCTAACACAACTGCCCCCATCCCCAAACCATTCTATGTCTCACTGGCTTCATTTTTCCCCCTTCAGATTAGTTTTCACCATCTGTAGCATCTTATTATTTCTTGGATTCATGCGTAAACACTTGAACACAATGGAAGACACTAATGAGTGTTGTTCATCCTTCAGTCTCCTCTCCTAAGCCAGTTTCTAGAACCCCATAGGCTTTAGGAATATTTAGCAACAAATATTTGAATATATAAATGCTTCATAGCTAAATTACTACTAATCCACCAAATGTACTGGTTTGGCTGCCTTCATTTTACACTAAATAAGTAAATAAATAAATAGATAATTATATACTACATATGCTATTGTACACTAAATATAATGTACATATATTTATATCTATATTTTTTCTAAATCTCAGCATTTCCTACCTTGAATTTTAACAAAAGAACAGCATTTACCTTCAATTTTAGTTTTTTTTTTTACTTTGCTAGGACTGTCAAGCAGTTTAAATGATTAAGAAATATAATATTAAAATAGACATGAGAATTGTTTTTACCTTTTTCTAAGAGCTTACATGTAGTGCACAACCTTCAGACAATTAAACTAGTGTTCTGATAACCCTTTCCTGCTATTACTAGAAGACAAATTATTTGCACTAACAGAGCAAGAAACCCTACCTCAGAGAAACAGGGAATTGAGTAGTCTGTAGTTGAGAGAACAACAAAGTTAATATTCAATTAAGTTCCATTACAAGATTTATACTAATCATTAACCAAAAGTTTTCTTCTGTTCAGTTTCAAGAAACTGAACAATACCCTGACAAAGAGAAAGACCCTTTAAAAATTAAGCAATAATTATGGTATGTTTGCAAAACGCAGTCTATCTTTTGTATCTTAAATTTCTGGCTGTGCAATTTGCATACACATTAAACTCTGTGGGAAATTGGAAAGCAATTCAGAATTCAACAATTAAAAGATACAAATTAAAATTGTTAACATTAACTTAAAGTTTATTGCTGGTGCAATGCTCTTGGTTATAAATGAACTCTGATCAAGCAGCCGTTTCCCTCTTGGAAGTTCAACATATTTTCAACGTAGGTTGACAATTGTACCTTTAAGTCATTGGTTTTGCTGATACCACTTCATACTGATAAGTATGTTATTTTAACAAATATAAACATGTATTGGTGGCAGACTTTTTTTTACTAGAAGGAGAAGTTGAGTCAAATCACTCTAGTCTTCAAAGTGACTTACCATCTCTTAAGAAACCTTAAAGTTATTGGGGGAAAATGCTAAGATAATTCTCTATTTAATTTCAGCTAACAGAAAAGACAACTATTGAGAGTTGTAAGTTTGGGGGCAAAACACAGTCAACACAACAAAAGGTACTTCCTGCTTTTATTATTTTTCATCTGTCTACAATGTACTTATAAATACGTGCATATAAATATAAACATATATACATATATATATGTATAAAGCTGATGAGGAAATCTTCAATGCTGCCTATAAACTTTCTTGATAATTTATTTAAAATTCTCTAGTCTGATTTCCTGGATGCAAAGCTCAGTTCCATCAGCTTCTAACTCTGTGACTACAGATGTGTTATTCTTTCAGCCTCTGTGTCCCATTCAGCAAACTAGCAATAATGACGGAAATCAACTCATAGACTGGCCATAAAAATCAAATGAGTAAAAAATTAAATCCCTCTATCTGACATGTAGAAAAGTGCTCAAAAATTGCAAAGCATTATTTGTGTGAAGCACTGCATTATCAATTGAATCCCAATCCTGCCACTTACTACCTCTGTGACCTCAGACAAACTAATTAGCTTCTTTGTGCCTCACTGTCCCCATTGGTTAAATGAAAATACAGTGCCTAAAGCATAAAGTCGTTGGGCTAGTAAATGAGTTAAATATTTGTAAACCACTTACAATAGTAACTACAATGTATGCAAGCCCTACTTATTTTCAAATAACAAATATGCGTGTCCAGATAGGAGGATGGATATATATAAACATGTATATATCAATCTAGATACATACACATCTAGATGTGTATCTAGATACCTATACATGCACACACATACATGTTTATATGCACACACACACATGCACAAAACCACAGAACAGAAAAAGAGCTGTCCGAATATCAAATTTAAAAATCCCAGTACTAGTTCAGTGTTATTCTAAAGTAGAGATAGTCAATATCATTGTATTTATATGAATTTAAAAGCAAAGGCTAAACTAAGCCTTCCTATATTCAAGATGGCTAGGAAATCAAAAAGGCAATGATTTATCGGGAACTGCCATGTTATTTCAGATGACCAAGTTTCAGATAATTAGGATACAATAAAATGTTCTTGACATGAAAACTAATGGAATATACTTGGATCACTGATGGTCTTCAAGACGCCCCATGGCCATCAACATGGGGACCAGTTATCAAGGTAAGTTGAGAAGTTTAGATTTGTATGCTATAAATATACTTCCAATGGGAAAAAGTAATTAGGGACTAGAAAGTTTCAGATTCAAAGGAACTGGGTTGTTTTTTCCTATATATGCTTTCTAATAAATTTGTGGTTCAAACATAGGAGGATGCAGAGAATCAGATACTTGTGTGTTGAGTTATAAAACCTGAACCAATCTCAAGTATAAGTACCTCTAGCTTTTACCTCAAAGCCTTTCTCTTTATTTTTTTTTATTATTATTTTTTTAAGATGGAGTCTTACTCTATGGCCCAGGCTGAAGTGCGGTGGCGTGATCTTGGCTCACTGCAACCTCTGTGCTCCCAGGTTCAAGTGATTCTCCTGCCTCAGCCTTCTGAGTAGCTGGGATGACAAGCGTGCACCACCACGTCCAGCTAATTTTTGTATTTTTAGTAGAGACAAGGTTTCAGTGTGTTGCCCATGCTGGTGATCCTGACCTGAGGTGATCCACCACCCTTGGCCTCCCAAAGTAGTGGGATTACAGGCGTGAGCC
Source organism: Pan paniscus (assembly GCF_029289425.2). NCBI lineage: Eukaryota > Metazoa > Chordata > Mammalia > Primates > Hominidae > Pan > Pan paniscus. Next base: position 7,527,831 of record NC_073267.2, on the reverse strand, counting down.
ACCACACCCCTCTGCAAAGCCTTCCTCTTCTGTCACCAACAGCACGATTATTAGCTTGGGAATTTTAAAACACCCCATAGGTCTATCACACATCACAATAATAAAGTGAAAAATCCATCCCCCTCCCCAAGTTGGCCACATACAAAGCAGGATCACCACTTCTAACACACACACACACACACACACACACACACACACACAAGGCTACTTTCAGATCATAGTCATTTTGTAATCAATACAGGTTTGACTAATGTAAATCATATGCTCTAATTAATTGATCACATTACATCCAATTCCCATTATGTAAAGCCACACTGTAAGAGAAATGTCCATAACAAGAGAATTGAGATATTAGCCTACATTACAGGTGTCAGATAACAGACTATGGTTGTTCTGAATTTTTAATTTTCCACTTAACCCCAGAGTTTTAGTCACAATAATTAGCCAGCATAATACCTGGCACATATGTATCCATATACACACATATGCAAACACATTTTTAAATACAATGACCAACACACACACACACACACACACACAAACACAAAACAATGCAAGAATCACATGCCCAATCAGGGATATGTTCTGATAGAAATATCCAAGTTAATTTGGAATTTTGTTTTGGTAACATCTTACCTTGTGTCTACCATCAAAAGTGAATTTTTATCAGTCTCTGAAAGCAAATCGTTTCCATGCAATTTGGTCGGTAACATATATAAATGTTTCAAGCATAACATAATAACATATTTCAGAAAAAGCTGTGGAATATGATAGCTTCAGGACTTTCAGAATACAACCAGGATCCTTTTGGGTGGAGAGACATAAAAGAGATTAAGTGGACGGCACTTTCTTTGAATTATTGATGTAATCAAAACACTAGCAGATACACAGCATCATTCTTCCTGGTGCTGGACCCAACATGAAATTTTAGCTAGGTTTTGGCTTCTTTTGCTTCTATTAAAAAATGCAAGAAAATCGGTCACTTGTTGTTTACCTAAAAAATGTGAAGTTTCCTAACAGTTCTTAGCATGGCATTAAAAAGAGAGAGCTGGGGGTGGTTTTTACAATTGGGTGCCTGAAGCATTGCCCATGCACTATTCATGTTTTCAGCTCAACTCTGTGTTTGTTATCAACACCTGGGACTTTAAGATCATTAGACTCTAGACACTTACATCCAACCCTGCATTTAAGATGGAGATGGCTTCATTAAGTCGGAAGGCAGAATTCCATTAGATAAAGCTGTGCTCTCCATAGCTTAACCTTAGAGTGCTACTGCAGTGTTTTCCTCCTTCTAATTTTGCAGACTGGAAAGGAGCTTCCTGTGGCTCCCTGATCCCGCCAATACCCCAAGCCCAATTCCCAAACTCCCCTCATCACGGGCAGATATCATTTCAACAGATGTCAGCAACAGCTAAAGTGCACTAAGGCCTGTTTGTTAAATTCCCAGAGGGGGAGGTGGATTGAGGAAATTCAGCCAGTAATTAAACCACATACTTCTTCTAAAGCCGCCTCTACCCCTCTTCCCTGCATAATCTTTCTGCGTTGCATCAAATCATTTAGGCACTTATTGGCTACAATCAATACAATATGAGATACATTAATGTTGTCCCTGAGAGACGTTCGGGGAAGAGGTGGTATTGCTTCACAAGCATTTTGGAGTGTTCATGCAAGCATACTATCAAATGCAGCAATACAGTTTCCATGCTCCAGGCTGGCAGATTTATGATCTCCCCTGCCCCATGCCCATGGAGCTGGGCTGCTGCCAAACACACGCAAATTGGATTGCAGGGAGAAACATTAAATATATTACCTAATGCACACAAATGCTAAATAGTGCCAATCACAGTGAAGAAGTGGCCCGGCTGAGTGGAATTTTAACAATTAAACTCAAGTCTCTCCATATGTTGCAGCGCCACTCGTGCCTCGCTACGTAGAATAAAATTACAAAGGGGAAAGGACCTTTAACCAGGTTTCCTGATCACAGATTCCGTTTCTTCAATGCAACAAGATGGCTTTCCCCATCTCCCCTTCCCACTCTGATGGATCCCTTAGCCAGCAATGCATTTAGAATATGCTCTACAAATCCTGAACCCAAGCAAATGAATTTATTACAGAAAGGAGCTAAATGAGGATTTGCCCTATTCGTTAGTTTTTAATACTACTGATGTGTTATCTTTTTCAAGAGATCCTGATTCTCAGAAGGCTCATTTGAACAACAAACATGACTCCCAGGAAGGTGTGTGCAGGGTCCCCTCTACAGTAGCAACAAGTCATTGCACAGCTATCAATACCATTCAGCCTCAAATGATTTTATACGACAAGTGAGACAAAGAAAAGAAAGTCAGTGTTACAGTTCAGTCCATCTATGGATCCTACACAGAACCAAAGATGAATGCAGTAGACTAACAAAAGAAATTAGGGAATGACTGTGAGGACCAGGCTCCAGCTGTGAAATTAAAATCTATCAGAAATTCAGACAAGAACTATTCCCAGGGTCAGGCTCTCGGCTTTATGTTTAAAGCAAAGAAGTAATTGGGAAAAAGGAGTCTGCATTCTACAATGAATTCCATTATAATTCCTTGTGAATGACACCCTGCTTGGGCGGTGGGCACTGAATATATTGAAGTATCACAAATCTTTTTTTTTTTTTTTTTTTTTTTGGAAAAGGAAGGAATCAGCCTTTCTGGGCCGTGGCCATTGGTCACGACATGATACACAAAAACTCTAGACACAAGTGACCTTGGGTAGATCATGCGACCTCTTGGACTCATGCCATCTTTTCTCTAAAATCATTAGCTGGTTTCTGAAGCCCTTTGTGGCTCTAACAGAATATGGTTGAAGTTGTGTAACTTTTATCCTTAACTGCCTTCTTACCTAGTTTTTAAGTCGTTTATGTGCATTTTACACCACAGAGAAATACCACGACTACTGAGGAACCCAAGCTGACCTTGGAAGGGATGAACAAGATACTTAAGGAATTGCTAGGCTGGATGCAGTAGCTCACACCTGTAATCCCAGCACTTTGGGAGGCCAAGGCAGATCACGTGAGATCAAGAGTTCAAGACCATCCTGGCCAACATGGTGAAACCCCGTCTCTACTAAAAATACAAAAATTAGCTGGGCATGGTGGTGGGTACCTGTAGTCCCAGCTACTGGGAAAGCTGAGGCAGGAGAATTGCTTGAACCTGGCAGGCAGAGGCTGCAATGAGCCGAGATTGCACCAGGAAAATCCCTTGAATCCGGGAGGCAGAGGCTGCAGTAAGCCGAGATTGCACCACTGCAATCCAGCCTGGGCAACAGAGTGAGACTCCATCACAAAAAAAAAAAAAAAATTACTTCTCTATGAGCTTGGTTCTGCTTCCTACACAGACTCGAAAGGAAGAGACAGCTACACCCGTTCTCCCTAAGCAATGGCTGAAACTCTGGCAAAGACAGGCCGATATTTTCTAGAGGTGGACCACACTCTGACAACAGTTTTCAAGCTGTAGTTTTCATAGCACCAGCTTCTGAAACACAGGGAGTCCTGTTAACAACACAGGATCTGGGACACCCCCACCACCCTATTGATTGAATCAGAAACTCTGTGGGTGGGATCTAAGAAACTGAATTTGATACAAAACCCTGAAGTGATTCCTATGCACATTAACATTTGAGAAGTCAGCCGGGCGTGGTGGGTCACACCTGTAATCCTAGCACTTTGGAAGGCCTAGAAAGGCAGATTGCTTGGGCTCAGGAGTTCAAGACCAGCCTGGGCAACATGGTGAAACCCCACCTCTACCAAAACTACAAAAGTCAGCCAGGAATAGCGGCACAAGCCTATGGTCCCAGTTACTTGGACAGCTGAGACAGGAGGATGGCTTGAGCCTGTGAGGTGGAAGTTGCAGTGAGCTGAGATTGCACCACTGCACTCTAGCCTGGGTGACAGAGAGAGACCCTATCTCAAAACAACAACAACAAGAAGAAAAACCATTTGAGAAGTGGGTTGATCATAATAATCACATGGGAACTCATTTTTCAAAAAGAGTTATCTATGTATTTGTGCTAATCATTGTGTCACTTCCCCTATGGGATATGAGCTTCCTGAGGCCCAAACGGAATGTTGCTTATTAATGTCTCCCAGGCATCCTGTCCAGGTCCTGTACATACAGACGTATTAGCTGAAATGGAGAAATGCAGAAATAGCCAACTTTTGTTTTGAGACAAGGTCTCACTCTACTGCCCAGGCTGGAGTGCCGTGGCATAGTCTCAACTCACTGCAACCTCTGCCTCCCAGGCTCAAGTAATTCTCCTGACTCATCCTGTAGCTGGAACTACAGGTACACGCTACCGTGTCTGGTTTTTTTTTTTTTTTTTGGAGAGACAATTTCATTATGTTGCCTAGGTTGGCCTCGAACTTCTGTGCTCAAGCGGGCCACCCACCTTGGCCTCCCAATGTACTGGGATTACAGGTGTGAGCCACAACGCCTGGCCAGAAATAGCCAACTGTGATGTAGTAAATTAGAATATCTGGACACAGAGCTTTAAAATATGCAATCAATGAACAATGTGGTGGCTCTCGTTAGCAATAAATTGCGAGAGTCACTTTTCTATCATAAAAAATGACAGCCTTACCTTATCTTAAAAAATTAGCAACTAGATATAGCATGGTTTTCTGTTATCAACACTCATTGATATGTATCAGTTTCCTGGACCTTAACAAGCAGCTTGGGCTGGAACTATCGTGAGATGGACATGGAAGATCATGGAAGACCAGTAAGCTTAAGAAACTTGCCCAAGCTCACATTCACAACTATAAGGTCGGTGCAAAACTGATCACGGTTTTTGCCTTTGAAAGTAATGACAAAAAGCACAATTACTTTTGCACCAATGTAATATATGCTACTTCTACTTGGTAAACTTGGATATATTTTATGGGACACAGTATCATCCTTCTATGTGAATACTAACAGAATTTTTATTTTTTTTTGAGATGGAGTTTCTTTCTTGTCGCCCTGGTGGGAATGCAATGGCGAGATCTCAACTCACTGCAAACTCCAACTCCCAGGTTCAAGCGATTCTCCTGCCTCTGACTCCTGAATAGCTGGGATTACAGGCATGTGCCACCACTACCGGCTAACTTTTGTATTTTTAGTAGAAATGCGGTTTCACCATGTTGGCCAGGCTGGTCTCGAACTCCTGACCTAAGGTGACCCACCTGCCTTGGCCTCCCAAAGTACTGGGATGACAGCCGTGAGCTACCGCTATCTGGCCACTATCAGAATTTTTAAAATGCGAAGCAAAGAAATCCAAAATTGAGAGTTGCCATTCCATTCATTTCTTCAACACATACTTACTGAATCCCTACTGTGTGTTGGGCACGTTTACTAGTTGTTGGTGACATATGTTCACATAAAAACATGCAGTATCTGTCCTCTTGAAGAGTATATTCTAGTACAGGGGAGCTAAATCATATTTCAAGTAGTTTGCAGACATTTTCTCAGTTTTTTGTGTGAGACAGAGTCTCGCTCTTGTCACCCAGGCTGGAGTGCGGTGGTGCGGTCTCAGTTCACTGCAACTTCTACCTCCTGAGTTCAAGCAATTCTCCTGTCTCAGACTCCCGAGTAGCTGGGATTATAAGGTGCCCACCACCAGGCGTGGCTAATGTTTGTATTTTTAGTAGACACGGAATTTCACCATGTTAGCCAGGCTAGTTTCGAAATCCTGACCTCAGGTGATCCACCTGCCTTAGCCTCCCAAAGTGCTGGAATTACAGGTGTGAGCCACAGCACCTGACCCCTTTTAGGGACTTCTATTTCTTCATTTCCATCAACACCTCTGTTCCAAGTAGGTTCTGTTCCTTTGTTTCTTTATTCTCCAGACAGTCTGCAGAGATAACTTCTGTCCCACTCTTAAATGGTTGCATTCTCCACAGGTGTACCTGTTTCTATTCTTATACTTTATATCCATCCCTGGTACTAGGTATAAATTGATAGGCAACTAATAAATCAGTTTATCTAAGGATTGCTATATAATAATTAGAGAGGATGATATTAACTTACAGGTACCAATATGTGGGGAAAAAAGTTCTAATTGCACCGTTAAATAATAACAAATTGTAATTCATTATACACTATATGATGCTGTTTAATAAAATGTCCTTCAAAAGACAGACTGATACAGATAGACAGAGAGAAGCACATATAATTGTAAATATATCTTCATGGACAAATTATCCAGATCCATACTGCCCAAGAGAAAAATAATGCAAGCAATACAAGCTATTAAAATTTTTCTAATAGCCACATTTTAAAAGGGAAAAAGAGGCCAAGCACAGTGGCTCAGGCCTGAAATCCCAGCACTATGGAAGGCTGAGGTGGGCAGATCACTTGAGGTCAAGAGTCTAGGCCAGCCTGGCCAACATGGCGAAATCCCGTCTCTACTAAAAATACCAAAAAAGCCGGGCGCGGTGGCTCACGCTTATAATCCCAGCACTTTGGGAGTCCGAGGGGGGTGGATCACCTCAGGCCAGGAGTTCAAGAGCAGCCTAGCCAACATGGGAAAACCCATCTCAACTAAAAATTAGCCGGGCATGGTAGTGGGTGCCTGTAATCCCAGCTACTTAGGAGGCTAAGGCAGGGAGAATCACTTGAACCCAGGAGGGAGAGGATGCAGTGAGCCGAGATTATGCCATTGCACTCCAGCCTGGGCAATGAGCAAGACTCCATCTTAAAAACAACAACAACAAAAAAACAAAAAACAAAAAAAAAACAAAAAAAAAAACCAAAAACAAAATTAGCTGGGTGTGATGTCACACACCTGTAATCCCAGCTGCTCAGGAGGCTAAGGCTGAGGCTGAGGCAGAGGCTGTAGTGAGCCGAGATCGCACCACTGCACTCCAGCCTAGGGGACAGAGCAAGACTCGGTCCCAAATAAATAAAATAAAATTAAATTAAATTAAATTAAATTAAATTAAAAAGGGAAAAGAAAAAATAAAACAGGTAAGACTAATTTTAAAAATATATTTAGCCCAATATGTTATCACAACAGGCAATCGACTTTTTAAAAACTCTCAATGAGCTATTTAACACACTTTCATATACTAAGTCTTTGAAATCCAGCATATATCTTAACTCACTCAATAACCATAAGTAAACAGTAGCTACTACAGTGGACAGTAAGATTATAAACATTTTCATCACCACAGGAAACTCCAATAGACTACACTGGTCTAAAGGTCTGTAGGGCTTTGGTGAGAAGAGAAAGTCCTGCCTGGAAAAACCAGCAGGAAAATGCAAATTTGTTTCCAAAAGTTTAGGGGGAGATTTACCATTAGGACACTTTTAAATCTCTGCTGTGTTTCTCTTTGAAATGCGTTTTCTTTTTTATGTATTCCTATGTTCTCACTGCTCTCTGGATCCACATTTGATTCTTGGTTTTACCATTTACTGGCTGTGGAATTTGGGGTAAGTAATAGCATTTCCATATCTAATTTTTTTTTCACCAGAAACATAACCATGATGACGACTATACAAGATTATGCAAGGAAAGAGTGCCTAGCTGGCACTTAGTAAACTCAAGTTTCCTGTGGGATCTCATTCCAGCCATCATAAACATTTCATTTCTGACCCGAATAGGGATAAAATGTGGCTGCTTTGAGATGCCCTCCCAATAAACCTGGATTTCTAATCTCTTCTGTCACTCCACAGACCAGTCATCCCAACAGCCTTACAATGTTTGTTCTTATTCTCCTCCCCTCTGCTATCTGCAAGAGGCACCACACAGGTGAATAAACTGTGGTCATGTATTTGGACGAGTTTCTATTTCCAAGTTCACACTTCTAGATTGTGAACTGCAGGTCAGTGGAGTCCCCAGTCATGAGCTATATTTCAACGGAATGGAAATTCCATTTATGAATGAGATTGCAGATAAGTTTGTGCACCTGTGCCCACCTATGCTTATGTATAGATGTGCCCCTGTATATGATTATGTTTGCAATGTGTGGGGCGTGCCTGTGTGTGTGTGTGTGTGTGTGTCTGAAAAGTTTTCTGTTGCTGTCCTGAGATAAGCCTAGTGGCTCGGGAGATAACCTGGGCCTGGAATCAGAAACCATGTTAGTGATGAGATTTTAGGCAAACTACTCATTCTCTCTTGTTCTCCACTCACTTCCTCCTCTGAAAACTTCAGGGATGGAACCAGATGATCCTAAGATTCCATCCAGCATGAATATTCCATGATTCAATAAATCTGTGCATAACCAGGGCCAAAGTTTTCATTCTTGTTATCATGGGTAATCAAGACTTGGCATAACACTTCAGTCCTCTATCAAAATGCTGCTCTCTGACTGAGCTCCCATCATGAGGCCCACTACACCCACACAAGACGTTGATAAATGGAAGCTGCTAATAGATCCCTTGGATGATGCCCAGGAAGAGGGCAGGCTCTCCACAAGGCCTCATTTGCAAGTTTCATTCCACTCAGAATTGACTAACCAACAAACCCTGGCAAACATAATAAATGGCATTCGAAAGCATGGGTAGGGAATGCAGGCGGGGTGGGCAGGTGAGCAAGGGGTGGATTAGATAACCTTTCAGGTCCCTTTGCATCTTGAGATTCTAGGATTCTAAGATGGGATTATAATAAATCATCAACCAAGACAAGTGAAACATACAGGCAACTGCCCTACAGCGTGTTCAGTTATTTTCTTAAACGCAAGTGGAGGAGGCAACTGGCATCCATACGACCTTCTTTCTTGTCACGAAAAGATATCCATCAAGAATTTGCAAAAAGACAGAGAGGAGGAGAGAGAGAAGGAGAGAGAGAAGGGGAGGGAGAGGAAGGGAAGGAAAAGAGGGAGAGAGAGGATGAGCAAACGCAGTAAAAAATATTTAATATTAAAAACTGGTGATTCTGGGCCAGGCCCAGGAGCTCATGCCTACAATCCCAGCACTTTGGGAAGCCAAGGCAGGTGAATCAGTTGAGCCCAGAAGTTCAAAACCAGCCTGGGGCTGGACGTGGTGGCTCACGCCTGTAATACCAGCACTTTGGGAGGCTGAGGCAGGGGGATCACTTGAGGTCAGGAGTTCCAGACCAGCCTGGCCAACATGGTGAAACCCCATCTCTACTAGAAACAGGAAAATTAGCCAGGCATGGTGGCAGACGCCTGCAATTGCAGCTACTCGGGAGGCTGAGGCAAGAGTCGCTTGAACCCGGGAGGCAGAGGTTGCAGTGAGCCAAGATCATGCCATTGCACTCCACCCTGGGTGACAGAGCAAGACTCTGTCTCAGAAAATAAATAAATAAATAAATAAATAAATAAAAATAGAAATTGGTGATTCTGGTAGACGTATATAAGGGTTACTGTACAACTCTTACATTTTTTCATGTTTAGAAATTTTCAAAATAAAAAGTTGAAAAAATATTGCACATTTTTAAAAAGACAAATGAAATTTAAAAATTGGAGATAAGCAGGTTCTCTAAAGTGAGTTACTGCAAGATGTTTTATGAAAAAAAAGTTTGTTTCGTCCGGTAAGTTTGGAAAGTGCCTTATTCTATATTACTCCATGGAGATTTACAATTCACATTCATTTGCAGATTAAAGATACAAAGAAGTCCTGCAAAAAAAGAAAAGAAAAAGAAAAAAGAAAAAAAAAAATTCTGTTTTTTTTTTTTTTTTTTTTTTTTTTTTTTTTTACATGAACTCACGCTCTGTGGCCCAGGCGGGAGTGCAGTAGCACCAGATAAGCTCATTGCAACCTCTGCCTCCTGGGTTCAAGCAATTCTTATGCCTCAGCCTCTTGAGTAGCTGAGATTACCGGCACCTGACACCATGCCTGGCTAATTTTTTTTTGTATTTTTTGTAGAGATGGGGTTTTGCCACGCTAGTCAGACTGTTCTCTAACTCCTAGCCTCAAATGATCCACCCACCTTGGCCTCCCAAAGTGCTGGGATTACAGGCCTGAGCCACTGCTCCCAGCCCTGTCTAATCTTTCTAATCCAGTATTTTCCACACGTAGTGTTCTTTAGTTAATTAATTTTTTAAGAGATGGGGACTAGCTATTTTGCCCAGGCTAGACTGAGAATACATGGGCTGAAGTGATCTTCCTGCCTAAGCCTCCTGTGTCACCTTGTCCAGCCATACCTATTTATAAGACCATATATCTTTTGCATATGTATGTGTGTGCAGCATAAGTTAACCTATCATAAAATTAATCTTTCAAAATTAACTGAAAGACATGTAAAAACATAAGATATATTCCCTACCAATATGTGGCATGTAGCCCAGAAAAGACAAGAGGCCAGAGAAAAAAATCTTTCCATGATTAAAATAGAATGTGATCACATTTTAAACCATACTATGCTACAGAAGGGCAGAGGAAAGAAGAGGGTAGGAGAGGGTAGGGTAGGGTAGGGTAGGGTAGGGAAGGAGAGGGGAGAGGAAATTCCAGAATCTTGAGAAGTGAAATCCAGAGGAACTAACTCATTGGGATCTGGCCAGCAAAGCCAGGATATTTCCCCCTGGGTTCTTCAAAGAGCCCTCCCTCCTGATTTTTCACTTTCCTTATAGTAGATTTATAAGTAAAGAAGGCACCGGGTGCAATGTCTCACACCTGTAATCCTAGCACTTTGGGAAGCTGAGGCAGCTGGATCAGCTGAGGTCAGGAGTTCAAGACCAGCCTGACCAATATGGTGAAACCCCATCTCTGCTAAAAATACAAAAATTAGCCAGGTGTGGTGGCATGCACCTCTAATCCTAGCTACTCAGGAGGCTGAGGCAGGAGAATTTCATGAACCTGGGAGGCAGAGGTTGCAGTGAGAAGAGATCACACCACTGCACTCCAGCCTGGTCAACAGAGACTCCATCTCAAAATAATAATAAAAATATTAAGTAAAGAAGGCATGTGGTAAACTCACTGGGCAGAGCTAAGATTCTGTCCAGCATAAATATGACATCATTCAATGAATCCGGAACTCAATGGGCTGCTGCACCATTCTAATTTAGTGACTACTAAAGGTGAGGAGACTTTAGGCTGCAAGTAACAAAACCTGCCTAACAGTGGCTTCATCCATAGGGATATATATTGTTTTCCCAATGGTTCGTCTCACTGGAGATAGCCCTAGGCTGGTGAGGATGCTCAGTAGTGCCACAGGATGTAGGCTTTTTCATGCATATCCCAGGTGAGATTGATACCATCATATTTCACAGATCAAAGGGCTGGTCAAATTTCTCTAGGTCACACAGGTAGTACTGGAGGATCCAGGATTATTTTATTTTATGTTTAAGATGGAGTTTTACTCTTCTTGCCTAGGCTGGAGTGCAATGGCACTATCTCAGCTCACTGCAACCTCTGCCTCCAGGGTTCAAGCAATTCTCCTGCCTCAGCCTCCCGAGTTGCTGAGATTACAGGCGCCTGCCATCATACTCGGCTAAGTTCGTATTTTTAGTAGAGACAGGGTTTCTCCATGTTGATCAGACTGGTCTTGAACTCCTGACCTCAGGTGATCTGCCCACCTTGGCCTCCCAAAGTGCTGGAATTACAGGGTTGAGCCACCACACCAGGCCAGATCCAGGATTAGTAAACTGCAGAGACCGTGCTCTTATGACACATTACTGCATGCTAAGAGTCACACAACACCTTGTCCAAGAGCACTCTCTCCACTTGGCTGCATGCATGGGCCTCCCAGCCTAATGTCTTGTCCACAGGGCATCACTACCATCACTAGGCACAAGTAGTGCATGCAACCTACAGCAGCCACCCAGCCTACATCACAGCACACACACTTCTGAGCAGAAGAGCAGACCTTCAAGCCTAGAGATGCAACACTGTTTTCCCAGGAACCGACAGGCCTTGCCTCTTCTCCCAAGAGATTTATAATTAAGCCTGTGAAAAATTAAGAAATTAATATAAAAGTTGCCATGTTGCCAATGCTTTTATGATACTTTAATTTACTAGAAACATGTTCACACCACCCCTGGGGAGTGAGTGCAATGCAAAATTGCTTACATTGCTCTTATAAGCTGAAGTAAGCGCTTCCTTTTCATCTTCCATAATCCTATTAAAAAAAAAAAAAGCCAGCAAGTCGGCGGACCAGAAGCAGCAAATAGATAATTATATCACTCTCGATATTCTCCCACCCTGGCTTTTTCAAAGACCACCCCCCCCCCCCATAATTCTGTACCTTCCTCCTAATTTATTTACGGCTAAAGAAATGATGGACAAAACTCATTGGATAGACAACTGCACATCATTCTAATGCAGTTACTAGTGATTCCAAGTAGCTCTGCCATCACCAACAGGATAAAGCGGGTGACAGAGTCAGAGGATGAGTACCACCCAAGTAAAGGGTAGAGGCTTGGTGTGCTCTCCCTGCTAGGAAGCTGTCAACGGAACAGCTAAGAGTTTTGGTATCTGGAAAACTGTAACTCATGTCCCAGCATGGCCACTCCCCAGTAATGTGATGTTAGATAACTTACCAAAATGCTCGAGCCTCAGTTCGACACCTTTCCTTTTTTTTTTTTTTTTTTTTTTTTTTAGACAGAGTCTCACTCTTGTCACCCAGGCTGGAGCACAATGGCATGATCTTATCTCACTGCAACCTCCACCTCCTGGGTTCAAGTTATTCTCCCTTCCTCAGCCTCCCAAGTATCTTGGATTACAGGCGTCCACCACCATGCCCAGCTAATTTTTGTATTTTTAGTAGAGACAGAGTTCTGCCATGTTGGCCAGGCTGGTCTTGAACTCCTGACCTCAGGTGATCCACCTGCCTCGACCTCCCAAAGTGTTGGGATTACAGGCATGAGCCACTGCACCTGGCCAGTTCCAAATCTTTCAAAATGAGATAACAGTAAATCTACCTCTTACATTTACTGTGAATATTCAATGTGACAATGTGCAAGAAAGGGCTTTGCTCAGCTCCTGGTACAAAGCAACTGTTCAACTCATGGTAACTATGATTTGGAACTACTAACAGGGAGATTCCATCAAAAGGATGATGAACAGAGGGCGAGGCCGTCTGAGACTACTCCAGGATCCACCTCATCAACAACTCTCATAAACGAATGAGAAGGAGCTCGCCGCAATGAAAGGACTTAAGTACAGATGACTGATGCTCCAGGATCAGAGCCCTGACTCTGGAATAATATTCAGTGTTCTCACTAATAAAACCAACAAAAGTCAAAATGACATGCTGGCCAACAATGGCAATGGGTTTCTGTAAAGATCAAAATGGAATAATGTAGGTCAATCTTTGTTACCTGGAAAACGGTTTTCAAATTGAAAGCGGCTACATTTCTCCCTGGGTACTTGATAGCCAACCACAGGACCATTCTCAGGTTTCTCAAATTGGATGCCAGAGAATACACAATCCAATACCATAAACATGGATAACTCTTTGTATCACTAATTTGGTTTAGTCATTAGTGCGGGGGCCACATTCTTGTTATACAAACCAACATGAGTATATCATGAAAAACTATGAAAATTTTACATAAATTTGTAAGGTAAAACACGAGGGTTCAAAGAAATTGTATTACACACTATGTGGAGGCTTATTTGTATTTTCATGTGCCAATAAAAACTTCTATTATAATGTAAAGACCCATGCATGCATATATTCACTGCAGCACTATTCACAATAGCAAAGATGTGGAATCAACTTAAATTTCATCAATGTAGACTGGATGATATGGCTTGGCTGTGTCCCCATCCAAATCTCATCTTGACGGGTAGCTCCGACAATTCCCACGTGTCCTGGGGGAACCAGGCGGGAGATAATTGAATCATGAGGGCTGGTCTTTCATGTGCTGTTCTCAGGATAGTGACTCTCATGGGACAAGATGGTTTTATAAAAGGGAGTTCCTCTACACAAATTCTCTGGCCTGCCACTATGAAAGATGTGACTTCTCTCCTCCTTTGCCTCCCATCATGACTGTGAGGCCTCCCCAGCCACGTGGAACTGTCAGTCAATTTAATCTTCTTCCTTTATAAATTACCCAGTCTCAGATATGTCTTTATTAGCAGCGTGAGAACAGACTAATACACTGGATAAAGAATATGTGGTTTATACACATCATGGAATACTATGCATCCAAAAGAAAGAATAAGATGATGTCCTTTGCAGGGACATGGATGGACCTGGAGGCCATTATCCTTAGCAAATTAACACAGAAACAGAAAAGTAAAGTAGGAGCTAAATAATGAGAACACATGGACACATAGAGGGGGACAACACACACAGGGGCCTTTTGGAGGGTGAACGGTGGGAGGAGGGGAGGATCACAAAAAACAATGAATGAGTACTAGGCTTAATACCTGGGTGATGAAATAATCTGTACCACAAACTCCCATGACACAAGCTTATCTATGCAACAAACCTGCAAGTGTACCTGTAAATTTAAAATTTAAAAAATAAAAAAAGAGTTCACTTAATTGGAAAAGTACTGGATCTCACCACTCCTGAATTTTTTAGTGGTTTTTTTTTGTTTTGTTTTTTTGTTTTTTTGTTTTTTTTTTTTGAGACTGAGACTTGCTCTGTCACCCAGGCTGGAGTCAGTGGCGTGATCTCGGCAGACTGCAACCTCCACTTCCCAGGTTCAAGGGATTCTCATGCCTCACACTCCCGATTAACTGGGATTACAAGCACACACCACCATGCCCAGCTAATTTTTGTATTTTTAGTACAGATGGGGTTTCAACATGTTAGCCAGACTGGTTTTGAACTCCTGACTTCAAGTGATCCGCCTGCCTTGGCCTCCCAAAGTGCTGGGATTATAGGCATGAGCTACTGTGCCTGGTCCATTCCTGAACATTTTCTTCCCACATATAATCTGCACTCCTTTGATGACATTGCTCCCTCCAAATTCTCTCCGGGAAAGTCAGAAATTTAGCTGTATTGTGTTTCTTCCTTGAGAAATATCAACATCTTCTGATAATTGGAGTTTTTCAGCTAAAACTTGCCACCTCCATTTTATTAAAGCTGTTTTTCAATACTCGCTTTTGATTCTCAAGTCAAATGTTAGCTTGGAAAACATTTTTCTGTTCGTGGGTAACCAGTGGGCCTGGGAATGCAAACAAACACCGAAGAATTTCAAAGTAAGAAGACAAGTTTTTTGCTTTTGTAAATTTATCTTTCTCTGTTTGAAAATGGCAAGTAAACTCTCATGAAGGAAAAAGATAAGATTAAAAAAGAAAAGAAATGATTACATGTTAGTCCTCATCTGGAACAAAAAATGAATAGGTAATATTTAACAGAAGAACTATTGTTCGTATCATAAGCGCACACACTCACACCTGACACAGCACATTTATATAGGAAATAAAATTTTGCGGTAATTTTTCAAGTTATTTCAGCTAGAATTGCTTTTGGATGCAAATAATAGAAATCCTAACTGCGGAGGCTTAATTGAAGAGGGATTAATGTTCTCCAGTGACATACGTCCAGCCTGTGCTGTGACTGTTCTACTACACTCTAACATCAGGGTCAAGGTGCCACGCGGTTATATATCCAGTTCTGTAGCCCCACCGTTAACACTATAATGACACCATTAAGGCTGGGAAGGAGAAACGGTGTTAGAAGGTACCCACTCCAACAGGAAAATGAAAGCTTCCCCAGAGACCTCTCAAAAACTGGCAGTTCCATCTCTTTGACAAGATCTTGTCCTGTGGCCACACCTAGATGCCCAGGAGGCTCACAAAGCAAACATGTCACAGAGCCCATCACCAGCCTGAGTACATCTGGCATTTCTGTAGGCAGGAGAAAAGGGTGGAATACCCACCGAGATGATTTTTGCATTTTTAGAAAATCTTCATCCATTGTTTAGGAGGAATGATCACAGCCTTCAAATTTATAAGCATAATAATGCCTCACGTGTTTATTTATTTGAATTCTCTTGAAACATAACTTATTTCTGCAACCAAACGGAAAGTTCTGGGCTCCCCAAACTGTGAATGAAAGAGTCACACCCCTGTACTGTGCTGCAATCCTGCTATCTCTTCTTTTGCAAAAGCATTGCTGTATCCAATTGAAGATATTGATTTTAATTAACTACAACATACAGCCCCTCAATCAATAGAAAGGTACTGGGGAAAGAACAGATGTTGTAAATCACTGTAATTTCTTCTGTTCAAAGGACTTTCTTCAACTTTAATTTAGTGGGTCTATCGCACATGGAAATTGCTCAGGTTCAACTAATGTTTTCATAATTACACTAATAGCTAATAGCTACCCTCAACTGAATGCTATTATATCCTGCGTGTTTAATCAGACAGGACCTCATAGAATCCTCCAAGGTTTTTACTATTTAACTGTATTTTTCTCTTATTCACCTTTTAAAGGTGGGAAAACTGAGACTTGGGGATTTAAATAACCTTTCAACTTTCTGAATACTATCAACACTAGAGCTAAGATTTGAATTCAGGTCTGATTTTTGGTACAATTTTATCTAACCCATAATCATCATGTTGAACATATAGGTGCTATTTTATACAGATCCTCTCTAGCTTTCATAATAACTTTTGTATTATCTCCTCTCCTCAGAAGTTATACCTGGATGTCAGAAAGAGTCAACAGTATGCCTGCCTTAGCACAGGTGGCAGACTGGGGCTCTCCACCAAGATGTGTGTGGTCCCCAGGCCTCTGTGCCCTTCCAATGCACTCTGCAGCGTCCGAAAGCATCATCAGGGCAAAAATGCAATGAAGCAGCTCTGCGCGAAGGGGATTGAAGGCATTTCTTATCCGATATAGGCAATGTATTGTACCACAGAGCATGAACTCCAGAATCAGGCCACTGGGGTTCAAATCTGGGGTTCGAATCCTTCTTCCAAACTTACTCTGAGATTTATCACATCCTGATTACATTGGCAAAACCTCAGCTTCCAAGTCGGTAAGAAAGGGACAACAAAATCATCATGAGGTCATTAAAACGATTACAAGAGAAAATATGTGGAAGGCACCCAACCTGGTAATACCCAGAATATAGAAAGGAGAAAGGGGCTCTATGACTGTAGTGAGTTACTTTAACGTCTATGAACCTCAGCTTCCTTTTCTGTAAAATGGAGATAATAATGCAACCTACCTGTAATGAAAACGTAATAAGTAAATATGTATCAAGGGCTTATAACTATTCTTCCAGATATCATGTGTTCGGTGAGGTAGCTGTCATTGTCCTCATGACATCTGTATGAGTAATTAGATCTAATTATAAAGACCAGCCCAAAATAGAGCACCGGGATAAAAGAATCCCAATTTCTTGCATATTACCACAATAAAGACATTCAGAACAACTATAAAGTACAAAGCTAGGCTCTCCAAGGCTAGAAACTTGTTTTTAATGAAGCATTTCGAACTGCAACAGAGGGCACAGCCAAGGCTGGCTAATTACCTCCACTGCCGTATGCCATGGGGCCCAGGGCATCATGCCCGGCTGTTGTGTTCAGGGCTGGAGCCTGCAAAGTCAGCTGTAATTGACACCCACATGAAGGGGGGTTACGGGGCAGGTTAGAGGGAGGGCGGGGCTTGGGGGACCCAGAAAATAAACACACAAGAATGCTGAGTGTCTTGCAAAGACACATTCAGCCACATTGGGAAAGGAGGTTTGCCTTTTTTTTTTTTTTTTTTTTTTTCCTGAGGAGGCTGGAAGAGGCAGTTTCCTCTTGGGATCTCCCTGGAGAGTCCCCTCAGCTCACGTGTTTCTCTCAGACCAGATTGGGAAGCAGCTTTTCAAGATACTGCAAATAAGCCAAAGGTGCCTGCAATCCACACTGACTACGGGATAAGATGACTTTCTTTTTCTTTCTTTTCTTCAGAGAAATGGCCTTTATTCAGCATTCCTCCACCCACAATTTCAATTCATTTCAATCAATATTCACCAAGTGCTAATGTGCCTGGCACTGGGTTAGTGCCAGAGCTAAAGAGATGACCAGCCGGGGGCCTGCCGTTTGGAAGCTTGGAGTCCACAGAAATCCATCTGTCCTCAGTCAGGAACCACAGACGTGGGTCAAATTGTCAGAGGCCTTCGAACCACAGTGACTCCATTTTGAGTGAGGGCTGGAAAATGAGGCTGGGACTTGCTGGGCTGCATTCTCAGGAAGTCAGGCATTCCTGGCCTCTAGATGTGTATGGTTAAGGGAACAAGTAAATAATGTTTGCTAAACAGAACCAGACTTGCGAGTGTCCAGATATCCCGGCATTCCTAATTTTGCTTCAAAGATCATAATATCAATTCTTGCAAAACACAATAATTAAGAAAATTAATCCTTTATCACAAACCCTTGTAGCAGAGCACATCTGCCCAAGATCTTTTTAAATCATATATGATTATATGATAATATATATGATAAAACATATATATGTGATATATATGATCTATATATGGTAATATATGACATATATAATATATATCATATATATCAATATATATGATAATATAGATCATATATATGATATATATATAAAATATATGTCATATATGATAAAGTATATCTCATACATGATAAATATATGATATATGATATATGATATATATGATACGTGATACATATGATATACAATATATGGCATGTGATATATGATATGTGACATGGGATATTTAATATATATGATATATAGTATATGATATATATAATATACAATATATGTGATATATATGATATACACCATATATGTGATATAGATCATATGACATATGTGATATATATGTGATATAGATCATATGATAGATACATTATATATGATCTAGATCACTTATATCTCATATATCATATATAATATATTGATATGTCATATGATAGATATGTATGATATATATGATATATATGTATGATACATATGATATATATGATATGTATGCTATATGATATGTATGATATAGGTATGATATATATGATATATATATCATATATATAAACATTGTACCTAGGGTGGATGCGTTCTTCCTCTTACTTTCGGGAACGCCCTACTCTGTCTATGAAGTAGCTGTTCTTTCACCACTTGCCTTTCCTAATAAACTTGCTTTTTTAGTTTGCACCGTGGACTCACCCCAAATTCTTTCTGGTGTGAGATCTAAAAACCCCCTCTTGGGTTCTAAATCGGGACCCCTTTCCTGTAACAAAACCAATAGCCATAGATGTATGAAACATGCTCGACTCTGGAAACTGGATTCTGAAAATGATATTTGCTTCATATATTCATGGATAGGACTGAATGCTAGAACAAGGATAGAGGACAAATTTAGAGTGTGGCCTCTAAAGCCAGAATGCCTGTGTTCAAATTCTTGTTCCCAGTACAGGTGAGTTTCTTAACTGCCCCGTGCCTCAGCTTCCCCTATGTAATAATTAGAAGGCTCATATAAGAACTCTTGTAACTCCTGTAGAAATCATAGAAAAGCATCAGTTAATGCTAGTTTTTTTGTTTTTTGTTTGTTTGTTTTTCCTTTTTGAGATGGAGTCTCACTCTGTCGCCCAGGCTGAACTGCAGTGGCACGATCTTGGCTCACTGAAACCTCCACCTCCTGGGTTCAAGCAATTCACTTCCCTCAGCCTCCCAAATAGCTGAGATGACAGGCGCCCACCACCATGCCTGGCTAATTTTTTTTATTTTTTAGTACAGATGGGGTTTCACCATGTTGGCCAGGATGATCTCGAACTCCTGACCTCAAGTGACCACCTACCTCAGCCTCCCAAAGTGCTGCGATTACAGGTGTGCACCACCATACCCAGCTAGTTTTATTTTTATTACTATTATTACCATTACCATTATCTTTATTCACTCAGCAAGCTCCTAATTACCCACCAAGTACACTTTAGGGGTCATAGGAGTAGAAAACTTTCAGCCTATGAGCATATGAGCAGTGCTAATCATAAACTGATGTTCCAATGGAAGATATTTATGAACTTGGGCTGAAATTCTGATAATGTGGCTCAGTCTTTTCATCTGTCAAGTGGGAAAAACACACCTGATCAATTTTCTCCGAGGTGCTATCAACATATGGACACTTGTGGCCGGGTGCAGTGGCTCACGCCTGTAATCCCAGCACTTTGGGAGGCCAATGTAGGCAGATCACTTGAGGTCAGGAGTTCGAGACCAGCTTGGCCAAAATGGCGAAACCCCATCTCCACTAAAAAATACAAAAATTAACTGGGTATGGTGGTATGTGCCTGTAACCCCAGCTACTTGGGAGGCTGAGGCAGGAGAATCGCTTGAACCCAGGAGTCGGAGATTGCAGTGAGCTGAGATTGTGCCACTGCACTCCAGCCTGGGTGACAGAATGAGACCCTGTCTCAAAAAAAAATAATAAAAAAAGGACATGATTTCTTCTTGGTTGAGTATTTTGGTGGCCTCTTAAATTCTGTGCGTCGGGCAGATGCTTCACTCTCTTTACCTCAGTACCATCACAGGAACCCACAGAGCTAGTCCTGGATCCGCACAGAGTGAAACACCTTCCTCTGCTCTCTGACTCCTGAGGTGTTGTTGAGGTTTTCCTGTCCTCTTTATTCTGCCATATATTTTTAAACAATTGGGTCAAAAGAAAAAGTATTACCATGTGAACACACCTGGCTCCACCCTTTCTTCCAGAATTAGAAGCAGAAGCAGAGGAAGATTCTTTTAGAACAATTCTTTTAAAAACTGTTTTAAAAGAGTGAGGGTCCAGGACATGCTGGATTTCTCAAGCAGCTGTTTGCAGAAAGAAACACCTTCCAGGGAGCACTGAATGCAAGTAAAATGGAAGTAAAAGGACTACAAGCCAAGGGAGTGACTGGCAAACTTCATCAAGGTTTGCAAACACAGGGGGTTTTCTGGTGCCTGCCTCTGGTGAGTTTCAGTTAAGAAATAAGAAAAATATGGAAAGCGACATTTAATAAATGTTACTACCCTCCTGATGGTCTTCCAGAAATGCAAATAAAGAATATGATTTATGGGCCAGGTGCAGTGACTCACGTCTGTAATCTCAGCACTTTGGGAGGCCGAGGTGGGCAGATCACCTGATGTCAGGAGTTCAAGACCAGCCTGGCCAATATGATGAAACCTCATCTCTACTAAAAATTCAACAATTAGCTGGGCGTGGTGGCACGCACCTGTTATCTCAGCTACTCGGGAGGCTGAGGCAGGATAATTCCTTGAACCTGGGAGGCGAAGGTTGCAGTGAACTGAGATTGTACCGTTGCACTCCAGCCTGGGCAACAAAGCAAGACTCTAGCTCAAAAAAAAAAAAAAAAACAAAGAAAGAAAAAGAAAAAAAATGTGATTTATATCACCACAAACTGGACTGTTATTTACTAAAATGACACCAACTCAAACTGTACCACATGCCTCTCTGTGTTCATAGGGGTTACAACTATCCCCCATTAAGCAAAGACATGGAATCAAAACAAATGCTCAGCAATGATAGACTGGATTAATAAAAAAAATGTGGTACATATACACCACGGAATTCTATGCAGCCATAAAAAGGAATGAGATCATGTCCTTTGCAGGGACATGGATGCAGCTGGAAGCCATTATCCTCAGCAAACTAACACAGGAACAGAAAACCAAATACTACATGTTCTTACTTAAAAGTGAGAGCTGAACAATGAGAACACATGGACACAGGGAGGGGAACACCACACACTGGGGTCTGCTGGGAGATGGAGGGGACGAGCATTAGGAATAAAAGCTAATGTATGCTGGGCTTAATACGTTGATGACAGGTTGACAGGCACAGTAAACCACCATGGCACACATTTACCTGTGTAACAAACCTACACATCCTGCACATGTACCCTGGAACTTAAAAAAATAAAAATTAAAAACTACCCGTTAATGGGTAACACAGTGCAGTTATGCTCGCCAAAACTTAAAAGTGAGTATCACAAACATGATTCAACACACTTTACTCGAAAAATCCCAAATGGGTTTATTTTTCAGTCAATGGTCCAGCTTTAAAAAAAATGTTTCTTTGATAACTGTCAAAAACAATAAAAAGTCCTCACCATTTACAATATCTATCTCACAATCCCCTCGGGAAGAAAGAAATAAACAGACTCTCCAAACAGAAGCTGAAAAATCAACGTTGAGCTTCTGCTAGAAATAGGAGCATTTCAGCAAAAGAAAACTCCTAGTTAGTTGGGTCCACAACAGTCTATTACTTGCATGTAATTCTGTTGATATCACTGGGAAGAATGCTTCCTGATTGACTGATGTGTTATTATCTCTTATAGTTGAATTATCTCTGAAATGCCAACCATTATAATAAGTGCTGCTTTTGTCTGACAACAAAGCTGAGCTTTATTTTGTCTGCATGGCACATAAGAAAATGCATCAACTTGATTCCAAGTACTTACTGTTAATCATTTATGCTATTAATGGGGAAGAACCCCTGATATCCTCCAACCCCGCCCCCCACCACCACACACACACTCTCTCTCTCAAAGCTGATGGCCTTGTCTCTATTTTCAATTTTTTAATTTATTTAGACAATGGAGTCTTGCTCCGTCACCCAGGCTGGAGTGCAGTAGTGCAATCTCAGCTCACTGCCGCCTCCACCTCCCAGGTTCAAGTGATTCTACTTCCTCAGCCTCCCAAGTAGCTGGGATTACAGGTGCCTGCCACCATGCTGGGCTAACTATTTTTATTTGTATTTTTAGTTGAGATGGGGTTTCACCATGTTGGCCAAGTTGGCCTCGAACTACTGACCTCAAGTGATCCACCCACCTCAGCCTCCCAAAGTGTTGTGATAACAGGCATGAACCACTGCACCTGGCCCCTTGTCTCTGGTTTTATTGAAAAAAATATGAATTTGAACAGAAATTTTCTTACCCACTTGACATCAAATCTACCCAGCCTCCCTTGTGTTTCCCCCGGAGTCTCCCACTTATACTTTCACATGAGACCGCCTCTGCCTCCATCTCTATCAAGGCCAGCCCTCCACTCAGGTTGTCTGTCCCCAAAGCATTTGCTCTCGAAATTTTCTGCTTGTTCTCTTGCATCATCAATGTCTCCACTTCTCCCAGAACATCCCAATCAGTATAAAAATCTGCTGAAATATAGTTGTACCCCCATGTTCAAAGCAGCTCTATTCACAGACACCAACAAGTGGCGGCAACCCAAATGTCCACTGAGAGATGAATGGATAAATACAATGTATCCATTCCACACAAGGGAATATTACTTAGCCTTGAAAAACGAAGAAACATGCTACATCATGGATGAACCCTGAGGACATTATGCTAAGTGATATAAGCCAGTCACAAAAGGAGAAACGCTGTATAATTCCACCGATACAAGGTAGCAAACGTAGCCCAATCATAGAGACAAAAAGTAGAATGACAGTTACCAGGGGCTGGGGAGAGGGAGAAAGGGGAGTTACGGAGTTAATAGATACAGAGTTTCAGATTTAGAGGATGAAAAAGCTTTGGTGATCTCTATCACAACAATGTGAATATACTGAACACTACTAAACTGTATTCTTACAAATGGTTAAGATGGTTAGATGTTATGCGCTTTTTAGCACTTTGGGAAAAAAATGCTGTAATATATCTCTTTGTTAAGGAAACAAAAGTCTTTGACCCTCTCTGTTCCCCTCTTACTTCTTTCTATATCACTTCACAGTAAAACTTGCCTGCAGGGATTGTCTGTGGCACGGGCTCCATGCTCATTCACATTCTCCCGCATCTCAAATCGGTCCAGTTCCCATCTCACCACCCCACTGAGGCTGCTGATGTAAAGGGTACCAGCGGATCACTGCAGGGAATTAGACTCTTGGGTCAGACACTTCTCTGCTCTTAGCCTTGAATCCTATTTCCCTCGCCCTCCACACCCAACATAAGCAAGACTGTGGACACTCCACGTAAGTGACATCTCCCCGATGTCCCCAATCCGTCCACCCTCCCACAGGTCTGCTAACAACACCCTAACCCCAACAACAGTCATCTCTATCCAGGACTACTGCAATGGCTTCCTATTTGGAATGTTTGACTCCATTCTCCGCCCCCAATCAGTACACCACATTCCATGTAACAGCTGGTGATCTTTTAATAATGTAACCTGGGAACACATTTCTGTTGCTCAAAACTCTCCAGTGGTACGTACACACACACACACACACACACACACACACACACACACACACACCCCAACACACACTCTCTCTCTCTCTTCATATTGCAATCTGAAAAGCTCTGCACTGTGTGACTCCTGCCAACCCCTCCAAAGCCATCTTACACCACCCTTCCCTTTCTGCTCCCCAAACAAGCAAACACACTCCCCACTTTAGGCTGAGTCATCTATTCCTGCTGCCTGGATTGCTCTTCCATGGATGTTTCTGTGGCTAACATGTCCTTGCATTCCTATCTCAGCTTACATATGAATCCCCAAGGTGTTCTGGAAGAATCCCATCCCCATAACAATTCAGCTGCCCTTTAGCACACCTCTTTCTATATTTCAAAATCTCTGTATAGCGGATACTTTTTCCCAATAATTTCCTTCCTATGTATTAGTAGGCCCACTCAATTGTCAAATGTCTGTCTTCCTCTGCTAGATTATAACTACCATCGAATCAGGAAACGCATGTGTCCTTTTCATCATTATGTCTTGGACAGATTAGATAGTATGGTTCTCAAGAAATATCTGTTGAAGGAAATTGTTAAACATTCTATGATCAAATAAGGGCAGGAGGAAATGGGTAGGTATGCACGTGCACCTGTGTGCATGTGTTTCAGACAAATGGAACAGCACAGCACAAAGGTCTTTGAGCCTTACTGCAGTTGTCTCTTACTATCACAGCCTTCTTTCTTCTATTGATGCTGAATATTCCAAGTAGTCACTTTTGCCAGTCTCCTTTGTAGATAGGGCATAAGACCCAATTCAGGTTAAAGGGGGCTATGGTCTGAATGTATATGTCCCCACAAATTCATATGGTGAAATCTAATATCCAACATGATAGCATTAAGAGCTAGGATTTTTAGAAGGTGATTACATCATGAGGTCATAGCCCTCACAAATGGGATTAGTGCCCTTCCAAAAGAGGCAGGAGGGAGTGCTTTTTCCCTTCCACCATGTGAGGACACAGCGCCAGGGCACCAGTTATAAGGCAGAGAATCAGCCCTCACCGGACATTGAATCTACTGATGCCTCTGATTTTAGAATTCCCAGCTTCCAGAACTGTGAGCAATATATTCCCATTGTTGATACATTACCCAGGCTAAGGTATTTTGATGTAGCAGCCTGAGCAGACTAAGGCAGTGAAACTTTAAGGGAACTGCACTACCTGTCTTGCAACTGAGGAAAGACAAACCTAAGTGTCAAACCACTATATTGAGAAAATGAAAGAACAGAAATAGTCTAGGTGATGATGTTGTTGGGTCATTGAAAGTACCCTGCCTTCTTATTCTGTAAAGACTTTTTTTTTTTTGGTTTTTCATGGGTTTTTGATTTTGGGTTTTTTTGTTTCTTTCTTTTTTATTTTTATCCCCCAGAGTCTTGTTCTGTTGCCCAGGCTGGAATGCAGTGGCACCATCATAGCTCGCTTCAGTCTTGAACCCCTAGGCTCAAATCATCTTCCTGCCTCAGCCTCCCAAGTAGCTGGAACTACAGGTGCATGCCACCATGCCCATTTAATTTTTTTAAATGGGGTCTTGCTATGCTGCCCAGGCTTGTAAGGACTTTATATTACATAAAATAACACGTGTCCTTATTGTGTGACATTTCTGTATGTGGGAAATCTATGACAGACTACTGAAAGAGTCTCAAGTGACACAACATTGCATACCCATCAATTAGTACAATGGTTCACACATGGCTGACACTCAGAATTAGGGCCAGAACCAGGATGAGGCAACACAACTGAAGGGGGCACCAGAGAGCTCAGCAATCAAGATACGTTACCTTATTTTTATTTATTTGAGACAGGGTCTGGCTCTGTCACCCAGGCTGGAGTGCGGTGGCACGATTTCAGCTCACTGCAACCTCCGCCTCCCAGACTCAAGCCATCCTCCCACCTCAGCCTCCCTAGTAGCTGAGACTACAGGCATGCACCATAATGCCCAACTAATTTATTTTTATTTTTATTTTTTGTAAAGACGAGGTCTCATTTTGTTGCCCAGTGTGGTCTCAAATTCCCGAGTTCAATCGATCCACCTATGTTGGCCTCCTGAAGTGCTGGGATTACAGGCATGAGCCACCGCACCCGGCCACCTTATTTGAATGCAATGTTCTACAAAATCACAATTATTCATTGTGAAATATGCATCATGAACAAAATATCCAAGTTTTTAAGTTAAATATGGGATCACTGCACGACCCTGCCTCCCTCAATGCACCCTAATCCTGACCCTGCACTAAAGAGGATTCCCTGAGTAATTGCCTAAGCATTTTTAAAATCCATAGTCTCCAAGGTCTTCCCAAGAACTTCATTATCATTCTCACATAACAGGTGAAGGCACTGGGAATGTAGTGAGGGGTTAAGAGAAGTTAAGATACCTATTTTGGGGACAGACAGCTAAAAGTGTTCTGAATAAGTTCACACGCAGTGCTCTTAACCAATGCATTAGGAGAAGGTCTCTCCTGTAAGTGGTCCTGACACCTCTCGGATGGGAACTGTATTAACTATAGGAGAAAAAAAGTGGGAGATTCTAACATTCTGACTTTGCTAAGATATCTTCCTTCCCTCAAAGTACACATCCTGAGCACCCACTAATCTGGTCATTGTGGCACTGGGAACTTTCTTCTAATGAGCTTATTATGTGAATGCTAACACAGAGTCAAGAGTCAAGAGTAGCCTTCAGCTGCCAGAAGACCTACAGGTTTTGTTTTTTAAAAAACAAAAACAAAAACAAAAACCTGGATTAACACATTCTGAGCTAATGAAGGTAATCAGCCACTTTACAAGGTACTAGGCAAAGAGGAGGGAGAGGAGGGAGATGAGGCCAGCTGCCATGAGAACAGGAGTTAGTATGTGTACTCGATGGGAGGCCAGCACCTTGTGGGCTTCCTCGAGTCCTGTGGGATGGTGGCACGTTGTGTAAATGCAAACTGAAACTGACAGGATGGGAGGAATCCATCATCTACACCTGCACATCATTCTGAGATTTTCCCTGCCAGACTTCCTCTTCTAAATCTTTAAGACTGCTCTCAGGAAACGGCTATGGGAGAACTTCAGCCAAAGCAGGGAGAAGCCTCAGTTTCTCGGTCCGGATAGTGTCAGCCAGCATGCTTTTATTTCAGCTGTGTGAGATGAGACCAGGAAAAAAAGGTAGTATTAAAATGCCTGATGAAAGAGGAAAAATAAGTGAAGAAAAAAGAAGGAAAAGAAATGAAATGTTTTCATTGTTTCCATCGCTGCTAATTTCACCAGGCTGCTTTTCAAATATCCTCTCTCCAAGTGACAGCTTGCCTGGGGGTCTTTGCTGAGTTAAAGGCACCAACCAGAGAAAAGCCTGTCAGTCACTCTGAACTGAAAAGAGAGCTAAAGGACACCCACGGAGAGGGGGTTCCCACCCTGAGGCCGAGTCTAGCGGTGGTGTCTGTGCGGGGTTGCAAGCTCAGAACCAAAGATCCATTCCAGTGGCTCTCTCACGCATCCCAGGGTCAGACCCAAGCACCTCCCAGCACTGTGAGCCCGCATGGCTTCCTTACAAGAGCAGAGGCAGCACCTTCCCGCTGTCATCAGCAGAACTGCCAACCTCTCTCCCCGAGCGTTTTTATCCTTCTGGCACCCGGGGCAGCTGAACAGTTGGTGGGAGGAATTGGAGCAGTGATTTGGGGCATCTTTTTTCAGACTGACAACCCAATTCTTCAGGAAGTATGTCTGGTTGCTTCTAAACCCTGTCCCCTTACATTCTTAGTTTCAGGGCTTGGTCACCTGCTGCCTCCCACACATTCCCCAGGGTCCCACAGCTGCATGGGCAGATGGGCACAAACAATTAAAGAAGACCCATTTGACCAAGGACCTACCGTGTTCAATGTCTTGAACCAGGCCCTTAGAAGAGCAATACAATTACTGAACACACACTTCGCTGTTCAACAGCAAAGTGTGCTGAGTACTGAGGGGCAGGGGGAACTAGAGAAGCTGATGACATGTAAAGAGGTGTAGGAGAAACACATAAGCAGGTCAGTCTATTCAGCAAATGAAAGGGTTCCTGTTTTTCTTCTGAAATACGTCTATCCAACTGCTCCTATCCTATCCACTGCCCCCATCCTATCCACTGCTCCCATCCTAATCCTAGCTCCAAATGTCATTACTTTCTGTAACTGGCTTCAACTGGCCTTCCCATGAGGCTTCAGCTCCCTCTAATCTCTTCCCTGCTCAAGGAACATGAGAGCCAACCCCACTGCTGGTAGACGGATGGATGTATAGACAGATCCATACATAAATAATGGATGAATGGATAATGGATGATGAAATGATGAATGTACAGACAGACAGATGGTAGATGAATGTATAAACAAATAGATGATGGATGGAGAGATGGATCAATGTATAGATAGAAAATGGATGTGTGAATGTACAAACACATGGATAGATGATGAATGGATGAATGTTTAAATAGATAAGTAATGGATGAATGAGTGTATAGACAAATAGAATGATGGGTGGATGAATGTATAGATATATGGATAGATGGAGGGTGGATGCACATACAGGTAAGTAGATAGGTACATACAGAAATAAAAGATGGATGTATAAGTAGATGATGGATGAATGTCTATATAGGCAAATAGATAATAGGTAGGCCGATGGATGGATGGATGGATGAATAGATGGATACATGGATAGATGGATGGGTGGATAGATGGATGGATAGATAGATAGACAGACAGACAGACAGACAGACAGATAGATAGACAGACAGACAGATAGATAGATAGACAGATAGAGGCAGGCAGAGTTACAGTGACTTCTCATCACAGGTGTAATTTAGATCAATTTCGCTTCACTTCAGCCCAGCTTGCACTATCTCATCCCTAACAGCAACATCATTCCACTTTGCCTCTTGCTCTGCGACCCCATGTTCTCCAGTCCATTGGCCTTATTTTTAACTAACACATCTTCCATTTTTTCTCAAAGACATTGTATAACTGGATCCAACTCTGTCTTCCCCCGTCCACCCCTCTCGCCACCTAATAAGCTACTGTGATCATGCTCTGTGGATGGCAGAATGAGCTCACCCCTCCACCTTGCCCAGGGACCTCTGGAAGACCCCCCAGGGCCATGTACACTTCCTCCTGGCTGTCCTGCCATGACTTTTTATTTCTTTCAAACTAGTCTGTGTGTGCTCTGAGAGCCAAAACTTGCTCTCCTTCACTCCCATTTTATCCTCAGTGCCTGCAGGAGTGCCCAGTCAAGGGGAGGCTCATTTTACCCTCCTTGGCCCTGGATGTGGCACTGTGTGAGAAGCTGGGACAGAGAGGGGAAGGCAGCTGGCTCAGAGAGATAGGAAGCCTCTGGTAAGAGTGTAAATGTCTCCTTTTAGTGGATCTATACCTTAAGTGCTTTTTAGGCCCCCAGTCTATGGTTGAGAACCCTGTGATAGAGTAAAAATCACTACCTTCAAAGTCCAGGTTCTTATTTCTAAGATAAGAAAACATATCTCCGATTTTCTATGATACGCTCCATTTTGAGCATTTACTCCCCATTCCAAAGCCCTAACTGAATCCATTAAAAACCTGGCACTGGATCCCCTGATGCTAAATGCCGACTCTGCTACTATTTCCCTGCATTTCCTTGGGCAAACAACTTAATCCCCCCATGCCTCAGTTTCCTCATCCCCATGGATGCGACAGCACCTATGTCAATGCAGATTAAAAGAGTGACTAATGAACAGGACATAAGTGAGTACTTGCTATGGAGAAAGCACCCCAGGATAATAAACATGATTATTATCATTCCCATTTGGAGCCAATCACATCTACTTTTTAAGTTCAGATAATATAGTCACTGGACTCACATTTTCCAGAATTCAGTGAAAACTGGATTTGTCAGCCAGGCGCAGTGGCTCATGCCTGTCATCTCAGCACTTTGGGAAGCCAAGTTGGGGAGATCACTTGAGGTCCGGAGTTTGACATCAGCCTGGCCAACATGGTGAAACCCTGCCTCTACTAAAAATACAAAAATTAGCCAGGCATGGTGGCGCACGCCTGTAATCCCAGCTACTGGGGAGGTTTAGGCAGAAGAATCACTTGAACCCGGGAGGCTGCAGTAAGCTGAGATCACGCCACTGCACTGCAGCCTGGGAAACAGAGCAAGACTCCATCGTACACACACACACACACACACACACACACACACACACACACACACAAGAAAAGAAAAAGGAAGTTGGATTTGTTTATGTTTGGTCATTCTAGTACTGAATTCTCCATTTTTTACACCCAAATGAGTGCAAAGCAATGCTTTCCTTTTCATTAGTGATTTACACCACCCACCTCTCCCAGAATCTCCCACCACAGCAATCTGCAGCAGTACAGTTGCCCTTGGCCCCGAGAACCATGGAGGCAGAGTCTAGATAAACCCACCTCATGCCCTAGGAAGAAGCTACATAACACTGCCACCCCCAGACTCCAGGGAAGGAGGAGAACCTATAGATAATAAAGAAACAATCATAATCATTTCCACCATCATTTATGAAGCACGTAGGATAGGCCACACTCGGTGCTAAGTGCCTGGCGTCTGTTATCTCCTTTAATCCGCAGAGATGGGGATTAGCCTGGTTTAAGTCAGGGAGGAGGTTAAGGAGTGACTTGCCCAGGGTCACACAGCAAGGAGCTGGGAGCAGGGATTTCAACCAGGCTCTTTTAGACAAAGGCCTTTCTTAGCTTTAAGCTTTTCAAACAGCCCTGCTGAGAAGTTCTTAAAGGCTCTCCAACAGGAATTGCAGGGACAAGTGCTTCCGGACCTCACCTCATCAGAGACACCCTTTGTGATTTCAGCTTTTGCAAATCCTGGGAAGGAATGAATTTGTCAAAATGTATTTTTTTTTTTCTTCAAACGAACGTTATTTTTTAGAGGAGTTTTAGGTTCACAGAAAATTCAGCAAGTATACAGAGATTCCCCATATACCCTCAGTGGCCCCACACAGGCATAGCTTCACCCTTAACAAAACCCCCTACCAGAGGTGCAATTTGTTACAGTTGATAACCATATACACTGACACATCACAATCACCCAAAGAGCAGAGTTTCCATTAAAGTTCACAGTTGATGTTGTACATTGTGTGGGTTGAGACCAATATATAACGACACAGATCCACCATTACAGTGTCACATAGAGTATTTTCACTGCCCTAAAAATCCTCTATGCTGCCAGGCACAACAGCTCATGCCTATCATCCCACCACTTTGGGAGGTGGAGGCGGGTGGATCACTTGAGGTCAGCAGTTTGAGACCAGCCTGGCCAACAAGGTGAAACCCCATCTCTACTAAAAAATACAAAAATTAGCCAGGCATGTTGGCACATGCCTGTAATCTCACCTACTTGGGAGGCTGAGGCAGGAGAATCGCTTGATCCGGGAGGCGGAGGTTGCAGTGAACCGAGAATGCACCACTGCACTCCAGCCTGGGTGACAGAGCAAGACTTCATGTTGAAAAAAGAAAATAAAAATAGATAAATAAATAAATCCGGGGCTGGGCGCAGTGGCTCACGCCTGTAATCCCAGCACTTTGGGAGGCCGAGGCGGGTGGATCATGAGGTCAGGAGATCGACACCATCGTGGCTAACACAGTGAAATCCCGTCTCTACTAAAAATACAAAAAATTAGCCAGGCCTGGTGGTGTGCGCCTGTAGCCCCAGCTACTCGAGAGGCTGAGGCAGGAGAATGGCATGAACCCAGGAGGTGGAGCTTGCAGTGAGCTGAGATCGCGCCAATGCACTCCAGCCTGGGCAACAGAGCAAGACTCCATCTCAAAAAAATAATAATAATAAAATAAATAAATAAATCCTCTATGCTCTGCCTCTTCATCCCTCCCTCCCACATAACCCCTGGCACCCCTGGATCTTTTTACTATCCCCACAGTTTTGCTTTTCTAGGATGGCCTATAGTTGAAATCCTACAGAACACAGCCAAAATGTACATTTTACACTGCAAGTGAGTCATTCACTCCTTTGCAAACAAATCAGATCCTCTAACATATATCTCATTACCGACCAGTGGTTCAGACAGCATGAGATAACTTATGTTGTCACCAACCATTTGGTAGAAGTCCAACAACACATTTTTATTTCAAGTGTGTGTGTGTGTGTGTGTGTGTTAATTCTAAAAATAGAGGTGGGATTTCATTCCCATTATCTCAAAGCTGAGAACCCCACTTATTTTAAAACAACAACAAGAGCAACAAAAAAAAAGTCACTGTTGAAAGACCCTAAGATGGGCTAGCTTTTTGCCAAGGCAAATGCTGCTTTTGATGCTACATCTCTACAGAAAATTATGGCATGAAGGACTCCAAAAAAAATAACGGTGCTAGGCTTGGGTGGCAACTACCAGACAGAACCCCAAAAAGTCCTGCACCCAGAGGTGGATCTTGGACTTCCTCAGTAAAGAAGGAGAGGGAATGTGGGCCTGGAGCATTTGACTTGGGCAGTTCACACAGTGACTGTGTTTCAAATCCAAGGTTTACAGAGCTGATTCTTGGCTGGGAATCAGCATTCTTTTTCTCCTTTGCCATGCAAACTGCTGAGCGATCAAAGCAAGATCCAACAACCCCACCCCAGCCCACCCAAATCACCCCATCCCAAGGCTCACTTTCTTTACTTTTTTTCCCTTTTTCCATGAGACAGGGTCTCATTCTGCCGCCCAGGCTGGAGTGCAGTGGCACGATCACAGCTCACTGCAGCCTCCATCTCCTGGACTCAAGTGATCTTTTCACCTCAGCCTTCTAAGGTAGCTGGGGCTACACACACATGCTACTGCTCCTGACTAATTTTTTACTATTTGTAGAGGCTGACTTTCACTGTGTTGCTCAGGCTGGTCTTGAACTCCTGAGTTCAAGCAATCTACCGGCCTCGGCCTCCCAAAGCCCTGGGATTATAGGTAGGCATGAGCTCCTGGCTCCAAGCCTCATGTTAACAGGTTAAACTGAATGAACTTTAAGGTGCTTTTGACCTCTGAGCTTCTGAAGTAAGAACAAAGGGTGCCAGGGACACACTGCGGCTATATTAAACCAGGCTGCTTTATCAGGGGAAATGTCATTTATGTAACAGAAAAAGTTGCACAGGTTGTAGCAGGTTGAATTTATCTCCTAAAAAGATAAGTCGAAGTCCTAACCCTTGCTACCTATGAATGTGTAGGATCTTTGCAGATGTCATTAAGCTAAGGATCTCAAGATGAGATTGTCCTGAATTTAGGGTGAGCCAATGACTAGTCTTTTTGTAAGAGAAAGGAGAGGGAGGTTTGACACACACCTAGGAAAGAAGGCCATGTGCAAACAAGCAGAGTTGGAGTCATTCTGCCATAAACCAAGGAGCATTTGGAAGTAGAAAGGAGGGATTCTCCTATCAAGACTTCAGAGGAAATATGGTCCTGGATACAGCCTGATTTTTGGATTTCTGACCTTCAGAATCATGAAAGTGTCAGAGGCCTTCTAACCACAGCAACTCCATCTTGAATAGGGGCTGGGTAAAATGAGGCTGAGAGCTACTGAGCTGTATTCCCATGAGGTTAGACATTCTTAGTCACAGGATGAGACAGAAGGTCTGCACAAGACACAGCTCATAAAGATCCTGCTGATAAAACAGGATGTGGTGAAGAAGCCAGGTAAAACCCACCCAAACCAGGATGGCAAGGAAAGTGACTTCTGGTTTGCTCTCACTGCTCATTATACATTAATTATAATGCATTACCATGCTAAAGGACACTCTCACTAGTGCCATGACAATTTAAAAACGCTGTGAAACAATCACAAGTTACCCTATATGGTCTAAAGGTAAGGGAGGAACCTCACCTCCAGAGGAAGTCCCCACCCCTTTCCCAGAAAACTCATAATTCACCCCTTGTTTAGCATATAATCAAGAAATAACCATAAAAGTAGCCAATCAGCAACCCTCAGAGCTGCTCTGCCTATGGAGTAGCCATTCGTTTGTTTCTTCGCTCCTCTAATAAACTTGCTTTGACTTTACGGACTCGCTCTGATTCTTTCTTCTGCAATTTCCAAGAACCCTCCTTTGGGATCTTGATCGGGACCCCTTTCTGATAACAAAAGCAACAATCTTTGTTTTTTTAAGTCACCAAGTTCATGGCTATTTGCTATAGCAGCGCTGGGAAATTACTACAGTTTGAACACGGTCTGGAGTGGACGCAGGGACCCAGGGGCTCCACTTGCATGTCCAGGACTGTCTGCATTGCTTAGCTCTCCTCTCCTCTGGTGGGGTCTCCCCAGGTTCTGAGAAAATGGCCATCAGCAGCTCAGGGACATCCTATCAGCTTACTATCCCATGCATTTAATCTTTCTTTTCTTTTTTCTTTCTTTCTTTTGTGTGTGTGTGTGTGTGTGTGTGTGTGTGTGTGTGTGGGTGTGTGTGATGGAGTCTCTATTGCCCAGGCTGGAATGCAGTGGCATGATCTCGGTTCACTGCAACTCCCGCCTCCCGGATTCAAGTGATTCTCCTGCCTCAGCCTCCTGAGTAGCTGGACTATAGTTGCTGGCCACCATGCCCAGCTAATTTTTTTTTTTTTTTTTTTTTTTTTTTGTATTTTCAGTAGAGATGGAGTTTCATCACGTTGGCCAGGCTGGTCTCCTGACCTCAAGTGATCCACCCACCTTGGCCTTCCAAAGTGCTGGGATTACAGATGTGAGCCACTGCACCCGGCCCTGAGGCATTTAATCTCTTTGACTTTGTTTGGGTCATGTACCCAACCCTGGGCCAATCCCTACAGTCAGGGATATGCTGATTGAAGAGCTCAAAGTCTGAGTTCTGCACCCTCTTGCAGTGGTGACAGGTAGAGACAGTACAGAGAGTGGGCCCGTCAGAGACAGGAGATGCTGGTCCTACAAGAGTATGTCCTGTCTCCAGAACAGAGGAAGGAAGGAGAGAAGGCAGGAAAAAAGGCAGGCGGGGGCCTCCTCTGCAGAGTTTGGAAGGAGGTAAGAAGGGCACAGGGGAACAGATACAGGAAAGAGGTGACTCCTGAAGAGTTGTTCCCAGACCAAACTGAGGGTCAGGCTGCTTATTCTCGTGGCCCAATAACAACATGCACGAGAACTGGGAGACAAGGGAGTTTATTCCTGTAACCGAGAACAGGGAGAAGGCCTGGGAAATATCACCAGACCAACTTAAAATTAGAAAGTTTTCCAGAGCTTATACAGCTTCTAAGCTATATGTCTACCTGTAAGTGTGCATTCGTCTAAAGACGTAAGTGATTAACTTCTCATCTATAAGATCTGAGTCCTGAAGACCTTCCTCTGCAGCCTCAGTAAATTTACTTAATCTAAATGTGTCCAGGTGCTGGGATGATTATCCTTATCTTGTCTCCTGCTAAATCATGGAGGTGTGGGGAGTTCCTTTAGAACCCCAAAAAACTTATTTCTCAAGACCTGGGGAGTTTCTTCAGACCCCCAATACACTTGTTTAATCCTAAATGGGTCCTGTTAAGAATTCCTTTATTATCTTGTCATGTTTCAAGGCCTAGGAAAGGCCTAGGCAAAACTCTTGGGGGGTTTTTGTTACATTTCAGCCTTTGTTTAAGGGCACTGGCTTTCTTGGCATTTATTAATTTATTTATTTATGAGATGGAGTTTCGCTCTTGTCGCCCAGGCTAGAGTGCAATGGCAAAATCTCAGCTCACTACATGTCTGCCTCCTAGGTTCAAGCGATTCTCCTGCCTCAGCCTCCTGAGTAGCTGGAATTACAGGTGCCTGCCAACACACCCGGCTAATTTTTGTACTTTTGGTAGAAATGGGGTTTCACCACGTTGGCCAGGCTGGTCTCGAACTCCTGACCTCAGGTGATCCGCCTACCTCAGCCTCCCAAAGTTTAGAGATTACAGATGTGAGCCATTACGCCCAGCCTCAGCTTTTAATATTTAACGTAACCACTCAGTCAGTGCTGTAACAGTTGTTACAGAGGCCTGCCTGTTCAGCCGTGAGGGAGACCTGCTTTGCCACAGACTCACTGAGACCTGGGTCCAAATGCACACAGAATGAGAGAAGGTAAAAAATAAAAATAAAAAAAGATACTCCCTTGAGATCAGGCCTAGAAACAAGATTTTATTCCAATTTCTGCCTTCATCCCTGCTGTGATAAGCGTGAAGTACAATTCTTAGAAACCCCACAAAACGACTTTCTGAAAATCCATTCAAATGTGACGGTTATCAGATGTATTGAAAACAATAGTTTCTGAGAGATTAAAAACAGAAAAAGTTTAATATGACTGTACTGGCTCCCTCCACATAAACACAGCCTCACAAAATCTGCCTGTCCCCTGAGCTTAGCAAAGAGAGGTACTTTTTAAGTACAATCTGAAATCGAGCGAGTATTTCACAGATGAAAAGGCCCAGGCTTTCCAATCCATCGTATTCTGAAAAAGTGGATTTTAATTTCTGAAAAGACAAAGCCGATAGAAAAAAGAAAATGCATATCTTTATGCACTTAAGAACTATAATATTACTTAGATGGTGAAGTTTTATTCTGAAAAATGACTGTCCATTATGATTAATATTCTCCTTATAATTAATTCAAAATCTTATTAAAATCAAACTTTTATAACTTTACATAGAACCATGCTGCCTATGTCAGGATGGAGAATACGCCTTGTCATTAATTTTACCTGTATCATTTCTCAGTTCTCAAAAAAAGGTAATAAAAGATACCTCCTTGAAAATCAGCAATGCCGGGCCACCCTCATCTCCATAATGACACAATTTCCAATTCACGCCTCATTTTCATTAATGTTTCTGCCCATAAATT
Organism: Pan paniscus; assembly: GCF_029289425.2. Classification (NCBI taxonomy): domain Eukaryota; kingdom Metazoa; phylum Chordata; class Mammalia; order Primates; family Hominidae; genus Pan; species Pan paniscus. The sequence goes on along the minus strand of NC_073267.2, from coordinate 7,490,985 downwards.
TTTAAGCATATGATAAAAAATTTCTGAAGCGGCATAAAACTAACATGAAGAGGGAGTTCATTAGCATGTGACCCTAATTAGAAATTCCATATTAACTTCCCATTTCTAGTTATGCATAGCCAATAGCATCACATCCCTATGCTGAGCGTGCGTTCCCATTGTTGAAAGGAAATATTCCGTTTGGTTGTTTAATTCCTTGGCTTTATTTTTTAAAACAATCCATGTGTTTCCTGTTATTGAATAAGTCAACAGACGATTGTATCACAGAACGCCTTTTGTGTCACAAATTATCCCGAGGAATTGTGAGAAGGTCCTTGCCCAATGCTTTATTAATGATACCCGATCATAAAAAGGAGGGGAAATATGCTGACTCCATCTCTTTTCTAATGTTGGGTGATAAAAATGCTACTTCAGGATTCAGAAGGTTAAGTTCTAATGTGTATTTTGAATAGAGAGTGTTGGAATAATTGCCTCATAAAGCAAAGCATTGCCCAGCCTGCTAACGGCTGCATAGTGCAGGGCTCAGCAAAGACGGCCAAGCTTACTGGAAAAAATGCTGTGCCTCAACTTTTGCAGCCCTCCCATATTAAGTTAACTTTCCCCTCCCCTTGCTTCTCAAAAAACGTGCAAAATCCGGCCACCCATTTCTGCAGCTCAGATAAGCTGCTGCCTTTAACATCCATGAGAGCTAGTCTCCAAAGATGGCCCCTCGATGAACCATGCCTCCTGGTATTCTCACCCCTGAGTAGTCCCTTCCCACACTATGCAGGAGCTGGTCCTGTGTAACCAAGAGAATATGCTGGAAGTGATGCTGTGTGACTTCTCGGGCTAGGTCACAGATGTCCTGCATGGAAAAGGGAGGGGCCATTTAAGGGCTCTGACTAATCTTCAACTGTCATGCTAGGAGGAAGCCCAGGCTAACTACACAGACAGGCTGTGTGAAAAGAGAGATGCCTGGCTTTCCCTAAGGTATCCCAGCCCAACAGTCACAGATGTTTGAACCAGAGCAACTCCATCTTCAATAGGGGCTGGGTAAAATGAGGCTGAGACCTGCTAGGCTACTTTCCCCTGAGGTTAAGGCATTCTAAGTCACAAGATGAGACAGGATGTCGGCACAAGATACGGGTCATAAAGACCTTGCTGATAAAACAGGTTGCAGTAAAGATGCCATAACCCACCAAAACCAAGATGCTGATGAGAGTCACCTCTGATCGTCCTTACTGCTACACTCCCCCCAGCACCGTGAAAGTTTATAAACGCCATGGCAACATCAGGAAGTTACCCTATATGGTCTAACAAGCAGAGGCATGAATAATCCACCCCTTGTTTAGCATATCATCAAGAAATAACCGGCTGAGTGTGGTGGCTCACGCCTGTAATCCCAGCACATTGGGAGGCAGATCACGAAGTCAGGAGATCGAGACCATCCTGGCTAACACGGTGAAACCCCGTCTGTACTAAAAATACAAAAAATTAGCCTGGCGCAGTGGTGGGCACCTGTAGTCCCAGCTACTCGGGAGGATGAGGCAGGACAATGGCGTGAACCCGGGAGGCGGAGCTTGCAGTGAGCCGAGATCACACCACTGCACTCCAGCCTGGGTGACACAGCAAGACTCCATCTCAAAAATAAATAAATAAATAAATAAATAAATAAATATAAAAATAAAAATAAAAAAACAAAATAAAATAAAAGAAATAACCATAAAAATGGGCAACCAGCAGCCCTTGGGCTGCTCTGCCTATGGAATATGCCTATTCTTTTATTTCTTTCCTTTCTTAATAAACTTGCTTTCACTTTACTCTGCAGACTTGCCCTGAATTCTTTCTTGTGTGAAATCCAAGAACTCTCACTTGGGATCTGGATCGGGACCCCTTCCTGGTAACACAACTAGCCCAGATGCCAGACAAATGAGGGAAGAAGTCACCTTGAATACCCAGCCCATCCAAATCCTTGGATAGCTCCAGCCCCCAGCTGCTCTCTATCTGCAACCACATGAGATACCCCAAGCGATATCTACCCATCTGTGCCTGGTCAAACCACAAGACCATCGAAGATGATATTAAATTATTTTCTAAAGGCATTAAGCTGAGCAAATGCCTTTGATATGATGCAATAGATAACTGGAGCAACATCAGCCACAAATAGCAGGCACAAGAAGGGAAGACGGGCTGTGGATTTGAACCACTCACTCCTCTGTCTCCCACACCTGACCAGAGGCAAGAGGTACAATTGCACCCACTGGCCCTTAGGCTTCAATTCTCCTTCCCCACTCCAGGTTTACTCTGAAATTACAATCTTCAATACCATCTCTTTGAGAAGACGTTGACAAAGCCCAGCATGTAGCTTACTCTTGACAAATGCAAGTATTCACTGGAAGACAACGGAGCCTGCTCATTCCCCTTGAGTCCAGTCTTGACACTGAAGAACTCCAGCAGCAAAAGACTTTGGGGAATAATTAATGTGGGAGGTGACGAATGGGGATTCCTTAGCAAGACTCTCTAAAAACTCTCTTCACCCAGCTCTTTGTGCCTGACTCTTCAAAGCAAAGTCCTTCTCCTCTGCCTCTCTGCACGATCTCCTGTGTGGTACTCCCATCTCCATTCTCATCCTTCCTCATTCCATCTTTTCCCAGACTTAGCAATCTGTCCAGGTCCCATTTACAACTCCAGCCTCTGTGGCCCTCACTCAGATAAGCAAAACAAAGGGAAGGTAACTCACTAAAGGGAAGATAACTCGCTTAATCAAAAATGTGTCCTCACCCTCATTACAAAAAGTGATGGAGGCCGGGTCTGGTGGCTCACATCTGTAATCCCAGCGCTTTGGGAGGCCAAGGTGGTTGGATCACCTGCGGACAGGAGTTTGAGACCAGCCTGACCAACATGGTGAAACCCCATCTCTACTAAAATTACAAAATTTAGCTGAGCATAGTGGCATGCATCTATAATCCCAGCAACTCAGGAGGCTGAGGCAGGAGAATCACTTGAACCAGGGAAATGGAGGTTGCAGTGAGCCAAGATAGCGCCACTGCACTCCAGCTTGGGGAACAAGAGTGAAACTCCCTCTCAAAAATAAATAAATAAATAAATAAATAAATAAATAAATAAATAAATAAAGTGGTGGTGTAGGAAAAGATGAAAAATACTATTAATTTTCTCTCATATCGCTGTCACATGAGCAATACAATGCACCAGCATATAAAACCAATATTACACTAAGATGTTCACAGAGAAGAGTAAAACTGCCCTTTGAAAAAAGCAAGCAATGAGCTCATTTAATTCCATGAGATTCATATTTTGCCTGAATGTGACCATTTTAAGTACTTCTAACCAGTGGAACACAGAACAACGTTCTCATAAAATTAATCAGTAAGTCCAGAACACAGGGGTTTTGAGTGTGTGTATGTGCACATGTGTGTGTGTGTGTGTGTATGTGTGCATATGTGGGGAAGGATTAAAGGTGAAAGAGGAAAAAATTATTGATAACTTACTTAATCGTATGCTAGGGAGTTCTAGATTAAATTTCTTTTTTTCTTTTTTTCTTCCCAGACAAGGTCTCACTCTGTTGCCCAGGCTGGAGTACAGTGGTGCCATCTCAGTTCACTGAAACATCTGAGTCTCAGGCTCAACTGATCCTCCTGCCTCAACCTCCCAAGTAGCTGGGACTACAGGCATAATCCACCATGCCCAGCTAATTTTTTGTGCTTTTTTTTTTTTTTTTGTAGAGATGGGGTTTCCCAGTGTTGCCCAGGCTTGTCTTGAACTCCCGGGCTCAAGCAATCCTCCTGCCTCAGTCTCCCAAAGTACTCAGATTATGGGCACGAGCCACCACATCCAGCCTGCATATTAAATTTGATGCCTAAAATAGCCTAATAAGTTTAGAATAATTAGCTTTCTTTATTTGAGGACACATGAACTGATAGAAAAAAGGCAACTTGCCCAAGGTTATAAAGTTGCTAATCCACAGAAATGAGGTTCGAACCCTTCTACCTGCCTTCAAACTGGGTGCTCAAGTCAGGTGATGATTTAAGATCCTCTGGAGGGCATGTTCTCTGGGGCTCAGCTCCTCACCTATGGCTAGACTTGGGCAGCTGCACTTAAGAGAGCCCCTAAATGCAATGATCTGATATTGGAGAACTGCCCTAGAAAAATCATGCCTCTTTTTGCCTCAGTTTCTCCATCTACATAATGAGGAGGATATAGGATCATAATTAATATAGCACTGGGGTGGACAACAGGTGAGGACAGTTGGCATGTATTTTATCCCAACTACCCCCTTTTTATTAAAACAAATGTTTCAACAAAATTACGTTTTGAACTGAGTTTTGTTCCTGCTTGACAATTTATAGTCGTGTAATTTTAAAAATGCCAATCATTAAATGCAAACGAGGGACACATCTATGCATGCCGGAACTACTAATGGATGGAAGACCGTTATTGTAACTATAAATCAACTCCTCAGACCTTAAAACGCCATAAATAAGCAAGTCTCACTGTCAAAATTGGCGAGATGACCAGAATCGCTACCCTGATTTATTACATAGCACCTTCAAAATCAACACCCCATTGATTTGCCACTTTCTTTTTACATAAATATGTGAGTAACTTTTTGACATCAAAATAAATCATAACCACTAGATCTAAACTATAACTTCCAATACGCCTGCAAAGGTGACTGACACCTTAAGTGTTGTCTGTTACACTTTATTACAGCCTTGTTGACAGAGAAGTTCTCTCTCTTGCCCTATTAGGGGTATATGCGCTTGGCTCAATACCTTCTCTTGACATATGCGTAAGACCTATCGGGTATGTAAAACTGTAAACACTTTTGTAAATAAGAGGTTACTCCTCTGTCAGGAAAGAGATGCAATTAGCAATAACAACCAAAAAAAACTTTACGTCAACAACTGGCTTTGGCCGCCAATGGGCAAAGAGAGATTCAAGTCAGGTATCCAAGAGTTATTTTTCTCGGTTGTATCAGTCGCAAACCAGTTTGAAATCTTCATATTCAAAGACAAGCCTATGAAATGCACCAACACCCATTATGTATATAAAATATGTATATTTATATGTATGTATGTGTAAATATCGTGTGCGTGTGAGGCTGGGCACTGTGGCTCATGCCCATAATCCCAGCACTTTGGGAGGCCGAGATGAGTGGATCACTTGAAGTCAGCAGTTTGAGACCACGCTGGCCAACATGGCAAAACCCCATCTCTACTAAAGATACAAAAAATTAGTCAGGTGTGGTGACACACCCCCGTAATCCCAGCTACTCGGGAGGCTGAAGCACAAGAATTGCTTGAACCCAGGAGGTGGAGGTTGCGGTGAGCTGAGACTGCGCCACTGTACCCAGCATTGGCGACAAAGCAAGACTCTATCTCAACAACAATAACAATAACAAATAAAGCATGTATATGGGCAACAGTGTGATCTCTATGTTATTAAGTTGTGCTGGTGAAAGAGACTCCATAAATCTTCTGTTTCAGAGTAGTTCTGCCTTCTTTCTGTGTATACGTTTGAACTTAAGGTTTTACTCGATTAAAGAGTACCATAAGTAACAAGTCTGAAAGCACCGGACACATATCCAGCATAGCAAAATATAAGGGAATGATCATGGTTATTTTTCCTCCAGTTGAAAGAGGCATACATACACCTAAGTTCTACTCAGTCGCAGACCTTCAAGCCTTTTTTGTTTTTGTATTTGTGGCTTGGTTTCACCACCTGAAATATAGAAATAATAATGCTTAATATACATTGCCAGGTGAGGTAAAGATATATAGTTCAACCAATGACAATTTTTTTTTCTTTTTGAGACAGAGTTTTGCTCTGTTCCCCAGGCTGGAGTGCAATGGTGCAATAGGCTCACTGCAACCTCCACCACCTGGGTTCAAGCCCTTCTCCTGCCTCAGCCTCCCCAATAGCTGGGATTACAGGCATGCACCACCACGCCCAGCTAATTTTTGTATTTTAGTAGAGACGGGGTTTCACCATGTTGGCCAGGCTGGTCTTGAACTCCTGACCTCGTGATCCGCCCGCTTCGGATCCCCAAAGTGCTGGGCTGACAGCTGTGAGCCACCGTGCCCAGCCCTACCAAGGATAATTTTTTTTCGTTTCTTCTTCTTTTCTTTTTTTTGAAGGGAGGAGGGAGACAGAGTCTTGCTCTGTTGCCCAGGCTGTAGTCCAGTGGCATGATCATGGCTCACTGCAGCCTTGACCTCCCAGGCTCAAGTGATTCTCCTACCTCAGCCTCCCAGGTAGGTGGGACCACAGGTGTACATGACCACACCTGCTAATTTTTTGTAGAGACAGGGTCTTAATATGTGGCCCAGGCTGGTCTCAAACTCCTGGGCTCGAGCAATCCTCCTGCCTTGGCCTCACAAAGTGCTGGGATTACAGGTGTGAACCGCCACGCCCAACAAGTTTAGTTTCTAACAGGTCTAAGTTAACTACTTTGTCAAAACTGGAGTTATACTTTTTTGCACACACAAGAGCTTTACCTTTAAGTTTGTTCTTTTAGAACCAGAAATCTACAGAAACGTAGCAGGGAAAGGTCCTACTCTTTTGCTTTCATCTTAGTGATAGCAGTGAAGGATTCCTTCTCTCAGAGTGCCACATTGAGCCTTCACAACGACTATGTGCTCTGCAAAGCACTTGTGGGGAAATATTAAATGAAGGAACAAAGCAATTGTCTTCAGAAAGATAAAGGTACATGTATCTGATCAACCACGTATGAGAAACGACTTTTTTCAACAGTGGACACAATTATCTTTCCTGTTAATATGGTTTTTGGTAATGTTGCCATGCCCCCATCAAGAGATCAGGTGTTCGAGGCCAGCCTGACCAACATGGTGAAACCCCAACTCTACTAAATATACAAAAATTAGCTGGGCATGGTGGTGCATATGCCTGTAATCCCAGCTACTCAGTAGGCTGAGGCAGGAGAATCGCTTGAACTCAGGAGGCGGAAGTTGCAGTGAGCCTGGATTACGCCACTGCACTCCAGTCTGGGCGAAAGAGCGAGACTCCATCTCAAAAGACAGAGAGAAAAAAAGAGAGAAGTTTGGAGTCTCTCCTTGAATCTGGGTGTACATTTGTGTGTGACTCATTGAATCCACGAGGCAAAATTGATACTATACTTACGAAGGCTGACTACCCTGAAATCACCATGAGAAAAAACCACATGGAGAGATGAGAACAAGGTACAAGGAGAGAAAGAGAGATCTTAGTAGTCCCCAGTATTCCTGCTCCTACTCTATGAGTCTTCCCAGGTCAGACTTATGAGTGAAAAACCACCCCAGACTCAGCCACTATGTAACTATATAAAAGCTCCTGATTAAGTGAGCTGACTCCATTATGAGATTCTTAAGTAAAATAAATGCACGTTATTGTTTTAAGCCATTATACTAGGGTGATTTATTAGGTAGGAAGAGTTAGCCAGAATACCCTCAGACAATAATGACAATGACTCCAGTATCCAGCCTACAGACAGCTGAAACTGACCCCTCAGAAAGATGGGTGACTCTATTACGTTTCTTTCACTCACATGCCTTTTCTCAACTGGTTAAGAAAAAAAAGTAAGGCAGGGCCTGTTGGCTCACACCTGTAATCCCAGCACTTGGGGAAGCTGATGCTGGAGGATTTGTTGAGTCCAGGAGTTTAAGACCAGCCTGGGCAACATAGGGAGTCCCTGTCTCTACAAAAAATAAGATAAAATTGCTGGGCATGGTGATACGTGCCTGTAGTCCCACCTACTCGAGAGGCTGAGGTGGGAGGATCGCTGGAGCCTAGGAGTTTGAGGCTGCAATGAGCTGTGATCATGCCACTGCACTCCAGCCTGAGAAACAGAGCAAGATCCTATGTCAAAAAAAAAAATGAGAGAAAGAAAGAAAGAGAGTGAAAGGAAACAGAAAGAGAGAAAGAGACAAAAACAGAAAGAAAGAAAAAAGAAAGAGCTGAGGAAGGTAATGTAGTCCTTTAGCATCTGTTGTGATAGAGCATTCTGCCACAATATTAAGTGAAATTCACCTACCCATATTACATGGCCCCAAATCTCCTCCCTTTCCCAGCATTGTTCTCCTAAGCAACTCTTTTTTCATTCTTCAACTCAACCTGAACCTCACCTCTTTCTGCATCCTTGAGAGAGATTTAGAGCTTCTACATAAGGCACACAGCACCTGGATATATACTGTATTATCTTAATGCTATGGAAATAAGTCCCCTAACTCACATTCATTTCTAAGCCTGGAAATAATTGCCAAATGCAATTTCTATTTGTTCAGCTTCAATCCAATTCAGGTCATCAAACATTTATCAAACATCTACTCTGTGCCAGGCACTAGGATACCAAACTGCTGAATCATTACCCTGTTCTCAGTGCATGCTGGTGTAGTGGGTAGTGGGTGGTGGGTGGACAGAGGGACAGAGGTCCACACAAGTAACTGTGATTCTATGGGATAAAGCAATGGGTGTGTACATGAGGCTGTGAGATGCAGAGGGGAGTATGGTTCTACAAAGACAAAGAATGTGCTGGCCGGACATGGTGGCTCATGCCTGTAATCCCAGAACTTTGGGAGGCTGAGGCAGGTGGATCACTTGAGGTCAGGAGTTTGAGACCAGCCTGGCCAACACGGTGAAACCCCATGGCTACTTAAAAAAAAAAAAAAAAAAAAAAAAAAAAATTACCTCTGCGTAGTGGCGCATGCCTATAATCCCAGCTACTCAGGAGGCTGAGGCAGGAGAATCGCTTGAACCCAGGAGGCAGAGGTTGCAGCGAGCCGAGAACACACCACTGCACTCCAGCCTGGGCAACAGAGCAAGACTCTGTACCAAAAAAAAAAAAAAAACGTACTCAGGGAAGGAGCTACCTAAGCTGAGGATGAAGACAGTTTTAAAGGGAGAACAGTTCAGCAACAGAGGGGCTTGGAATTGCATTCTGTCCAGGTGAAGAGATGTTCTGCTTATGCACACAAAAAAAAAATTCAGAAGAAAATGAACAATTCCCAGAACCGAATTGTGTCCCTTCAAAATTCCTAGTTGAAGTCTTAACTCCTAACGTGACTATATGTGGAGGTAGGACCTAGAAGGAGGTAATTAAGGTCAAAGGAGGTCATAAGGTTGGGGATTTAATCCAATTTGACTGCCATTTTTAGAAAAAGAGAAAGAGATATCCAAGATGCACGTAGGCAAAAAAAAAAAAGGCCAAGTGAGGACACACCCCGAAGATGGTCATCAGTAAACCAGGGAGGGAGGCCCAAGAAGAAACAGACCCTGCCAACGCTCTGACTTTAGATTTCCAGCTTCCAGAAGGGTAAGAAAACAAATCTGTGTTGCTTACGCAACCCAGCCTGTGGTATTTTGTTATGGTGCCCCTAGCCAGCTAATACACCATGGAATGAGTAAAACCCATCAACAAGGCCTGTTTCACTGAAGGGAAGGAACAAAAGGTGAGCAAAGATTGAAAACTAACTGGTACATGTCTTTCTTCTCCCTTTATGGGTTTGTTTTGTGAAATTGAGCCTGTTTCTTGTTGATGAAGGTGCTTCTTACAGGCTTGTTTCTATATCCTGGAATTTATCTTTTGTAGCTTTTATTCTAGACGTTAGACTTTTCAGGGGGGTGGGGGAAGGCATCAGTTACATATCCCTATCCATGTTTTTAAAAAAGTCAATAATTATATTTCAGAGGATAAAGAAACCTTGACAATAGCTTTGTCCTTACTCTCCCTTTTACAAATCACACTCCATAGAGTCGAATTTCTTTTCTTAATCGAGAATCCCTTCCTTTGAGAAACTGTCTCAAACTATCCCATTCCATAGCAACCCAACTCGTCCACACAACGTAGGATGGTATAACCCACTCTCCCTTCCTCACTGACAGTCAGAGGATGCTGTCCCTCTGGTCACTGTAATCGGTTTATAGACGGACAGAAGACTGATGACACAAATCAAATAATCTCTCTAGGATTTATGCTACAATTATCAGAAAAGACACTTCCTCTTCTGGATTGTATGGGCATTTTTTGTTGAATGGAGTAGTGAACATTTCAAAACATAGTCAAATGATGGAGGAAGGAGTTTCTGATAAGACTGACACAACGCCAGGCGTGGTGGCTCACGCCTGTAATACCAGCACTTTAGGAGGCCAAGGCGGGCGGATCATTTGAAGTCAGCAGTTCAAGACCAGTCTGGCCAACATGGTGAAACCCTGTCTTTACTAAAAATCAAAAATTAGCTGGGCATGGTGGTGGGCACCTCTAGTCCAAGCTACTTGGGAGACTGCGGCAGGATAATCGCTTGAACCCAGGAGGCAAAAGTTGTAGTGAGCTGAGATAAACTGCACTCCAGCCTGGGCAACAGAGTAAAACTCAGCCTCAAAAAAAAAAAAAAAAAAAAAAAAAGAAAAGAAAGGGAGAAAGAAAAGGACATGTAGCAGAAAGATGTCAGAGTTTGTTTCCATTACCTGGCTTTATTTTGTTTATTTTAAATTAAAATTTTTATTTTATGTTTTTCTTTGAGATATGGTCTCATAATATTGCCCAGGCTGGTCTTGAATGCCTCAGCTCAAGCCATCCTCCCACCTCAGCCTCCCAAAATCATGGGATTACAGGTATGAGCCACCATGCCTGGCTGAAAAGGCATGTTTCTATTTTGTATTGTTTTCTACTCGTTCTCAAACCGCAGAAGAAAATGAGAAAATGTAGGCCAGGCCATGGTGGCTGATGCTTGTAATCCCAACACTTTGGGAGGTGAAGGCAGCTGGACTGCTTTAAGTCAGGAGTTCGAGACCAACCTGGCCAACATGATAAGAGCCTGTCTCTATTTAAAAAATACAAAAATTAGCTAGGCATGGTGGGTTGAGCCTGTAAACCCAGCTACTTGGGGGGCTGAGGCAGGAGAAACGCTTGAACCCGTGAGGTGGACTTTGCAGTGAGCCAAGATTGCACGACTGCACTGCAGCTTGAGCGACAGAGCAAGACTCCATCTCCAAAAAATCAAAAAGAGCAAGAGAAAATGTAATCAGATGAATAGCTAAAAAAGAAAGCCACCTAAGTAAATGTTTATAAATAGATTTCAGCAAACTGAGGCTCAGAGAAGTCATATAGCTTTCCCAAGGAGATAATGATAGAACAGAACTTAAATCCATTCTGTCTGGAACCAGGAACAGTTTTCCTTCTACGCAAGGCAGGAGGCAGCAAGCTGCAAGGAAGGGCAACAGGAACCCAAGTCCATTCATGTTTCAGGAGGATTTCTCTCATCTCACATCTCTTTTTCGCTCTATTTCAGTGTGTTCCTACATCCTTCCCAAGAACATATGTTCTCAGCCGGATGAAATACGGCCAGTTGAAGCCAGTCTCCATTCTCCCATCTGTTCCTTCTCTTAGGAAACCAGGGAGAGCGATTAAGATGCAAAAGGCTCAGGCACCCAGGTGTCTTCATAATGTTATCTCTTAAAGACTGTTAAATCACACCCTACCTGTGGGAAGGGTGACCTTACTCCAAAATCAAGGTGAAAAACAGAAAAATAAGAAGAGCTTCTGACTCATCATTTTGGCCAATTCCTAAAAGACAGCCATAAACTGCATCCTTCACATAAAGGGTTGAAATCACAGCCAGTGATTTATTGGACCTTGAACATGGGCCAGGTTATATGCTAAGAGTTTAACAGACCTTATCCCATTAAATCCTCTTAACTATTCTCCGAGAAAGCACAGACCTTCTCTCAATTACAGATGAGGAGCCTGAGGCAAGGAGAGAGGTGAAGTGACTTGCTCAAGGCAACATGGCTAGGAAACTGGTCAGGCTGGGATTCAAATACACATTCACATGGCTCCCAAACATAAAGCCAAATAACAACGTTTGAAAGGTTTCTGGGCTGGATGTGGTGACTCATACCTATAATCCCAGCACTTGGGGAGGCCAAGGCAGGAGGATTGCTTGAGATTCAGAAACTGGAGACCAGCCTTGGGCAATACAGTGAGACCTTGTCTCTGCAAAAAATTTTAAAAATAATTAGTTGGGCAGAGTGGAGTGAGTCTGTAGTCCCAGCTATTTGGGAGACTCAGGAAAGAGGATCACTTGAGCCCAGGAGTTTGAGATTGCAGTGAACTGTGATCTCACTACCGCACTCCAGCCTGGGTGACTGAACCAGACCCTAACCCCTACTACCTTCCCCCTCAAAAAAATGAAAAAAAGGTTCTTGGAGAACAGGTTTTAAATGCAAGAAGCTTTTATGAAAGAAGGTTCTTAGAAAACACCAGTAGGGATGGGAGATGTAAAACAAGGAGGAGAAAACAGGCTATGCAGAAAGCCCATTACCAAGCCAGTTACCATAGTGGGTAACGCTTATTTTCATCACAGAACTCAGGCAATAAGCGTAGAGCTTGCTTTATGGCACAGATAAGCAATATAGGCCCAGTACAGGGCCAGCTGGCCAGACCTGGCCCACTGACTATTTTTGTATATAAAGTTTTATTGGAACACAGCCACACCCATATGTTATTGTCTATGGCTGTTGTTGTACTACAAGGATGTAGAGGAGCAGTTATCACAGAAACCATATGGCACCCAAATCCTAAAATATTCTCTGTATCTGGTCCTTTACTATAAACACTTGCCAACCCCTAATCATGAGTTATCCCACTTGAGAGGCAATGAAAACTGGGTTATTTATAAAGCAAATCCTGAGTTACCCATTGAAGGTTGCTGGGGAAAGGGTGCTTTAATTCCCTCACATTTCCAGTGAAGCATCTGTGTAGGCAAAGGGGGCTCTAGAGGCTCCAGAAAGACCTCAGGCCAAAAGACACTTGTGGAAATTGAGGCAGAATGCCTTGAAATGGTAAATGCCCCTGGGGGCTTAGGGTTAGCACCAGCAGATTCCTTTTTTGTGGGGGACGAGAGTCTTGCTCTGTCACCCAGTGGGGAGTGCAGTGATTTGATCTCAGCACACTGCAACCTCCGCCTCCTGGGTTCAGGCGATTCTCCCGTCTCGGCCTCCGAAGTAGTTGGGATTACAGGTGCCTGCCACCACCCTCAGCTAATTTGTATATTTTTAGTAGAGACGGGTTTTCACCATGTTGGCCAGGCTGGTCTTGAACTCCTGACCTCAGGTAATCCACCCACCTCGGCCTCCCAAAGTGCTGAGATTACAGGCGTGAGCCACCAAGCCTGGCCAGCACCAGCGGATTCTGATACAAAAATAAACATCAAAGATGCAAACTGGTTGCCCATGAGTCACAGATGTGGCTTTACATGGTCATGTAGTCTTTTCCAAAAATGAGAATTAGATTTCCCATTTTATAAAAAAAAAAATCAAAATATCCATATTTTCTTTAAAACGATAAAATCTGGCACCATTGGATCTACATTCCTGTATGGCCATCTAGAAATGGCACAGGTTGTTCAGACCAGCAATGGGCCATGTTTGACTGATAACATTAACTGCCTGGCCCTAGGTAAGCATTTGCGTTTGAGACCCCTGGTGTACACATTATCACCATCATAATAGGCTAACGGAGGTCACATGACTTGCCCAAGGACACGTGAAGATTAAGTGGCTGAGCTGGAACTTTGCTGCCAATTTGCTTTCCTAAGCAGTCTGAGGTCACAGCCCTTTTTTCCCCATACTCTCATCCCTATGTACTGTGCCCCTACCTCTGCGTGACCCTAGCAAAGGGACGTTGGGTGCAGAGCTGGCCCCTGCTCTGTCTTCACAAACCCTGAATAATGCATTAGAACATGGGATTCAGAATGTTAAGAAGAAGAGCTGCTAAAAGTCACGACCCTTTTCACCCAGGAGGAGCAAAGAGTACTCCATACAGCAGTCAGCCACTTTTCAGACTGCCTTCATCCTTACAGACAGAATAGCTAAGAGCTGCAAATTCATAGCTACCCAGGAATCAGCCATCACCAATCAATTGGAGTTGCTAATTGGATTCTGACAAATCATACCCAAAGCCCTCCAGTCCTCAGGTTATTCTCTAGTTGGCATAGATGAGATACACCCATATGAGGGTACTATGGCAACAGGACTTTATCCATGTATGTCAAGGGGCAGAAAGGTTGCCCAGGAAACCATGTACTGAACCATGAAATCAGCCCAGGTTCCTGCACTTTCTAGGCTGCGATGCATGGCCAGACCCCCACAGAAACTAGACAGAGGCTCAAGATTCCACCTGAGATTTAGGAGACCCAGTCTCTTAATGTACACATTTCCTAAGAGGTCTCCAAAATATACCAGAACGTGACCACTTCTGGTTACTATCACTCTAATCCAAAGTCACTGACACCTATGTGGAGATAAGTCATGTAAGGCAGGGAAGTGGCCAAGCAAGGGTGTGGTCTTCTTTTTTCTTTTCTTTTCTTTCTTTCTTTCTTTTTTTTTTTTTTTTTTCTGAGATGGAGTCTTGCTCTGTTGCCAGGCTGGAGTACAACGGCACAATCTTGGCACACTGCAACCTCCGCCTCTTGGGTTCAAGCAATTCTCCTGCCTCAGCCTCCTGAGTAGCTGGGATTACAGGCGCCCACCACCATGCCTGGCTTATTTTTGTATTTTTAGTAGAGAAAGGGTTTCACTGTGTTGGGCAGGCTGATCTTGAACTCCTGACCTCATTATCCACCCGACTCAGCCTCCCAAAATGCTGGGATTACAGGCAAGAGCCACTGAGCCTGGCCAGGGTGTGGTCTTAAGTAGAGTCTAGCCTGGGCCTGAGCCACAGGTTTCAGGCTTTGCAGTGTTGGTTGTCCCCTGTTAAAATAAAAACTTCAACCAAATTAAACTTTAAGGAGTTTGAGCAATGAACAGTTCGTGAGTTGGGCAGCCCCCAGAATCCCAGCAGATTCAGAGAGACTCCAGGGATATCTCATGGTCAGAACAAATTTATAGACGAAAAAAGGGAAGTGACGTATAGAAATCAGCAGTGAGGTACAGAAAAAGCTAGAATGGTTACAGCTCAGCATTTGCCTTATTTGAACACAGTTTTTGAACACTTAACAGTCTATGAGCGGTTGAAGTTCAGCTGCTGGGATTGGCCAAGACTCAGCTATTGTTACAGGCGAATACTTTTTTTTTTTTTTTTTTTTTTTAAGACAGAGTCTCACTCTCTTGCCCAGGCTGGAGTGCAGTGACGCAATCTTGGCTCACTGCAAGCTCCGCCTCCCGGGTTCACGCCATTCTCCTGCCTCAGCCTCCCAAGTAGCTGGGACTACAGGCACCCACCACCACGCCTGGCTAATTTTTTGTATTTTTAGTAGAGATGGGGTTTCACCATGTTAGTCAGGATGGTCTCAATCTCCTGACCTTGTGATCCGCCTGCCTCAGACTCCCAAAGTACTGAGATTACAGGTGTGAGCCACCACGCCCGGCCCACAGGCCCATACTCTTAAGTTAGATTTTCAGTCTTGTCTGTCTATTAAGCTAGCTGACAGCTCATCCACAAGAACTCAAATATAGAAGTATGCAGTCCTTTTCAAGCCATATTTGGTTTGCTTTAACACCCTCTTTAAGACAAATGGGCTATTCTTTTTGCACCTTGATCAGTCATTGACTGCTGGCTTTCTCTTGGGGGGACTCTATAACCTTATAGGCAAAGCAGTTCCCATTTGGCCAAGCGCAGGTCTGTGGAGAGTGCAGAGCTGGTAGCCATTAGCAAGCCAGTATCACAGCAGCTAAGGAATGAGTACCCAGATTGGCTCCCTCCTGGGGACCTGCTCTGAATCCCAACAGCATCTAACATAAAGGCATTCAGGGAGCTTTCTCCCGGCTTGCCCATTTGGGTCTGGGAAGGAAGAGCCTTGGGGGATCCATTTTGCTTTTTTCAGCCATGAAACAAGTCACTAAAGCACATGGTGATGTCAAATCTCCAATGCGAGCCCTCTCGGTACCACAACTGTGTACTTTGTATACTGCAAACTGCGAGCATCACACTACACCCATGTAGAAGGACTGTCCTCCTCAAAACCTGTTCAGGGTCAGCCATCTTTTCTGAGAATGACTTGGAGACAATATATAAAAACCATTTCTCCTTATTTTTTACCTGCTTGTGAGTCTGTCTCTCAAGAGAGTCTCTAAATGGTCACTTGTCCAAAGAGATGCCCCAGCGTCAAGTTCACATCCAAGTCAGACACCATCTCATCCTTCTCGCTGTCCACTCAACTCTGCCTAGCACCGTCTCCTGCACTGAAAAGTCCACTCTGTCTTGATCACCCAATCACTTGCCTTAGTCTACTCTTGTCTTCTTGATGCTTCCAAAGGAAAATGCTCTAATTGACAGTCTCACTAGGAAGCTTCATCTCCCAGGAGATGGAGATGTTGTCAACATTCTTAAAGCTCATCCCGGCTGGGCACAATGGCTCAAAACTGTAATCCCAGCATTTTGGGAGGCTGACGAAGAGGGTGGTTTGAACCCAAGGGTTCGAGATCAGCCTGGGCAACAAAATGAGACAAAAAAAAATCAAAAAATTAGCTGAGCGTGGTTGTTTGTGCCAGTGGTCTCAGCAACTTGTTTTTTGTTTGTGAGATGGAGTCTCACTCGGTCAGTCAGGCTGGAGTGCAGTGGTGGGATCCTGGTTCACTATCACCCAGGTTGGAGCACAGTGGTGCCATCTTGGCTCACTGCAACCTCCATCTCCCAAGTTCAAGCAATTCTCCTGCCTCAGCCTCCCAAGTAGCAGAGATTACAAGCGTGCACCACTGCACGTGGCTAATTTTTTTTATTATTATTTTTAGTAAAGACGGGGTTTCACCATTTTGGCCAGGCTGCTCTCAAACTCCTAATTTCAAATTATCTGCCCACCTCCACCCGGCAAAGTGCTGGGATTACAGGTGTGAGCCATTGTGCCCATCCTTTCCCAGCTACTTGGGAGACTGAAGTGGGAGGACTGCTTGAGCACAGGCATTTGAAGCTACAGTGAGTTATGATTGCACTTACTGCGCTCCAGATGGGAAAGAGTTAGGGGGAAAAAAGCAGCTCATTCTTATTTGTTAGGTCCTCCAATAGGGTGAGCATGAGTTCACCTGCCTTCTACCTCTTGCTTGGTATAGTTACCACATTCTCAGAAGCCAAATCCAATCTCTCTCTGTCTATCCACCTTTCCTAACCATCAGCTCTATTACTATGACTGATCTGCTTTATAGATAAACCCATTCTTATAATATTCAACAGGTATGAAGGGCAGAGGAGGGGCATAATTTAGTAGGTAGAGGAGAGTCCCTGTTGGAATTTCAAGTCTCTTGGTGGACAGGTGTGAGAACCTTCAGGAAACACATCAGCAGGGTCCCCTTACTGGGAAGAAAGAATAGATCAAAAGTTTACGGCACTTTTACAGTATGTTAGAGGACTTTGGTGTTTATTTTAAATTAGGGATTTCCTAATATTCCAAATGAGAAAACTGAGTTTCCACACGGCTAATCTTCTTGCTGGAAGCCATAGAGGAGGAAGGAGGGAAGGAAGGAAGGAAGGAAGGAAGGAAGGAAGGAAGGAAGGAAGGAAGGAAGGAAGGAAGGAAGGAAGGAGCGAGGGAAGGAGGGAAGGGAGGGAGAGAGGGAATGGGAGGGAGGGAATGGGAGGGGATGGAGGGACGGAGGTAATGGGAGGGAAGGAAGGGAATATATACATATGTATGCATGGAATGAGAGTCTGCTGATGGATTTCCTGAGGATTCTTGCCTCCATATCCCAGTAGACTTGAAATGAAATTCCAACTAAGACTCTTTCCTGTTTAATTACCCAACTCCATTTCTCCCTCCACACTTACGTACACGCACATAGGCGTGCATACACATATAGAAGTATACGATAAGGGGGGCAGGGTGTGGTGGCTCATGCCTGTAATCCCAGCACTTTGAGAGGCCAAGGCGGATGGATCACGAGGTCAGGAGATCGAAACCATCCTGGCTAAAGCAGTGAAACCCCATCTCTAACACAAACACAAACACACACACACACACACTAGCCGGACATGGTGGCAGGCGCCTGTACTCCCAGCTACACACACACACACACACACACACACACACACACACACACACTAGCGGGACATGGTGGCGGGCGCCTGTAGTCCCAGCTACTCGGGAGGCTGAGGCAGGAGAATGGCGTGAACCCGGGAGGCGGAGCTTGCAGTGAGCCGAGATCGCGTCGCTGCACTCCAGCCTGGGTGACAGAGTAAGACTCCGCCTCAAAAAAGAAAAGAAGTGTACAAATAAGGTCCCTGAATACCCAATTTTTTGCTTCTCTCCAAGAGGATGAATTAGATTTAGAGGAATTTCATTCAAAGTACACAGAATTATTCTTCCCTTCATCAATATTTACCTAAATCATCATTGTCACCACTCACTCGTCAGTTTTTGCTGTGTGGACAGAGAGAAGATTAAAGGAGCTTTAGCTGCTCCTGAATTGTTAAGTTCCTGGAATTGTCGGATGGGAAGTGAGCAATGTAGTTTGAGCTTTTGCTTTTAAGCATCTCCCAAAACCTAGCTTGGTCAGAGCAACTCACAGCAGCCCCTTCCTATATGGGCAGCAACAAGGACTCATGCCCAAGCCCCTCTGATAGCCAGAGGTAACCTACCTGTACCTATTTATTTATTTATTTATTTTTATTTTTGAGATGGAGTCTCACTCTGTTGCCCAGACTGGAGTGGAGCAGCGTGATCTTGGCTCACTGCAACCTCCGCCTCCTGGGTTCAAGTGATTCTCCTGCCTCAGCCTCCCAAGTAACTGGGATTACTATTTTTTGTATTTTTAGTAGAGACAGGGTTTTGCCCTGTAGGCCAGGCTGACCTGTGCCTTTTCAAAGTGCTATGGATGATATAAATTATACAAACTTGAAATTCCACCCATGTCATTCCTACTATATCATTTAAATCAGAGTTGTGATTAAATTATGCATTTATGGAGTGAAATTGAATAACATGCAGTAAATTACAAAGAGCCTTGACATGTATCTTCCACCAGCTATATGATATCCTCTTAGTGAAAAATTCTGGTCCAGCACGATGGCTGACATCTGTAATCCCAGCACTATGGTAGGCCAAGGCAGGCTGATCATTTGAGGCCAGGAGTCTGAGACCAGCCCGGCCAACATGGTGAAGCTTCAACTCTACCAAAGATACAAAAATTAGCTGGGTATGGTAGCACACGGCTGTAATCGCAGCTACTCAGGTGGTTGAGGCATGAGAATCAAGTGAACTTGGGAGGGAGAGGTTGCAGTGAGCTGAAATCACTCCCACTGAACTCCAGCCTGCATGACAGAACAAGACACTGTCTCAAAAAAAAAAAAAAAGAACAAAAAAAAAAAAAAGAAAGAAAAATTCTGAAACTATTTAAATTCTGTGCAAAGCAGAGCACATTCATTAACCCAGATAAAAACAGATGTCTACTATATATAGCTATATATATATATACACACACACACACACACATACACATATATAAAGCTACCTAAAACTTTGGACCAAGTTATACATTATTTGTGACTCTAGGTAATTTATTGTTATTTCAAGCAAAATTGGCCCAAAATAATGACTAATATTACACTCATGTCTGCAATATTTCAGAAGTTGGGAAACCTTTACGGTTTTTATATATCAAATTTCAAAACCTAATAAATTATATTTCTCTTCATTGGCCTGAGTTCTAATTCCATCGATGCCATTAATTAGTGGTGTGACCTTGGCAGGTTGCTAAATTTTTCTGGGCCACTGTTTCTTCAGGAGTAAAATGACAGGAAAAGAACAAACCCCATGGTAGCATTGATATTCCAGAGTTCGTCACATGGCAAGGCAGATCTCTAAGAAAAGTGACTACAAGAACAGTTACAGTGCATTCCTGGGCAAAATCTCCATTCTCCATTTTTTATTTTACTTTCTTTTTTGAGATGGAGTCTCGCTATGTCACCCAGGCTGGAGTGCAGTGGTGCAATCTCGACTCAGTGCAACCTCTGCCTCTCAGGTTCAAGTGATTCTCCTGCCTCAGCCTACCGAGTAGCTGGGATTACAGGCACAACCCACCACGCCCAGCTAATTTTTGGATTTTTAGTACAGACAGGGTATCACCGTGACAGCCAAACTGGTTTCAAACTTCTGATCTCAAGTGATTCAAGACCAGCCTGGCCAACATGGCAAAGCCCCAATTCTACCAAAAATACAATTTTCTGCCCTTTAACCTAGATTGTCGTCCTATAAACAGTCCAACTAAATCCACCACACATAGCCAGAGGGAAAAAAAATGAAGAGAAAAAAATACAGTAATTCAGTGTCTGGTAATGCTAGCATGTTAGGCATTTACCTTATTTAATCCTTATTAATATTATGGATGAGACTTAGAAATTTCTCAGACAAGAAAAATGATGGCAAGAACAACAAAAATAACAACAGCAACAGTGTAACAGTTACATTTTTCTGACCCTTACTATTTTCCAGGTAATGCTCTACGTGCTGTGCTAACTTAACCTTCTTGCCAACAATAGGCTTCGGTTTCAATTACTATTTTCACTTTCCTTGTGACGATACCAAAAAATACAAAGGCTAAAGATCTGTGCAGGATTATTGTATCTGCAACCTACCTGATATTTATAGGACAATGATCTAATCTGGACAATGACAGATTATATTCTACACTGGGAAAGTAAATCCAGAAATTTGTTGTTAAACAATGAACTTGAATAGTTCAAAATTTCTATATGTAGATTCCTTTTTTAAGGTATGTGATTGCAGTTTCTTCTAAAAAGCAAGCAGAAACTGAGGGATATCCATATCACAATTAGCTCCCATTTCTACAGACTTGTGTAAACCAAAAATAAAATTCTAAGGCCCACCCCCGACCCCCACCCATCTAAATGGACCTCTCCTCTCAGCCAGGGCATTCCAAAGTTGAGGTGAAAAACTGATTCAGACCATGATAGGAATGACTCATGATACCCATCTCCCTTTTGGAATTCAGGAAAAGCCAGCCAGCACTTCATCAACACAGACCTTAAGTCTGAAAAGAAACATTTGCAATCTAATCACTCCACAGCCTGCTACCTGGAGGCTTCATCCACATGATAAAACTTTGGTCTCCACAACCCCTTATCCTAACCCAGACATTCTTTTCTAACGATAATAACTCTTTGAACCAATTGCCAATAACGTGGAAGCCCATCCCACCATACCCTTTCTTCCAATTGTCCCACCTTTCCAGACCGAACCAATGTAAATCTCACATGTATTTGATTAATGCCTCACGTCTCCCTAAAACGTGTGAAACTAGGCTGTGCCTTGACCACTGTGGGCGTGTGTTCTCAGGATCTACTGACGTCTGTGTCACTCATATGTCACTCAGAATAAATATCTTCACAGTTTTACAGAGTTTGACTCTTTTCATTGACATTTGAATGGCCAACACATAGAAAACTCCAAAAAAAAAGTCTATATTAATAAGACTTTCCTAAAATACCAACAAAGAAAATTATCTACTTCAAAAGATCCATTGTGCATGTGGGGTGGTTGTTCGGGGGATGTGGGAATGAATGTAAAAAGGAAACAGGCTTGGTCGTGAGTTGGCAATTGTTGAATGTGGGTATCTGAGTACCCAGGGATTCATTATACTATTTTGATTTCTTACAGACATAGTTGAATTTTCCAGAATAAAAATTTGGAAAAAAATATCATTTTTGATAACATTTTAAAGGTAAAATTATTGGCTGGTGGATTTTAAAAATTTCAGAGAGCAGCTTTTAAAATACGCTGTTTTTGAGCATTCGGAAAGAACCTCTTTAAAGCGTTTTGGGCACAGGCTTTCAAGAGGCAACAATTTTATCTGCTTTGAATTATCAATACAGTATGGAATTACCCTACCTCTAGCTGTATGAGTTTTTGTTTTAATATTGATCTAATGTTATCCTCTCTCAGCCTTAATTTTGTATCTGTGAAATAGCGGTCATAGTCATAATTACCTTATAGTGCTTCTGTGAATATTTTATAGGGATGTCAAGTGCTCAGGCTGGCATATACAGGAAACAATTAAGCAATGAAAAAAATGTAGCCCTTAATATCCTCCCCAGAGCATTTTATGTTTCTGGATACATAGTAGGGAGTCAATTACTCAATGTCGGATGAAGGAAGAAAGTAATGATAATAGGACAGGCACTAACAAAAGGCATCCAATTAGGTGTTATCTACATTTCACAAACTCACCAAAAGTTTTTATTTGTTTGTGTTTGTGCCTATGCTCATTGAGAGTTGGTTCAACAACTTGGTAATTAAAACAAATATCTTGCATTTCCAACAAACTTAACGGCATAAAACAGAAGGCAATTACTCAACTCTGATTTAGGCTTAATATCCAGCATCCCTTAATTTATTCTAATTTAATATTCAAAAGAATATCCTTAAGGTAATATCCTTGCACAGCTCGCAATGACTGCAACACACCAAATTAAGACCAGCATCCATCAAGTGTACAGGAGCTGAACCCCCGGAGCAAAAAGTGAACCTCAGATCTAAGAAAATGCCCGCAGTCAGCCTGATGCAGGCAAAATACTCTTGCACATTGAGAAGACACCCTCTTGCCATTATCCAAACTTAGCTCATTAACCCCCAGATATGCAATGACTGCCTGAGTGTAAGCAAAGCAGACATATTCACACATCGGCACAGATTGGTCCCCAGTCACATAAACCCAAGGGTTCCATTAGCAACCGATGTGCAGGCTAGCATCCCTCCTGTCTAGGATCTAGACCACAGGTATCCTGGACCCTGATAAACTCTGTAGCATGCCTTAGAGACATGCATACTCTGTGCTTGACAGTCCACCTCGCCTCTAGAAAGCACTTTCCATTCTTCTGATTAAAACAAGGATGATGTCTCGCTTAGCTGCCACACTGATTCTCAGACCTCCTAATCACCCTTTGAATAAGGCAGATTACATTTAAGAATAAGATGTCAGCAAAGTATGTAGGGGAGCGTGTGCCTGTGTGTACATGCACAATGGGGATAAGTCACACATTTTTGAATATTCAAGGATAACAGATTTTGACTGCAAATACTACTGAAGGTGTCAGTTATCTACTGCCATGAGACAAAATACCCTGAAATGTAATGGCTTAAGACAACAATAATCATTCATTATTGCAAAAGAAAATTGACAAGAAGAGAGAGAGAAAGATTTCCTTTTTATGATCTACTCTTGGAAGTCACATGGTATTGCGTCTGCTACATTCTATTCTATTCATGGGGAGGGAGATGAGGCTCTACTTCTTGAAGGGAAACTATCAAAGACTTGGAGACATCGTCTGAAACTACCACTCTGAACATCTGCTACATGCCAGGAACCACACTAAACACATTACTTCTGCTGCCTCCCCTAATTCTGACCATACACACTGAGCTATGTATTATTATCTCACTTCGATGATGGGAAAATTAGGCCAGATAGGCATATAGCTCAAGGTCACTCGAAAAGGTTTAAAAAGCTGTTTATTCTTTTTCTTTTTTTTTCCGAGATGGGGGTCTCATTGTCACGCAGGCTGGAGTGCAGTGGAACGATCTTGGCTCATTGCAACAACCTTTGCCTCCTGGGCTCAAGCAATCCTCCTATCTCAGCCTCCCGACTTGCTGGGACCACCGGCAAATGCCACCATGACAAGCTAATTTTTTTCTATTTTTGGTAGAGACAGGGTTTCACCATGTTGCCTAGGCTAGTCTCAAACTCCTGAGCTCAAGTCATCTGCCAGCCTCAGCCTCCCAAAGTGCTGGGATTACCTGCAGGAGCCACCGCACCTGGCTTAAATTGACCATTCAAGTGATACCAGAAGCGTGACCCCTTTCCCTCTGAGATCCTCCGAACTGAGCAAAGGGCCTCACAGCTTTTTCCTTTAAAAAAAAAATCTCGAGATCCTATTTTTTAACTCCCACATATGAGTGAGAATATGGTACTTGTCTTTCTGTGCTTGAGTAATTTCACAGCACAATGACCTCCAGTTCCATCTGTGCTGCTGCAAATGACATGACTTTGTTATCTTTTTAAAAAATTCCTTCTTTTTATGGCCAAATAGTACTCCACTGCATACATATACCACATGTTCTTTGTCCATTAGCCCACTGATGGACAGTTACGTTGATTCCATGTCTTGGCTATCGTAAGTAGTGCTGCAATAAACATGGAAAGGCAGGTCTCCCTTTCAAATACTGATCATGACATATTCTGTGCATGTAAAAAATGCTCACATATCTATTACATAAACATGTAAAATATTCTGTATTTATAAAAGAAATTAAGGAAAACATCATGAAAAAGAAAATCCCAAGAGCAGCAACTTCAGTCGTGACTGAAGAGCTGCTTTCACAGTGACTCAAGTTACCGCTCTGTAGCTCTATAGCAAGAATCTCTCGACCAGGAACTGCAGCTAGGTATGCATGTACTGTTAGGAAAACTCTGTACCAGAAGCCCAGGAAGTTCCCTGTCTCACTGTGGGTGGCAGAGGAGCATTGCCAACTGCCTCTGAAATGCTGCTGTCGTACGCCTACCCTCAAGGCCTCTTGGACAGCAGCTCTAGCCCAGTGTGCAATCGTGTCCCCTCCCTGACCCCTGGCTGGTGGGCTAAGAGGATGAGCATTAACTTTAGTGATAACTACTTTGACTTTTCAATACCATGTTGTTGTTTTTTAATCACTCAAACACTGGTATTTTGTTGTTCAATAACTTTGTTTTGACAAAACAAAATAATGAAATCCCAATTATTGATTTCTTAAGATGAAGAGAGGTAAACACTGCATGAAAATTTTGGATATAGAAAATGAACACTAGTTTGGAAAACGTTCTGACCATACTTCTTCCCTACTCCCTTTTAAATTCTTCCAATTTGTTTTTGTTTTAATGAGACGCAGTCTCGTGCTGTCCCCCAGGCTGGAGTGTGCAGTGGTACGACCTTGACTCACTGCAACCTCTGCCTCCCGGGTTCAAGTAATTCTTCTGCTTCAGCCTCCGGAGTAGCTGGGATGACAGGTGCCTGCCACCACACCTGGATAATTTTTGCATTTTTAGTAGAGATGAGGTTTCACCATGCTGGTCAGGCTGGTCTGGAACTCCTGACCTCAGGTGATCTGCCTGCCTTGGCTTCCCAAAGAGCCGGGATTACAGGCATGAGCCACTGCACCTGGCCAGGATGGCCATTATTTCTGAAAATCGAATATAAGTGTTGGCAACGATGTGGACAGATTGGAACCCTTGTGCACTGCTGACGGAAATGCAAAATGATGCAGTGCTACGGAAAAGAGTATGGCGGTTACTAAAAAATAAATAAATAAATAAATAAATAAATAACCCTATGACTCATCAATTTCACTTCCAGCTATACACCCAAGACAACTGAAACCAGGGACTCTGAAAGGTATTGTACACTCCCGTTCATAGCATCATTCACAGTAACTGAAGTGTGGAAGGAACCCAAGCGTCTATCAATGGATGGAGGGATAAGAAAAATGTGGTTTATACATACAATGGAATGTAATTCATCCTTAGACAGGGAAGAAATGTTGTCAAATGTGATGACACGGATGAACCTTAAGGATGTTATGCTAAGTGAAATAAACCAGTAACAAAAAGACAAATACTGAATGATTCCACTTACGTGAGATACTAGAGCAGTCAAGTTCATAAAGACAGAAAGGACAATAGTAGTTGCCAGGGGCTGGGGGAAGGCATAATGGGAGTTAATGTTTAATGGATACAGAGTTTCAGTTTTACAAGATGAATAATGTTCTAGAGATGAATAGTGGCTATGGTTACACAACCATGTGACTATATTTAATGCCTCCAAACTGTGCAATAAAAAGTTAAAATGGTAAATTTTACATTTTATTTATTTCACACAACTCAAAAACAAATTTAACAAAAAGAGATTAGTGGAAGTTGAGACATGTGTCTGAGCACTTCAGAATCTGGTGCAACTCTCCATGAAAGATGCCTGGGGCTAGATGTTTGGGCAGCCTGTGGACAGGCCCGTGGGAGGAGAAAATGAGGCCTACTACCTACAGCCAGCACTAACTCACCTACTATATGGGTGAGACATTTGGAAGCAGATCCTCCTAAGGATGTAATCCATCAAGAAGGGCTATGGTTTTAATGTTTCCTCCAAGGTTGAAATGTAACTGCCAATGTAATGGTATTGTGAGGTGAGGCCTTTAGGAGATGATCTGGGGTGGGCATGGTGGCTCATGCATGTAATCCCAGCACTTAGGGAGGCTGAGGCAGGTGGATCGCCTGAGGTCAGGAGTTTGAGACCAGCATGGCCAACAGGGTGAAACTGCGTCTCTACTGAAAATTCAAAAAAAATTAGCCAGGTGTGGTGGTGCGTGCCTGTAATCCCAGCTACTTGGGAGGCCGAGGCAGGGAAATTACTCAAGCACAGGAGGTGGAGGTTGCAATGAGCCGAGGTCACGCCACTGCACTCCAGGCTGGGTGACAGATGGGACGCCATCTCAAGAAACAAAAACAACAACAAAAAAAACCAAGATGATCAGGTCATGAAGGCTCTGCCCTCATGAATGCATTGTTGCAGGAGGTTAGCTACGGCAGGTGTCAGTTAGTTTTCACTGGAGTGGGACAGTTATCTTGGGAGTGGATTCCTGATTAAAAGGACAAGTTCAGCCCCCTGGTTCTCTTGCTTACTCCTAGCCTCCTCCCTCTCACATGTGCTCTTGCCATGTGATGCCTTACACCACGCCCTCGTCAGATACCAGTGCCATGCTCTTGGACTTCCCGACCTCCAGAATCATAGCTGAGTAAACTTATTTTTCTTTATAAATTACCCAGTTTGTGGCAGACCACAGGAAACAGACCACAACAAAGAGATGTGCACAAGCAAGAGTGAGGGTTAGACCCACCAATTAGAAACTGTCTGACTTTGAGTCTGTGAGCCTCTCATTAGTTTTCTCATCTCTCAAACAGGGATAGAAACTGTCAAAGACAAAGCATTGTGTTGGTTCTGGGGTGGGATTTGTTGTCCATTGTAGGGTGGCAGGAGTGTGAATTGACAAAGCCCTTGGGTGAACAAATTGACAAGATGTCCCCAGCCTTAAAATGAGTGTTCTCATTGATGTAGTAGGTTCTACTTCTGGGATTATACCCTGCAGAGATGCTGGTCCAAGGCAGCAGACGTTTATTACGCATTTAGTGGTTCATGCACAAACAAACACACACATATATGTATGTATATATGTGTATGTATATGTGTCTGTGTGTGTGTGTATAGATAGATAGATAGACAGATATAGATAGATAGATAGATACATAGATAGATAGATAGACAGATAGATATATATATATATTTTTGGTAGCACCAAAGAGCAAACAACCCCTTAAATCCCATCAGTAGAGAGGATAGGTTAAAAATATTATACCATATCTACACAGCGCATTAATAGTAAAGAAATGTCAATGTGTCCTGAATTTTTCTTAAAACTACAACTTTTATAATATAAATCAATAAATATTTATTCATTATCTGCTATTCTAAATGTTAGGCGTACAGCAATGAAAAACAAACCACCAAAACCTGATTTCTACATCCAAAGAATTTACGATCCAGAAAGGAGAAGATAGGAAATAAGTATATATGTATGTGTGTAGGGGGGTGGGATACTATATATATATAGTGTGTATATATATACACACTATATATATAATGTGTATATATATACACACTATATATAGTGTGTATATATATACATTATAGTGTGTATATATACACTATATATATACTATATAGTATATATACTATGTATACTCTATATACTATATATACAGAATATATATAGTATATATAGTGTATATATAGTATATATAGTGTATATATACTATATATATAGTATATATATAGTATATATAGTGTATATATACTATATATATAGTATATATAGTGTATATATACTATATATATAGTATATATAGTGTATATATACTATATATATAGTATATATAGTATATATATATATATGAATATACATACTAATACACAGAAGACTCGGCTATGGTGACAGGGCAGGGGTATTGGATAGGAACATGCTATTTCAGTTAAGATTGATCCAGAACATTCTCTTACAAGATGACATTTGCTCATAGACTGAATGAAGTGAGAAAACCGTATAGCTCTCTGAGGGAGGATCAAGTGGCCAATAAACATATAAAAAGATGTTAAACCCATTTTAAAAACGGGGAATTAGGCAAGGCACAGGGGCTAACACCTGCAATCCCAGCAACTTGGGAGGCCAAGGCGGCCGGATCACCTAAGGTGAGGAGCTCAA
Source organism: Pan paniscus (assembly GCF_029289425.2). Classification (NCBI taxonomy): domain Eukaryota; kingdom Metazoa; phylum Chordata; class Mammalia; order Primates; family Hominidae; genus Pan; species Pan paniscus. The sequence goes on along the minus strand of NC_073267.2, from coordinate 7,462,711 downwards.
GACCAGCCTGGCCAACATGGTAAAACTCCATCTCTACTAAAAGTACCAAAATTAGCCAGGCATGGTGGCGGGTACCTGTAATCCCAGCTGCTTGGGAGGCTGAGGCAGGAGAATCACTTGAACCCAGAAGGCAGAGGTTGCAGTGAGCCGAGATCACACCACTGCGCTCCAGCCTGGGTGACAGAGTGAGACTGTTTCTCAACAACAACAACAATAACAAAAATAGCCATCCTGATGGGTGTGAGGTGGTATCTCATTGTGACTTTGATTTGCATTTCTCTGACGATTAGTGATGTTAGATATCTTCTTATGTGCATATTGGCCATTTGTATCTATCTTTTGGAGACACGTCTATTCAAATCCTCTGCTCGGTTTTGAGTCAGCTTGTTTGCTTTTCTGTTGTTGAGTTTTAGGAGTTCTCAATATATTCTCAATATGAATCCCTTATCAAAGATGGGATAATATCTCTCTTCTCCTCTTTATTTCCCTAGCACAGATTGAGGGGCTCACATGGAGCTTCTCATCATTCAAGAGCAGGCCGAGTAAACCAGCATAACCAGCAGGGCTGGTTTGCTTTGGGAGACAGGGGATAAGCAAGGATGTGGAGAGAAGAGAGAGATCTCGCTCTGTTTTTCCTATTACTTCCTGGACAGGTTTGCCAGTCATTCTGATTCCTGACGAACTATGGGGTAAGGAATGCACAGTGGATGTTTTCCTTCCACACATTTTCTGTCCTCCATAAGGGCTAAAGCAGTGTTTTTTAAATGTAGGTCAGGATGAAAAGAGATTTAAGTTTTAATATTTGAATTAAAACAGCATGAGCAACTTCTTTGAATACAATAAAAAAAGCTACAGGATATTCCCTGAAACGATCATTTCTAACTATTTTCCTCTGCATTTCATAAATAATAAATGTGTTAAAAAAATAACCCTGTAGTAACACATTCTCTAATACACTAGTTATGCAAGCTGGATATAACTCTGAGAATCCCTAAATGTGAGAAAAATTGAATTTGGTGGTACTTTTTTTAAGCTAAAAATTAAATTTCCCCGGCCCCATGCAGACCTCTTCCCTCACAGCTACAGTCATAACTGGATTTTTAAGCCTTCTGAAAATATTGTGGCTTGCAATAAAGCAAAGCACTGTGTCAAAAACTGCTTAGAATACAGAAAAGCACGCTTCTGATATATACCAGGGAACTGCTGTTTACCTGGTGGAGGCATCAATACTGCTTGTGGATGTCATTTTGACAATGGTGACGTGCACCGGGATTCTAACCTTGCCTATGTTCACATTATGAATGAAAAAACAAGATAGACCCCTCTTCCGTTTACCAGAGCTTCCCCAGTTTCCTACCTCTAATTCAACCCTTAGCAATATCTTCTTTTTCTCTGTGATAAAGGGTAGGATCCAAGCAGTTAAGAACACACTTGGCTTGAAAGAGTAGAATGTGTTTGCTCTGAAGGTAGCAGGGTATCCAGGAGAAGAGATGTGTTTAATAAAGTATTGAAGAGTTGCAATGTGGGCCTGTGAATTAAACACTAGACTGGGGAGTGGGGCAAGCATGGTGTTTTCCTGGCGTCTTCCTAACTGGCTCACATCTGCTCCCTTGGAACTCAAGCATGCGTGTGTGTGAATGACGCTTGCACCGTGAACATCTTTACTTCCCAATGACATGAGATGACATCTGCTTTGGGGACTTGAAGCCCCGATATCTGACAACTGATGCTCTACTGGGCTCCATTTCTAAGTTTCTGTGGTGATGATGGTGGTGGTGGTGGTTTTAAGTGGCTGATTTTTTTGTGTGTGTTACTGTTCTTTTTCTGTGTGCATATGTCTTTTCATAGCGGAAAGAAATCAAACAATGTGAAATGATGAAACACACACATATGCAACCGTGATTGATTGGCAGACATTTTAATCTTTTACTTACCACTCTGACCTCACAGTTCTTCAGTCATTTGAGGGCTACTTTTGAAGAATGCCACATGAATGCAAGGCTGCTAGAGACCTTGGGAGCTACAGGGTAACTGTCCAACACATTGCTGATCCCAAGGAATTTATAATTTCCTTGGGCCAACAAGGTTACCCTGGATAAAACGATTAGAGAAGACAAGAGGTGCATAATTAACGCATGAAAGCAGTCTTATTTCTGAGTTTAACGTTCTTTCCTCAAGCATGTCCTGAGCTCTTTGCTGCCAGCTCACCCCTTCATTATCCTGCAACAACCTCTGCTCCCACAGGGCCCTTTGTTGGCTCCAGAAATCAGGACTCTCTTTTCCTCTTTTCTTTCCCCGCCACGTCTTCCTCCAGATCCCCTTTGTCCCTGATCTGATGGTTCACAACCTTGGCTGTAAGCTTTCAAAAATCTGGATGCCCAGGGATCCTCAGACCAATTAAATCAGAATCTTCGGGGGCAGTACCCAGACATCAATCTTTTCTAACACTCCCCATGCAATGCCAATGCACAGCCAATGCTGAAAACCCCAATCACACACACTAAGAATTGTGCCATCTGCTGAAGGGACTGAAGGGAACCAAAGTAAAGAAGCAGCTCCCAGTCATCTGGGGCTTCAACCCAAGTTGGGGAAATTATAAATCCAGAGGGGTGGGGGCTGGGGGTGGAAGCCAGCAGCAGCGGAACAGCAGCTCAATGGGAAACTTTACGGAGATGCAACTACCTTCAAGATTATGACCAATGCCATTATATCATTATATTTAGTGTTTAGATGATGTTTAGCGTATGCTATTAGTATATGTACACACTTGAAATGATGTGTTGTGAGATCCACATTTTCTATTTCCTTCAGTGTTAGGCTTCTGGCTCTTTAGGGTGGTGGCTTAATTCAACAGAACAAAAACATTGATTGGAGATTTTAGGTTCCAGGCCTTACATAGGGCACTGACTTATAGAGATAATCAGCCTTGCTACACCGCCCTAAAATCTGCTACCCCAAAGGGCAGCAGGTGATGCTGACATCCTCACTATTATTCAACATGCAGAAGATGTCTATTAAGCCCCTACTATATGTCAGGTACTTTTCGAGGCACACAGGACACAGCAGTGAATGACGCAAAAATGAAAAACAAAACAAAACAAAACAAAGAAATATCTGCTCACATGGAGCTTCCATGTGGAAAGAAAGAGAGGAAACATTTTTGAAAATGATGATCGGCCTGTTAACACAAGATGTTCAGATTTTTTTTTTTTTTTTTTTTTTTGAGACAGAGTCTCTGTTGCCCAGGCTGGAGTGGAGTGGTGTGATCTCAGCTCACTGCAACCTCTGACTCCCGGGTTCCAGCGATTCTCATGCCTCAACCTCCCAAGTAGATGAGACTACAGGTGTGTGTCACCACACCTGGCAAATTTCTTTATTTTTAGTAGAGATGGGAACTGGCAGCTTCAGCAGGACCTAGGGTTTCCTTAAAAAAGCAAATCCCTGAGCCCCACCCAGACCTAACAATTCAGAACTTCTGAGGGTGGGGACCCTCTAAGTCTCTAGGGGATCAAACCCTCTGGGGGAAGCTAATGCAAACTCAAGCTTGAGGCCCATCGGTATAGGAAAAGAAAAATGGTGGGTGGATTTAGGTAAAGAAGGGTTAATAGCAATGGGTGGTTGATTAGCAATTGCTTGACAAAGCTGTCTGAGAAGCTGGCAGAGGCCTGAGTAAGGCAAGGAGGAGCAACTGCATTCCAGCAGTGACAACAAAACCCAGGCCCTGAGGGAGTACCTGCTAGGAGAATGCACAGGTTCTAAGTGAAAAATAAAAAGAGTCACGTGGCTGTTTATGTATTTTGTATCTGCATGGGACAGAAAGATCAAAACGATAATTTTAAGAACCCAAGAGACCCAGCAGAAGCATTTAAAAGTTCAGTCTCCAAGATGTGTGTTCTCTTTCACCAGTTCTTGAAGGAATTAACGGGAAGAAGAGCTAAGTAGCATTTTTACCTTAACCATGCACAGATGTTTACTCAGCCCGCAAAGCTGTGTCTTCTACACCTTCAAGACAAAGGGAGGAGAGAGCCCCAGCATGCAACTCGCATTATCTTTCAAAGGCAGAGCCTGCAGGATTTCTCCCTGCAATTTTCCAGAAAGCCTCTCCCTGGCCTGCAGCCTATAACGCCGCTACAAATGTCATTAACTTAATCAACCCACTGAACCTACTATCTACATCTGAACACCGATCAGGAGGCAGGGGAAATTCTGAGGCCTGCTGTGTGGTGAGGATCCCAATGGGTACTTTCTGCAGGTGGGTCTCCTGTTGCACAACTCTGTGTACCCCGTCACTGCCAAATAAGGGTTTTTGTTTTTGTTTTTTCTTTGAGATGGAGTCTTGCTCTGTTGCCTAGGCTGTAGCGCAGTGGTGTGATCTCAGCTCACTGCAACCTCCCCCTCCCAGGTTCAAGGGAGTCTCCTGCCTCAGCCTCTGGATTAACTGAGATTACAGATGCACACCACCATGCCCAGCTAGTTTTTTGTATTTTTAGTAGAGACAGGGTTTCATCATGTTAGCCAGGCTGGTCTTGAACTCCTGACCTCAAGTGATCAACCCACCTCAGCCTCCCAAAGTGCTGGGACTAACACGAGCCACCACGCCCAGCCAGCAAATTGAGGTTTTTGAGCATAGACAGAGATCTGAGGGTTGACATGGTTTCCAGGACTACGGACTTAACGATGAGTTTAGGTTACTGAAATAAATTAATTGCAAAAGTAAATAAATAAATAAATAGATGATAAAACAAAATTACATAGAGAAATGTAATTACAGATTTTTTTTTTAAATCACATAACCTTGCAAGGAACTCACCAAAGGTAATTTCGCCAGGCTTATTTTATTCCTCTTTCTAAATATCATCCCTACCTGGGGGATTTCCCGTTCTTTGCTTGTCTGTGTTTGGGTGTTTAAAATCAACTTTGATGTATTTACTACCAAATACTTGCTCAAATATCAAGCTGTTAACACATTCCAGGCCCTACCCTAAGCCCTTTGTAGCCACTATCTTATTTATTGATGCCCCCAAATATTTATGGATTGCCTCCTCTATGCCACCAACTAGTCTTAATGCTAGAGCTATGTCAGTGAATAAAATAGATCAAAATCCCTGCCCCCCCCCCCGGAAATTTACATTCACACTGGAATTGGGTGGGTAAGACAGTAAATAAATAAATAAATGTGGAGTCCATTAGTCGCATTAAAAAGAAGGATAGGCTGGGTGCAGTGGCTCACTCCTATAATCCCAGCACTTTCGGAGGCCAAGGCGGGTAGATCACCTGAGGTCAGGAGTTCAAGACCAGCCTGGCCAACAGGACGAAACCCTATCTCTACAAAAGTTAGCTGGGCAAGGTGATTTGCACCTGTAATCCCAGCTACTTGGGAGATTGAGGTAGGACAATTGCTTGGGCCCAGGAGGCAGAGGCTTCAGTGAGCTGAGATCGTACCACTGCACTCCAGCCTAGGCGAGAGAGCAAGACTCCATCTCAAAAAAAAAAAAAAAAAAACCAACAACCTAGATGTCCAACAACGACGATAGACTGGATTAAGAAAATGTGGCACATATACACCATGGAATACTATGCAGCCATAAAAAATGATGAGTTCGTGTCCTTTGTAGGGACATGGATGCAACTGGAAACCATCATTCTCAGCAAACTATCGCAAGGACAAAAAACCAAACACCGCATGTTCTCACTCATAGGTGGGAACTGAACAATGAGAACACATGGACACAGGAAGGGGAACATCACACACCAGGGACTATTGTGGGGTGGGGGGAGGGGGGAGGGGGGAGGGATAGCATTAGGAGATATACCTAATGCTAAATGACGAGTTAATGGGTGCAGCACACCAACATGGCACATGTATACATGTGTAACAAACCTGCATGTTGTGCACATGTACCCTAAAACTTAAAGTATAATAATAATAAAAATTTAAAAAAAAAGAATAAAGGTAGAAATATTTTATCACAGTAAGGACAAGAGGTACTTGCACCTCATTATTTTGCAGGTGAAGAAATGGAGGCTCGGTGATACAGTTTGGATATGTGTCCTCTCTAAATCTCATGTTGAAATGTGATCCCCAATGTTGGAGGTGGGCCTGGAGGGAAATATATGAGTTATGGGGGTGGCTTCCTCAAGAATGGCTTGGTGCCTGCCATCCCCTTAGTAATGAGTGAGCTCTCACTCTGTTAGTTCACACAAGATCTGGTTTTTTAAAGGAGGCTGGCACCTCCTCCCCTCTCTCTTGCGTGTTCCTCTCCCCTGCCCAACATGCCTCCTATGATGAGTTGAAGCTCCCTGAGGCCTCACCAGAAGCCAAGAAGATGCTGGAGCCATAACTGCACAGCCAGCAGAACTGTGAGTCAAATAAACCTTTTTTCTTTATAAATTACCCAGTCTTACATGGCACTATTGTTGTTGTTGTTGTTGTTGTTGTTGTTATTATTATTATTATTACTATTATTATTATTTTTGAGACAGAGTCTTCCTGTCACCCAGGCTGGAGTGCAGTGGTACAATCTCAGCTCACTGCAACCTCCACCTCCGGGTTCAAGCGACTCTTATGTCTCAGTCTCCCAAGAAGCTGGGACTACAGGTATGTACCACCATACCTGACTAACGTTCGTATTTTTAGTAGAGACAGGGTTTCACCATGTTGGACAGGATGGTCTCAAACTCCTAACTTCAGGTGATCTGCCTGCCTCAGCCTCCAAACTACTGGGATTACAGGTGTCAGCCACCACACCTGACCTTCAGGTATTTCTTTATAGCAATGAAGCATGGGCTAATACACTCAAAGAGGTTCAGTCACTTGCCTGAAGTTTCATGGCTAGAAGGTGGCAAAACTTTTATTGGACTCCAAAATAGACTATTAATTAAGCTTTGATATCTGTGCTCCTGACCACTTTGCTGGCCTTCTACTGCTGTAAAGGCTAGAAAATGGCAGTCAAGGGGTAAAGAGTAAAGGGTGTGTGGGTATATCTGATGCATCTTCCATGCTCCCCTGCTGATTCACTCTCCATCCCAGTCCACCCTGCTCTCTGCCCTGGAAGATGGTCAGTCATCATTAACAGAATACCACATCTTTTTATTTATTTATTTTTGAGATGGAGTCTTTCTCCAACACCCAGGCTGGAGTGCAGTGGTGTGATATTGACTCACTGCCTCCTCCACCTCCCGGTTTCCAGCAACTCTCCTTCCTCAGCCTTCCGTGTAGCTGGGATTACAAGTGTTCCCCACCATGCCTGCTAATTTGTGTATTGTTAGTAGAGATGGGGTTTCACCATGTTGGCCAGGCTGGTCTTGAACTCCTGACCTCACATGATCCTCCCGCCTTGGCCTTCCAAAGTTCTGGGATTATAGGCATGAGCCACCACACCTGGCCAGGATACCACATCTAGCAGCCTGTGGGGCTGGGCTGATGGAGAGCTCAGGCAGGCAACTGAAGACCAGGAGCAGGAACCAGGGTATTTATTCTCAGACTCACACTGGACCAGCTGCTTTCCTATCTCCTTTGGAATTCTAGAAATCACTTTCTCTCATTGCCTTCTGGGCTTAGGGGTAATAACAGCTCTTGTATAAACAGCCAAGGGTACTGCACTGTCTATGGTTTGCTTATACACTGCCTATAGATTTATAAGTAGTTTGTGTATTAAATGCACCTTACATCATCTGATTTGGGTATGTTCTGGTTGGTCATTATCAAAAATGGCCAAAAGGAAATACAGACATATAGACCCCCTTGTTTAAGACTTCCCAAAGTACACCTAAAAATGGAAATGCTCACTATGATGTGCTCTGTGACACCATCATCACACAATCCCACCTGTGATGAATGCTGACTTCCTGATTTATTACTCACAGTCACCATACACTAAGGAAATTACTGGAAAATGTTTAAAATCTCAGAAGGCTTTCGAGTTTTTGGAGTGGTGGATGCAGTGAGGCCCAAAACATGGCCTAAGTTTACTCCACCCTCACCTAACTTAGAGGTGGCTGCACATTTCACATTCAACAGTCAGCAAGTAAAAGAATCACATGTTCATTTATTCCACACACACGAAAAAAGCCAACTGTCTCCTGGAAATGAAAACACAGATGCAGGAAAATAAAAGATTTTAAATGTGGACAAACACAGCGAAGAAAATGAGCTAAAAGATTAGCAACCACCCAGAAATTCAGGAAGAGGCAAGACAGCCTGGAAGTGCTCACTGCAGAGAGCAAAAACCAGCAGCCACTGCTGTGCCGGCTGGCAGATGTTCTTTAGTGGGCTTGCAAGGGGCTGCAGCATGCAAAACCTGCCATTACCACCGAACACTCGGAACTGAAAACCAGTGCTTTCCAATATCTGAATAAGTTATAGTTTATATCAATGTAGGATGCTCAGGTCTTTCTGAGATCGATGCCAATGCCTCAGACTTCTCCATCGAAGCAAGAACTACTGAATTTCACCTACCCCCCAGGCTCCATTTCACATCCTCCCCTGTGTGTAAGGTGCTGCTGAAGTTGCACAGGGAGCAGCCTGTGTGAAGAAAGTTGTAGACCCTAAAATCTGAGCAGTGATTAACCTGAATAGTAATACCAACTGCCAGTTGGTAACAGCAGTTATATACATTAAATAGCCACAAAGTGTTAGGCATTGTGCTAGTTCCGTGTATATTCTAATTCATACAATGTTTCAGTGGTGTGCAGATGCTAAGGTGACTGTCAATGATCCCTGACTTCCTGTGTTCTCACCCTTGCATAATCTCCTCCTCTTGATTATGGGTAGGCCTGGGACTTGCTTCCAACCAATAGAATGCAGCAGAAGTGATGGAAAGTTACATGGTGATTATGTTCATGTGTGTGTGCTTGTGTGTGTGCATATACAACATACATCTTCATATATATACACCCACACACATATATATGCTCATATATATGAACATTATCACCATGTAACTTTCCATCACCTCTACCTGCCATACTGTCTATTGATTGAAAGCAATCCTACAAAAAATATATATATATATCAAGTAATTTATGTATATATATAAAGTAATTTATATATATACATAAATTATTCTTTCTCTACTGCTTGAAGAAGCAAGCTGCCATGTTATGAGAGGACCTATGGCAAAGGCCATGTAGGAAGGAACTATGGGTGACCTCAGAACGCTGAATGCATCCTCTGGAAGGTAAACATGGTTTCTGGCCAACAGTCGGCAAGAATTCAACAATCTCAGACTTACGGTCACAGGAAATAAATTGTGCCAACAACCTGGGTTATCTTCGAAGCATATCCATCCCCATTTGAGCCTCCAAATGTGAACACAACCCACCTGACAGGTTCACTGGAGTCATGTGAGAGCCTGAACAAAGGACACAGCTAAATTGTATCAAAATTTTAACCTATAGACATTGTGAGAAAACAAATGTGTGCTGTTTTAAATTGCTAAATGTGTGTGGGTAATTTGTAACACAGAATAGAAAACTCATGCATTTAGTTAAGATTAATATCACCATTTCCTAAATGAAGAGATGGCAGCCTGGGGGAGTTTAGGAAACTTATCAATGGTCACAAAGCTAATGAATGGTGCAGGAGCTCAAACCAACACCTGCTGAGCCCCAAAGTCTGTGGGCTTCACCACAACCACTTGAGATACTGTGTTCCAGTCAAACAAGGGCAAACTTATACAGTAACTATAGAATCCATTCTCTGAGAGTCATTACGGACTAGCCAGATAGTGTCCTGCAAAAACCTATGTCCAAGTCCTAATCCCTGATATCAGTGAATGTGACCATATTTGGAAATAAAGCTTTTGCAGGTGGTGTAACTAAGTTAAGGATCTCAAGATGGAATCATCCTGGATTCAGGGTGGGTGTTCTCCTAAGAGGAGGAGAAGACACACACAGAGACAGAGGTAAAGCCCACATGCAGATGGAGTAAAGACTGGAGTGATGCAGCCACAAGCCAAGGGGTGCCAACGATTGCTTGGAACCAAAAGAAACTAGGGAAGAGGTATGAAATGTATTCTCCCTCAAAGGTTCCAGAAGGAGCTATTATCTCCACATCTTGATTTCAGACTTCTAATTCCCCGAACAGTAATAGAATAAATTTCTGTTGTTTCAAGCCTGCCACTAGGTGGTCATTTGTTATGGCAGCCCTTGGCAATTACAAGAGCCTCTGTGGCCTCGGTGCTCCCTTAATGTCTAGGACACATCTAACTTTTTCATATCAAGTTAAACAAGCCATTTATATGCTGAGGAAGCAAGAGAAACAGTAGAAAGGACTCTGGTTTCGTGCAGAAGAGAGAGATTGCATCATGACAATATCAGGAGTGAACTTGACTAAGAGCAGAACTACCGTTTGATCCAGCAATCCCACTACTGGATATCTACCAAAGGAAAGAAGTCATATAAAAAACGTATGTGCATACCCATGTTTATAGCAGCACAATTTGCAATTGCAAAAATAAGGAAACAAACTCAATGCCCATCAACCAATGAGTGGATAAAGAAAATCTACCTACACCATAGAATATGACTCAGCCATAAAATGGAACAAAATAATGGCCTATGCAGCAACTTGGATGGAGTTGGATGCCATTATTCTAAGTGAAGTAACTCAGGAAAGGAAAAAGAAATATCATATTTTCTGTCTTATAAGGGAGAGCTAAGCTTTGAGGATGCAAAGGGGTAAGAATGATGTAATGGACTTTGGGGACTCAGAGGGGAAAAGTGGGAGGGGGTAAGGGATGAAAGATGACACATTGGGTACAGTGTACACTGCTCAGGTGATGAGTGCACCAAAATCTCAGAAATCATCCAGAACTATTGAAATAATAATAATGAAAAAAAAAAAAAAGAATGATCTTAGCCAGGTCACTCAGCCTCCTAGAAATTTTTCTCCTTATCTATAACATACAATATATCAGTGCTGATTACAATGTCTTATGGATCTGGAATCAATCTGGATTTTTATCTCTCCATCAACAAAAAGGACGGAATTTCCAGATATTTGTTGGAAGATACCAGGGTTTCCTTTAAAACAAATTTCAAGCCATAGGAAGTGGAGAAATGTCTAAGATAGTAGGTTCTGGATCTCTCTTAGGATTTCATGGTTCAAATCCCAGGTCTACTCTTTATTAGTGTGTGATGCTGAGAAGTTTACTTAAAAAAAAAACCCTCTATGTTTCAGTTTGGGGGAGCTTTATTTTATTTTTTGGTCTATAAAATGGAGCTAATAAGAGAACCTAAACTGCCAGGCTGTTGTGAGGAATTAATTTGGAGAAATTAATACATGTAAACAGGATAAATAGGAATTGGTCAAGAAACATTAGCTCTTGGGCCAGGCACCATGGCTCACACCTGTAATCCCAGCCCGGCACTTTGGGAGGCTGAGGCGAGCGGATTACCTGAGGTCAGGAGTTCAAGACCAGCCTAGCCAACATGGTGAAACCCCATCTCCAAAAAAACAATACAAAAAACTAGTCAGACACGATGGCAGGTACCTGAAATCCCAGCTAGTCAGTAGGCTGAGACAGGAGAATGGCTTAAATCCAAGAACGGAGGTTGCAGTGAGCTGAAATCCTAGCTGTGCACTCCAGCCTGGATGATTGAGCAAGACTCTGCCTCAAAAACAAACAAAAAAAATCATTAGCTGTTGTTATTAAATGGAGAAATGGTGTTTGAAATAGGACCCTGTGTAACTAGATCACAGCCACTCCCCCCGCCCCCCCCCACCACTTTCTTCTCCATCTGTTACATCAGGTGAGGGCCAAGCCTGCATGTGTTGCACTGAAAACACTTGTTTATTGACGAGTGCGCTTCTGCTGAATGCTCCTGCATACTCCTATGCCCAAGATGAATTATTAAGCATAATATCAATGTGAGACTGCTGCTTCATGTTGTCTGCATTCGGAAGGCAGAGAATGATTTCTTTCTCTGAAACGACCAGAGATATGCCCATTGGGTAGGACGCTCAGTGACAAGCAACCACATTTTCACTGAGAAGGGTATGAGATTTGGGTAAGATAAATAATTCATTTTTATGTCCCTGGTTACTTATTCTTTAAATGATGCCTCTGGATATCAGGAGGGAATTGCAACATGAAAGTTATGAATTAGGGCCCAGGCAGACATTAATTTAATTAACAATTAATTTGATTGGATTTAAGATGGTTTTACTCGGCATGTATGAAGTCCTCCTATACTTACAGTTCAAAAATATTAGTGGGCCCCAGAATCACCCGGGTAGCTTGTTAAAAATTCAGAAACAATGGCACCAAGCCCAGTGGCCTGATTCGGTAGGCCTGGGGTGCAGTCCCCAAATGTGTTTTTCCTTTTTTTTTTTTTTTTTTTTTTTGAGATGGAGTCTTGCTCTGTCACCCAGGCTGGATTGCAATGGTACAGTCTCAGCTCACTGCAACCTCCACCTCCAAGGTTCAAGTGTTCCTCCTGCCTCAGCTTCTCTAGTAGCTGGGACTACAGGCTAGCATGCCCAGCTAATTTCTGCATTTTTAGTAGAGACAGGGGTTTCACCATGTTGTCCAAGCTGGTCTCGAACTCCTGACCTCAAGCGATCCACCCACCTCTACCTCACAAAGTGCTGGGATTACAGGCGTGAGCCACTGTACCTCGCCACAAACGTACATTTTTAACAAATTCGTAAGTGGCTCTCCTGTAGGCTACCCTGAGACTTAGGTTGATTAAGAACACCCTAAAGGGATAATACCCAGGACTCCATTGTCCCTCTTTCGACTTCTGTCAGTTTCTTGGTATTTTTCCAGGATTTCTGACAAAGGATGATGTCTCCCCCAGGGCCCTCTTCTGTAAAAGGCAGCTGAAGGTCTGCTACTGAGATCCACAGAGGAGGAGAACAAGCCCTGAGGATATGAAATATGTCCACTTGGAATGCCGAGGTTCCCATCGAAGCAAAGGGGAAGAGTCTACTCATCACACAGCACACAGACCCTCCTTCAAAACAGCAAATGGTATCTGGAACATCTTAACTCCCACTTGGGTGTAGAAGGCAGGAAGGCAGCCGGTGTCAGAGCTTCCTAACTTTTATTTCAGAAGAAGGAGACACTTAGAAAAATGAACATTGTTAGCACTGATCTTCCTTTGGACAGAGTGTTTCTACCAACTCTCTTCCTTTCAGGTTTAAAGAAGGCGGAGACAGAAATGGATGTATTCCCCAAATGAAACACATCAAGGACAAAAGCACTTGTAGATTTCTTTATAAGATATAGAGCTACACTCAAGTTCAGAAACTCTTCATTTCATGTGCAATCCCATATACTGATTTCACCAGATGGGGTTAGTCACTAACTGTGACATCCTCTGTTCAGTGTTTGGTTACAAATGAGTCCCTAACAATAGCTGGGACAGACTCTTTGCAGTGAGAGCGGGACCAAGGTGGCCACTGAGATTTTCTATTTTAAATACAAATTAAGAACAGAAACTCAGTCCACTCTGTGGACAAAATCATTTGCAGGCTGGGTACAGTGGCTCACACCTGTAACCCCAGCACTCTGGGAGGCCAAGGCAGGTGGATAACCTCAGATCATGAGTTCAAGACTAGCCTGTCCAACAACATGGTGAAACCCATCTCTACTAAAAATACAAAAATTAGCCCGGTGTGATGGCATGCAACTGTAATCCTAGCTACTTGGGAGGCTGAGGCAGGAAAATTGCTTGAACCTGAAAGGTGGAGGTTGCAGTGAGCCGAGATTGTGTCACTGCACTGTAGCCTGGGCAACAGAGAGAGACTCCGTCTTATACATACAAAAAAACAAAAACAAACAAATAAAAAAAAAAACAAGATCAAGGTAAAAATTCAAACTTCGAAGTTTGAACTCAGCCTTCAAAGATAGGAAAAATTTAAGTGGGTGGTAGAAAAAAGCTGGAAGTAAACCGAGCTTATGCAAGAGTTTTTAAGTAGGAATGGGCATAATTGTGGCCAATGAGAGGTAAAAGGACGACCAGGGAAGGTCGTGATGACCATCCAGAAAAACACAAGCCAGAACGGCCAATAGCGTTGCAAGATGGAAGGCCTTACAAGTGTGTAGGTCACGATGGTTTATGGTATTTCTTAAATTGTGGTATGTGTGCCACTAATGGTCCTGGAGATGGTAGTAGAATGACAATTTAAAAAAAAAAAAAAAAAACTAAAATGCTATTTATTTCATTAACCAAAGGTGTATTAGACCACATTACCCAGCAAGTCCACACCTAGGGATATATTCAAGAGAAATGAAAACCTATATCCACACCCCATACACAGAGGTCCAAAGAAGCATTAGCCATAATAGCAAAAAGGTCAAAACAACCCAACTGTCCATCAACAGATGAACAAACTATGGTATCCTCCGGAAACAAGAGTGACTCCATCTTGGATGCTAATCTGCCATATTGACTTCTGATCAGTCCCAGCTCCGTGAATGCCTCCTGATTCCTACTTTATTTCCAGTCCTTAGTATAACAACATGTCAACTTTGATCATTCTTGCCTGTCCTGGAGGGTTGCCTTTAGTTGTCTTGTACACAGCGCTTATGCCCTTTCCCTAAGGTATATAAGCCCTGGGTCTGGGGAGTAGCAGTGTGGAGCTCTGTCTTCCTGCCACTCAAGACAGCTGTCTTTAAGTTTTCCCAGTAAAACAGCTTTTAATGTCAAACTGGATTTTTCTGCCTTGTACTTTGGTTTCTCAGCAACTTCAGCATTTGGGGACCACTTTGCATATACGGCCCTTTCACGGAACATGTCCAGTTCATGAGAATTATTCAACTATAAAAAGGAATGAAGCCTGAGCATAGCAGCTCACACCTGTAATTACAGCACTTTGCGAGGCCAGGGCAGGCAGATCACTTGAGTCCAGGTGTTTGAGGGCAGCATGGGCAACATGGCAAAACCCCATCTCTACAAAAAGTACAAAAATTTAGTCAGGCATGGTGGTGCGCACCTGTACTCACAGCTACTCGGAAGGCTGAGGCGGGAGGATCACTTGAACCCGAGAGGCAGAGGTTGCAGTGACCTGAGATCATGGCACTGCACTCCAGCCTGGGTAACAGAGCAAGACACTGTGTCAAAAAAAGAAAAAAGGGGGTGTGGGGGTGAGGACTTAGAAAAAAATAGTTATTGTTTAGATTTTAGATTTAGTCTGTAGTAGGAAGTCATTTGTTTAAGGAATAATTTTTTAAAAGTTATCAAGGAAATAAGAAAACAGGCTACGTGGATTTATTAAACAGTTCAGAAGTGACATGCTTGGGAAGCTGCGTGTTTCCTTTCTAATCTGTAGAGCAAGCTTCCTCCCTGCAGAAAGGAACCGCAGTTAGCTCCCTAGTCCGCAACACAGAGAATGGAAACAATCCCAGGCCCTTCTTTGAGGGAATTAGTAGAAATGCTGAGGACCACAGGCTTCATCCAGCTGCTAGGAGAACAAGGGAGTGGGTCTGCGGGAGCCTGATGAAAGCTGCAGCTCAGCCCCAGTGCCTTGACCCCGAGTCTGGAGAGCACGGCTCCGCCACTAATTAGCTGGAGGACCGCAGGCCAGTTCTCAGTGTGCAGTTCACACATTAGTCAACTGAGGAATGTTCTGCATCCTTCATCTATGGATGAGCAAAGGCGGCTTACACCACCCTGGGCCTGCTTGCTGCCTGGCAATAGTGCTGTAATAATAATAGTATGCACGCACTATCCGATTTTCTGCTCTAAAAGTTATGTGAGTGAGGGCTGTCTCAAACCTATCCATCCGTGTTTTGTTTTTGAGAGGGTCTTGCTCTGTTGCCCAGCTTGGAATACAATGTTGCGATCTTGGCTCAGTGCAGCCTTGAACTCCTGGGCTTCAGCGATCTTGTTGCTTCTGCCTCCTTGCTTCAGCCTTCAAAGTAGCTGGGACTACAGGTGCACATCACCATGCCAGGTTAATTTTTAGCTTATTTGTACAGATGGGATCTTGCTATGTTGGCCAGGCTGATCTTGAACTCGTGGCCTCAAGCAATCCTCCTGCCTCAGCCTCCCAAAGTGCTGTGATTACAGGCGTGAGCCACTGCTCCTGGCCTTGATCCCTGTTTTGGGTTTTTTTCTTTTTGTTTTCTTCTGGAGCTGAAAACTGATGTCCAGAGAGATTCTCACTTATCAAAGGTGGCTCAGGTAGGAAGTGGAGGTGAGACACCTAGGTCTGTGTTCTTATTAATGCAAAAGCACCTCCTTTATTACTGTCTTTTCTCTTCTCTCTTCCTCTTTTAACTTGTAGATTCTGAATCATAAAAAGTAGAATACTTATCAGCCGACCCTGTAATTTAAGCCCGGACACCCTGGACTAGATAGATCACTAAGGTCCCTCCTAGCCCGGGAATTATAATTATAATGATTATTTTCTTCTGCTTTTGTACCGCAATACACAGCAAACATTCCACCAAGGAATAAATATGCTAAACTCAGTGAGGTATTTTAGAAGGAAATGATGATCTGGTAAGAAATCAGAAATGCACTCATTATGTTCGTATTTCCTTCACAGCAGCATGCAGAGGTATCATTCCAAATGTTTTAGCACTGGATAGATTAGACATAAAACAAAAGATGGGTTTCTAACCCAGAATGCAACACCATTTTTTGCTTAATGTTTCTGGCTACGTCAAGTAGAACATTCTCATCAAGTGCAATGTATACATGAGCTGGGGAGTATAAATCATCCATAATTATAATATCCTTCACCCCAAGAGGCCTTTAGTGTTTCCTTTATAAAAGTTACACAGTTGAGACTGGCACCTTGCTAATAGATTGGCCCTCCCTGAAAATACAATTATGCCACATGCAGGGCTGGGAAGTAGTTTTGCATGCCTGCTGTCACTGTGTGTTTCAGACTCAATAGCTTCCCACAGTGGACTTAACCGCTGGCTGCCCAGACGCTTGGCTAGAAGGGTACGCAGGGGAGGACAGAGCCTGGCCCAGCTAGGCATGGAGCCAGGTCTACCAAGGGCTTCTAGGAGACCAACTTGCTGCCCAAAGAATCTGGTGGCCTCAGGGCTTGAGTTGCTCTGGGAAAGGCTTGGGGATGCTACCGACTTATAACTTCTCCTTGGAAAGATACCCTGAACACCAGGCACTGGGCTCAGTGCTGGGCATCGGGCACTGCAGATGATGGGGCCAAGGGTTGTGGGGGTGTGAGGAAGGCCGATGGCAACATGCTCAGGGTCTGGTGAGGGATATGAGATGAAAGATGTTCTCAAACAACACCGTGGCTTGCAAGAAGAGACAGCAGCTGCTCTTGGCCTGGGCTACACGTTCATAGGGGGGTTAAAATGGGACCATTCTCCTTATCCCCAGTTGAATCTTTTGCACAGCATGACACAGGCTATAATTATGGAAATGAATTAAAAGTGCTACTTTATAACAGTTAAACAGGTGGACAGATAATAATTTCAGATACCCTGTTTTTGCATTTAAAAAATGTTTTTCAAGTAACCCACAGGAAAAACAAAAAAACAAAAAACAAAACAAAACAAAAAAAACGGGTCTTCTTCAGCCTCCCAGCGGCCTGGTGGGTGGGCAGACGTTGCTTCCATAATGGTTTTCCTGCCTGGGGCCCTTTCCAGGTTCTTTTCCACCCATTAGAAGCCCATCCTCACCCTGCAGAAACAGGAAGTAGAATATAAAGCACAGTGTTGGGTAACAGCCAGATGAGGTGAGATACTGCCCAAGATCCCCTGAGGACCAGAAACACGGAGCTCTAGGCCGGGCTTGGTGGCTCATGCCTGTAATCCCAGCACTTTGGGAGGCCAAGGCAGGAGGATCGCTTGAGCTCAGGAGTTTGAGTCTAGCCTGGGCAACACAGTGGGACAAAGTCTGTCTTAAAAAAAAAAAATTAGGCAGGCACGTGTGGTGGCATGTGCCTATAGTCCCAGCTACTTAGGAGGCTGAGGTAGGAGGCTTGCTTGAGCCGAGGAGGTTGGGGCGCTACAGTGAGCTATGATCATGCCACTGTACTCCAGCCTGGATGACACAGGGAGACCTTGCAAAAAAAATAGTAATAACACACACACACACAAAAAGAAAGCAAGAAAGCAAGAAACAAAAAGTAAAAGAAACAAAGAGAAAAGAATTTAAACCTAAATATCAGAAGGTCTTTAGTTTAGTTATCTTAGCCCACCCAGAATGCTTCAATCTGATCTATCTGAGCCGCAGGGCTGGAAAGGATCCTGAAAAATCTTTACTCACAGAGAACAGACACTTCATTTCAGTAGCCACGTGGTTCGCAAAATGTACCCTCCCCACTCCGAGATCCACATCACCTGGGAACTTGCTAGAAGTGTAAATTACAGAGCTCCGCCCCAGAGCTATTCAGTCAGAAAATCTGGGGCTGAGAGCAGCAACCTGCATTTTAACAATGCCAGCAGGGGCTTCTGATGCACCCTCAAGTTTGAGAAACTCCACATTAGAGAAATTACTCCACGTGGGAATTTAAGTTTCAGATTATTTACCTCATTCTGCATGGCATGAAAATGGAACTCAAACGTAAAGTTCTGAAATACTACTAAGGATAAATGACAGAGCTAAAAAAAGCAACAGCACATTTATTCACAGGAAGAAAACTTCTCTCTCAAAGAAATGGTCCACAAAAAGGAATCTTTGAAGAATGCATCTTACTCTACTTAACATCTTTATTCTTGTTATTTCTACTCCCAAGCCTCAAAGGATTGGTGAACCAAGTATTGCCCAAATCTTACACTGTATCTTCTATATTTGGCCACATGTGAAGACCACCTGTACTATGATATAGTTAATGACTTCTCTTAAAATCACTTTACTGAGATTTTTAAAAAGTAAATTCATTTACTGAAAAAGAAGAAAAAATAGATCTCTTCTGTAAGTGGAAACAAAATTATTTGCTGTAGGTATGCATGGTAAAATAAACACAATACAAATAAAAGTGTTATTAAATAGCAGGTAAAAAGAATTGCCTGTCTGCTATGGATTGAACTTTGTTCCCACCAAAAGATGTTGAAGCCCAACCCCTTAGCATTTGTGAGACGTGATATGGAAGCAGGGTCTTTACAGACGTAACAAAATTAAGTCATTATGGGTCATAGTTCAATATGACTAATGTCATCATAAAAAGGGGAAATTTGGACACGGAGACAGACATGCTTACAGGGAGAACACACGCAGGTGAAGGCAGAGATCACACTGACAGAGTTAAAACCCAAGAAGCACCATGCGTTGCCAGCAACCACAGGGAGGGGCATGGAACAGATTCCTCCTCCCAGCCCTTAGAAGAAACCAACCCTCCTGACACCCTAATCTTGGACTTCTGGCCTCCACAAGTGTGAGGCAAAACATTTCTGTTGCCTAAGCCCCCTAGTTTGTGGAACTTTGTTATAGCAGTCCTGGGAAACTAACGCACTACCCAAGGTTCAAGTCTTCAGTTCGCTTTTCTTTTTTTTTTTTTTTTGAGACACAATTTTACTCTTGTTGCCCAGGTTGGAGTGCAATGGTGCGATTAACGGCTCACTGCAATTTCCACCTCCCAGGTTGCAGCGATTGCCCTGCCTCAGCCTCCGAGTAGCTGGGATTACAGGTGCCTGCCACCACGCTCAGCTAATTTTTGTATTTTTGGTAGAGACGGGGTTTCACCACGTTGACCAGGCATATCTCAAACTCCTGACCTCAAGTGATCCGCCTGTCTCGGCCTCCCAAAGTGCTTGGATTACAGGTGTGAGCCACTGCGCCTGACCCTCCTTCCTCTTTACTAACAGAGATTAGCAAGGAATGCAAAGGTATAAAGACTAGCATGAAATGGAGGCATTCTTCTGGATATAAGCTTAGATATACCAAAGTCAACTGAAAAGGAAACAACCTTCTCATTCTGAGATGTAGGATCTGATGGTTTTGCTGTGTAATCTTCCCAGGCCTCCTCTCCGCTACTTTAGGAAATGATGTTGCTTTAGAGTCACACTGCTGGCTTTGAAGCTGAGAAGGGCCATGAGCCTTGTAAACCAGGTGGCCTCCAGAAACCGACAAAGATGGGAAACTGCCTTCTCCCATAAAACCTCCAGAAGAAATGCAGCCCTGCTGAGGCTTTGATTTTACCCCAGTAGGGGCCGTTTTGGACTTCTGACCTCCAGAACTACAAGAAAAAGCATGTGGGTTGTTTGAGGGATTAACACAAGTGGGGAATCACCCGGTCAGGCACAGAGCCAAGTCCTTGATTTTACTCCAACATTGAACCTGGGGACAGAACTCCTGAGATAAAGTTAAAGCTCTCCTCTTTGTGTGTGTGGAAGGGGAATAGGAAGATGGGTGTGGGGACGGGGAGTGGAAAAGACACTCACTTTCTTTGCCCCTAAAAAGATTCTCTGTGCCCAACTCCCTACATGATTCTGGAAGTATGGAGAAAATGCCTGAACTGCAAATGTGAAGTAATCATCTCATGAGACTCCTCTTAGGATTTCTCTTTTCCCATTTTCTGCTTGAGTCTGCTTTTTCTACTTACTAGAGTTCCATCAAAGCCCCGCTAGAATGCCCAATCTCTTTGCACGCTCCCAAGGTTTTCCGCGGTCCAGGGTGGGACGTACAGGCACAACATCCCTTCCTAGGAGACTTGTAGCCTGTAGAGGTAAGAGTAATGAACAGGAGGTAAACAAACCAAACAAACAACACCTTTCAAGAGAGATCTGCCTGTGGAGCACCACTGGAAATCAGAAACAGCTCATGAAGTTTGCTAAGCAAACAAAAAGCAAATCCTGCCCAAACAGAATTAGCAAAGGAACCGATATGCAGGCAAATTCAGTCACACGAGGGTGGTCCAAGCAGACAGCCCCAACTGCACACCTTGCTTTAGATCAACAGAAGACCGATGGCTGCAGGTAATAAGGGAAGAACCACACTTGGGAGAAAATAACACGAAAAAAAGTGAAACCAACAACAGTCATTGTGACGGCCAAAAGTTAGCATGCATGTACCACGTGTTAGGCACATAGGATTCCGACTTCTCTACCCTCACTTGATAATTTCTTTGTCCGATTTTGTAAAAGAGAGAACAGGCTTGGGGAGATTACATGTCCCTTGCTTCTAGGTAGCCGAGCCTGAATATGAATGCATGTTTGCTGGAGATAAAGCCATCACACAGGTGGAACGCCTTTAGAGAATGTGATAGACAGAATCTTGTCTCATGCCAAAGATGCCTGCATCGTAATCTCTGAAAGGTATGAATACGTCACCTTGCCTGGCAAAAGAACCTTGGCAGATGTAATTAAGGATCTTGAAATGGAAGAGTTCCCAGGATTATCCAGGTGGACCCAAAGTAATCACAAAGTTCCTTACAAGAGGAAGACCAGAGAAGGAGGTATGTGATGCTGGAAGCCAGGGCTGGAGTCTGAAGGCCACACTGCTGGCTTTGAAGATGAAAAGGGCCATGAGCCATGTAATGTGGGTGGCCTCTAGAAACCGGCAAAGGGAGGAAACTACATGCTCCCATAAAATCTCCAGAAGAAATGCAACACTGCTGACCTTTGATTTTACTCCAGCAAGACCCATTTTGGACTTCTGACCTCCAGAACTGCAAGAAAATACGTTTGTGTTGTTTTAAATTACCCCTAAATTGGTGATCATTTGTTACAGCAACAATAAGAACCTCCTACAGAAATGGAAGTCTAAGCATGTTCAGAAGCAGAAGAACGGAGCCCCCAGAGAGAGCGTGTTGGGGGTAAGCACAGATTATGCCAAATTATCCTAGCAGCTGCAATCATGAATGCTTAAGATGTGCCTAGCATTGTTCAAAATTATTATATAAACTAATTTAGTCCCCACAATAGGCTTGTGAGGCTGGCACAACCTCACCTCCATTTATCAATGAGGTAACTGGGCAGAGAGACAGTAAGCACTTGGTCCCAGATTGCACAGTGAGTCAATGAGGTGAACAAGGATTGAGGACAAGGCATTCTGACCCTGGACCCTGCATGGATAATTAGAGGGCCATATTCGGGAATAAATAGGATAGGATTCATTAACCATTTCCACGTAACTCATGGGGATTCAGCACTGTGCCAGGCACATGGATAAGACATGCTTGACACTCTGAAAAGTAGTTTGGGAGGTGAACCTGTTAAGTGAGTTGTCAGCTATAACCTGGAAATACCTTCCTAGAGGATTGGGCATCCTGGGGAGAAAGTCTAGAAGAGGTGACACCAGAGG
Source organism: Pan paniscus (assembly GCF_029289425.2). Taxonomy (NCBI): domain Eukaryota; kingdom Metazoa; phylum Chordata; class Mammalia; order Primates; family Hominidae; genus Pan; species Pan paniscus. Next base: position 7,440,535 of record NC_073267.2, on the reverse strand, counting down.
CCAGAGGTATCAGTGGAAAAGTCAAAGGTTCCTGGGAGGAAAGAGAAGGCAGACAGACAGACACACATCGGGGTTAGAAGAGTGCAAAGGCAGAGTAACTTGGATGAACAAGACAGGCCCAAGCCATGGTCAGAGGCTGGGGGTGCAGGCCTGCCCGGCCACAGGAGAGGACACCCAAAAGGCTGGAAGAGAGAAGAAGAGATGCCAGATCTCAGGCAACACAATGCTAAGCAGGGGTAATAATCTGAACTGCACGGATGCAGGGATGCAGAGAAGTAGATTGTTAGGAGCTGAATTGTTTCCCTCCAAAACATGTGGATGTCCTAACCCCCAGTAGCTGTGAATGTGACCTTATTGGAAATGGGGTCTTTGCAGAAGAGCAAGTAAAGATGATTTGGATAGGCCCTAATCCAATATGACCATGTCCTCACTAAAAGGGAAAATAGAGACACAGAGACATCCATGCTCACGTGAAGGACTCTATGTAAATATGCAGGTGGAGATTCAAGTGATGTATCTACAAGCAAGGAGCACCCATGACTGCCAGCCAACCACAGAAGCTGGCCGGGCATGGGGGCTCATGCCTGTAATCCCAGCACTTTGGGAGGCCACGGCAGGTGGTTCACCTGAGGTCAGGAGTTTGAGACCAGCCTGGCCAAAATGGTGAAACCCTATCTCTACTAAAAAATGCAAAAAAAAAAATAAGCCAAGCATGGTGGTGCATGCCTGTAATCCCAGCTACTCAGGAGGCTGAGCCAGGAGAATTGCTTGAACCCAGGAGGCAGAGGCTGCAGTGAGCCAAGATCGTGCCACTGCACTCCAGCCTGGGCAACAAGAGTGAAACTCCATCAAAAACAAAAACAAACAAACAAACAAACAAAAACAGAAGCTAAGAGAGAGGCATAGGACAGATTCTCTCTCCCAGTTTTCAGAAGGAACCACCCCTGCTGGCATCTTGATCTCAGACTTCTAGCCTTCAGAACACAAGACGATCAATTCCTGTTATTGAAACCACCAAGTCTTTAGTTCTTTCTTAAAGCAGCCCTAGAAAACCAATACATGGATACCGCCATTCTCTCAAGGACAGCTCGATGCACTGTTTCTCTGAGTGAAGCTCTGGGCACTGGGAATACTGAAGGAGACACATCGGTAAAGATGACTCTCACCGTCAGCACTACAAACGCTTTGCTTCGGGGGCCATCCTGTGCACTGTAGGATATTTAACAACATCCCTGGCCCCTGCCCTACGGATGCCAGGAGGACATACTCCCCTGCCAAGTTGTAAAACACAGAAATGTCTACAGATATTGTGAAATGCCTACTGGGGAACAAAAATCACTCTGGTTGAGAATCCTTGGAATACGGAGATGACATGGAGATCATAAACAATTATTATGTTTTAAATTTAGTTCTGCAAGCTGGGTGCGGTGGCTCATGCCTGTAATCCTAGCACTCTGGGAAGCTGAGGTGGGCTGATCACTTAAGGTCAGGAGTTCAAGACCAGCCTGGCCAACATGGTGAAACCCCATCTCTACTAAAAATACAAAAAATTAACCAGGTGGGGTGGCAGGTGCCTGTAATCTCAGCTACTCAGGAGGCTGAGGCAGGAGAATTGCTTGAACCCAGGAGGTAGAGGTTGCAGTGAGCTGAAATTTCACCACTGTACTCCAGCCTCAGCAACAGAGCAAGACTCTGTCTCAAAAAAAAAAAAAAAAAAAAAGTTCTGCAAATATTTATGGAGCACCCAGTCTGCTCTGAACTAGGCTCTTTTTAAGTCCCAAGAGTTCAGAGATGAAGAAAAGGCTGTTCCTGTCCTCAAGGAAATCCAAACCTATCAGGATTTACTGGCAACACTACTGATGTACCCTTTGTTTTTAACTTGACAAAGAACAAAACCATAAAGAAAAGTTTCTAGAGATTAGATTGCGGTTATATAAACTCACTTTTTTTAAATGCATACACTCTTATTTCAAATTATTTCAAAATAAAGTCGCATTTCCACAGGCCAGAGACTATTTTCCCATAATTTTCTTCCAGCATTGTTTATCCTGTATTTTTTATGAGTTTCGGTGTTATTACCGAGTTTTCAACAATCATTAGGTAGTGCCTGAGACACAATTGAATACAATTTTATTACCCCAGCCAACAGACATAAATATTTAATCCTTCCGCTCCACATGACAATGTATATTTTGGGGGGGGGGTAATAAATTGCTTTTTGGGGTTGCCCATAAGATGGGCACCTTCTGCAAATCTGCTTCGACGTTTTCTCCAATGCGCTATTGAATACATCAACACTGTTTGCAGCCCTAAGTGAGGCATTATAATTTTTTTTTAATGATAAAGCAAAGCGTTCCATCCAAGACAAAGTATCAGGTGGAGATGAGCTCACTGTTCCTGATTCTACTGGGCATTCTGCCCAACCAGAGGAAGGCAGAGGATTTCTTCAGAATGCTGCAGAAGGACCCTGCAGCCTGGCACCTAACAAAGCTCACCTTGGAAACACAAGGGCAGAAGGAAGTCAGTGTCACTACAAAGAAAGCCTGTGGACACTCACTTTGCTTCCAGGGATCAGCAGAGGGCCAGGGAATAAACATACAGCCCTCAGCCACTAATACCACCTTGCCAAGGCAGCAGGTTTCCTAGGCAGGACCGGCTCAGTCTGTCACTTGAAAATACCATTTCCATCCATGGCATGCAAACTTGCCTCAGGCATTTGAGAGAAATTCTTTCTAACAGGGATGATTAACCCACTGTCTTTTTTTTCCCTTTTGGGGGTGATGGTGGGGGCAATGTTGCTCAACGGGGAAAATTTGAATAAACACAAAGTCCAACCTACTAGCTAGATGATTTGAAGGGGTAACCAAACATCTACACTTTTTTTTTTTTCTAAGATGGAGTCTAACTCTGTCCCCTAGGCTAGAGTGCAGTGGCATCAACTTGGCTCACTGCAACCTATGCCTCCCGGGTTCAAGCCATTCTCCTGCCTCAGACTCCCAAGTAGCTGGGATTATAGGAGTGTGCCACCATGCTCAGTTAATTTTTGTATTTTTAGTAGAGGTGGAGTTTTGCCTTGTTGGCCTGGGAGTCTCGAACTCCCAACCTCAGGGGATCCACCTGCCTCGGCCTCCCAAAGTTCTAGGATTACAGGCATGACCTACTGAGGCCAGCCATTCTTTTTTTTTTTTTTTAAACAGTTACAGAGACTGTTAGCTAGGAAGAAAGGGCTAAGGAACAAGTGTTATTGAGAAAAAAAAATGGATAAAGAATAAAGGATTTGAACACCCTGACCAACTGTAAAATGCTAATGCTGCAAAATAGTCTTTTTAGATTTTTTAACAACACTCACTCCCAGGGAAGAAAGTTACACCAAGTTTATTAAGTAATTCAATCTTGTACAACTTGAAAAATTCCTCTAACTCTTTTACCATGCTAACAAGCACAGCACCTCTGACAGACTGGCTGCCAGGGAGGCTTCATCCCCACTGCTTTTGTTTATCCAGCAAATTGTAGTTTTGTTGTCTGAGGGAATTGGGAACAGGGGAATTTGTAGAAAAGTGTAATAGAGAGAAACTTCACCCACCGCAGAACAAAACAATTCTTCTCTAACAAAATTAGCCACTTTGACTTCATTCTTCTCCAGCTTTGTGTAACACAAGTAGCCCGGGCAGGTGAACTGGCCTTCCCAGCAGGTGCAAGGCGAGGGTCCCTGTGAGTAGAGAACACCAAGGAGAAACGGCCGGAAAAAGCAGCTGCTTCCCCAAACAGTCCTCAGGTACAAGATGTATGAGTTTTTCTTTCTTCTTCTTCTTCTTTTTTTTTTTTTTTGAGACAGAGTCTCACTCTGTCACCCAGGCTGGAGTGCAATGGCATGATCTCAGCTCACTGCAACATCTGCCTCCTGGGTTCAAACAATTCTCCTGCCTCGGCCTCCTGAGTAGCTGGGATTACAGGCACCCACCACCACACCTAGCTCATTTTTGTACTTTCAGTGGACGGGAGGTTTCACCATGTTGGCCAGACTGGTCTCAAACTCCTGACCTCAAGTTATCCTTCCACCTGGGCCTTCCAAGGTTCTGGGATTACAGGCATGAGCCAGCGCACCTGGCCTAAAGATGGATGGGTTTCATAAGCCTACCACTCGTGCCTCACAGAGAACAGGTTCAACAGCAGAAGTCCCTGCGAGTGACAGTCTAGAACACACATGTGCATCAAAAGTGCATGCAATGTGTTAAGATGGTGTTTACATACACACGCAGACACAGAGCTTTCATTTCTCCTTTAAAAATGATCTGAGAATGAACTGCACTATTAGGTATAGGGGTGGTGAATAAGAGCATCCAACTTGCTGTACCCGCACAGCCCCCATGGGGGTAGCTTATCTCTGTATGACCTCAGGTGAGGGCATTTGTAGGCTGTGTTTTGTGACCACGTGGTCACTCCCTGGGATGTGAACCTTGGATTTGCAGATTTGTACCTCCAAATGGTGCCAGCCTCCTTTAATTACTAAACATCCTCCCTCACAGCTTGATCTAGAAGCTGTTTGCTCCCAGCTTCACCACCCTTTCCAAGTAATGAGCTGCATTCCCTTTACAGCCCGCCTGTTGGGGATGCAATTGCTTCCCTCCTCTAGCTAAGCAGCCGCAGTTCCGAAAGGCCCTCAGCCCTCTGCCTCTCACCTCTTTCTTTTGAGGTCCTATTAGTCCCCCCCAGTGCTTGCTCTGCTGCCCTTAAAGACTTTCTGAAAGGCATCTCTTTTTAGGTAAAGAGAACACCTGCTTATCCAAAGGACAGTCCCCAGGAGCATTTATACAGGTTGACTGAAACCTCCCCACCAGTTTCTGAGATAAGTGATTGTGGGGCACCTTTCTGGAACTCACTCCAAGCTCACAACCTATTGAAGTGGTTCCCCCACATCATGTATTTATTTTACCACCACTTGCTGAACACTAGACACTAGAGAATTCAAAGACAGATAAGCAATGATGGCAGACTTCAGGGATCTTTCGTCGATTTTAATTGGAGCACAGAACTGGCCTCTATGTTAGAATCTGTGCAATGGTTTCCCATCATTCTTGCTTTATAAGCACCACCTTCCTTACTCCAGGCTGTAAGGGCTGCTGACCTCTCTAGGAACGGTCAGCCCTCCTGGCCATATGAGCTCCCCTGGCGGCAGCTACACTGGCCTCTAAATAGCTTGTGCAATGCTGCATGAGCTCTCTAGCCCCCAGATCTTTGTATACGGCTGTCCTGCCATCTGAAAGACTCCTCCCCTTCTTCAACAAGTGAAGTCACTTATGATGGCTTCAGAGTCGCCTCCTCCAAGAAGTTTCCCTTGAAGTCCTAGGTCAGGTTGCTCCAACAGATGCTCACAAAACCTTGTTTCATTTCACAGGAGCATTCATCTCATTTGAAGTTACACATCAATCATGGTGACTGATGTGTAACTATTTTGTTTATGTCCATCTTCTCTGCTCCCTTGTAAGCCCCGAACAAGTAAAGAGTAGAATTTACATCTTCAATACTTGGCATAAAGTAGGAGCTTAGTCAATGTCTGATGAAACAATCTATAAATAAATAAATGAACAGATGGAAAACAGTGTACAATCATGGATAATGTTAAAGCTTTATTTGGTTCTGATGACATGATGAGTTGAAGGGTTCCTTTAAAACTTGATGTGTATGGAAACCACTTCTTCCTGTTCTCTACATGGAGTCTTGACTTGTCACCCTGACTGGAGTGCAGTGGCACAATCTCAACTCACTACAGCCTCCGCCTCCTGGGTTCAAGCAATTCTCCTTTCTGAGCCTCCTGAATAGCTGGGATTACAGGTGTGTGCCACCATACCTTGCCAATTTTTGTATTTTTAGTAGTGACAGGGTATTACCATGTTAGTCAGGCTGGTCTTGAACTCCTGCCCTCAAGTGATTCTCCCCACTCAGCCTCTCAAAGTGCTAGGATTACAAGCATGAGCCACTGCACCTGGCAAAACCACCTTTTCCTCTTGGGTCTTCTGAGCATGGCCTGGAAGACTTTCCTCTTGATAGTTCCAGATATTCACTTGTTTGACAAACTTGAAATGACTAACAGAGTTTTGCCATGAAACCCATATCAACTAAGAGTAGCTTTCCATTTCAGTTGTAAGGAACACAGTGGAAACAAAAACGGGGCTTCAATACAGAAACTATGAGTCACATGTAATTCCACACAATGATTTCCAAAAAATGAAGACATCAAGAACCACATGAGGTAGAACAATGAATATCCCAGGTACTAAAAGCACCACCTACCAAGTTCCAGCACTCCGGGTTTCAAGTATGACACCTGATTTTATGTAGACAAATATATGCCAACATCAAGTATGCAACTTTATATTTCCATATGTCAGGTAAAGTACAACCTTAAGCACATTCTGAATAATTCATTCAGGCAAAGTTCTGATAAACAGATGTCTGTAACGCAATATTTCTGAAGGTGCCATTTTTCTGACATGAAAAAAAATCCCTGCTTAAAAGCCAGATGGCAAATAAGCCCCAGTTCATCACTTAGGCTCACATGGGGAACTCCAGAACATTTTTCATCAATTCCCACTTTATATTTAACACAGTAAATATAACAGTGAAGTATTATGTCTCTTCCTTCTCAATCCATCTCATCCATGAGTGTTAATCTCTACTAGGTCTGAAGCAGTATTTACTTCAAATAAGCAAATGAGCTTCCATGTAACAAATTATCTCTTTGCAGAAACAACAGAAAATTCTGTATGCTCAACTGTTTTAGCTTATGGAAGGTTGCCAGAAACAGATTTTGCAAAAATGTCTACTTTTCCCCCTCAGCCTCTCACAGCATAATTGAGGAGTTGAACATTCCATTACATACACAAAAGTCTTCTCTGCATTTGCTTAACTAGACATGAACTTGCTGTCATTCCAGGTCGAGAGTCATGGGCTAAGGAAGAGTCGTAGGGGCAGACAAAGGCCAGGCACCCTTTCACCTCTTGGACTCTGTGTAATTGTCTTCCCCAATGGTAGTAGGAACGTCCTGTTCACTTTCTTGATTTTGCACCCCTGGCCTTGCTAGGTGGGACATTTTCAGGTTGAAACTTCTCTTGACTTGCAGTGTTGCTAAAATGAGCCCAGGGAGAGGGATGGGCTTACACAGAAGAGATGAACAAGCGATTCTGTCCTCACTGGACTGAAGTCTGATCTTTCCTCTCTTTCTTCTTATCTTCCTTCTGTACATATTTATTGAATACCTATGTTAGACACTAGGATGGGAGACATGAAAGAGACAGTCTAACAGGGAACACAAAGCCTGTCGATAGGAAATTTACAATACAGGGTGAGAGGCACAACTGAGAAGTATGCAGTGGCCAAGCTGTGAACACAGCACCCACTATACATAATGTCGGTGAATGGGAGGGATATCAGGAAGTCTTTCTAGTTCTAATGAACGTTATGGGAACATCTTAAATGGCATTCACGCCTTCTACAAATGTTTTCATTAGCATTTACCGTGTGCAAAATGCTGGGGATGTAGCAGTTAACAAGACATATGTAGCTCCCTGCATTCATGGAGCTCACACAAAGACAAACACTCGATAACCATAACATGTTAAGTGGAATATTAGGAATGGCATTGTGTGCTGTGAAGGAAGAGGAGAGGGTCTTAGACATAGACAGAAGATCCCAGTTTACACGAAAGATAGGAACGGCATCATGGAGAAAGCAATACAGATTCTGAGACCAGAAGAATGAATAGTGATGTTGGTGGGACGAGGTCAAGAAGGGTAGAATTCCAGGCAGAGGGAATAGCATCTGCTGTGACACTCAGCACATTGCTAGAACTGGAAAAGACTAAAAAGGCTCTGAAATAATGAGTAAGGGGAGAAGCAGATGAATGTTGAGAGAAGGGCAGGGCCAGACCATCCAAGGCCATGCAATCGTGTTTGCTTTCATCCTAAGAGCAACGGGAAACCAATAAACAGTTTTAAGTGGGAGAGCGGATAGGGTAGCATGGTTAGATGTTTTAAAATCTTTTTCCTTGATCGGAGCATGGATAGAGGTTACAGAAGGATCCCTAAAGGATTTTGTGGTAGCTCCAGGGGGAGATGATGGCAACTTGGAACAGGATATTCGCGGATGAACTACAGAGAAATAGACATATTGACTTTGAATATTATGATGGGATGTTTGAACGTGCTTAAATAGCGAGTGAATTATTCACAGATACATTCCAATTCTCCACACAGGCTCAGCATAAGAACATGAACAATAACACCACCACCACCAGCAATAACAAAAGAAAAACTCAAATAAACCTTTCTTTCATGTGCCGGGAACTGTTCTAAGCATTTTGTGAGTATTAACTCATTTAATCCTCCCGACAACCCTAGAAGTTGATGCTATGAGCATCCTCCTGTTATAAATAAGGAAACAGAAGCACAGAAAGGCAAATTAACCTTGTTCAAGGCCACCCAGCTATTAAGACTAAACATAGTTCAAATGGTTACCATCAGAACATGGGCAAAAAAATCTCTCTCATTGTTAACTTCACACCTGGACACGGCCCTAGTATTATTTACTAACAAAATGCTCCTGCCTGCTTTTGGTTTCCTTTTGCAATGAAAAGGTTTCCATACTTCAAATATGTAAGTATGATGTACTTCATTCATGTAAATGTTGAGGGACAGCACAAGATGAAACCATCATACATGAAGCCTCCATGGGCGAGCAAATCTGTAAACATAATTCCAATTGACACTTGCTTGATGAGATATGGATGTTTATTCTTCCCATTTCAAAGATGAGAAAACTAAGGCTGACAGCATTCTGGAGCTGTGCTCAAAATCTCACAGATGGTGAGAGATGGAGTTGTAATCTACATCCAGGTGTCTCCAACTATAAACTCATTCCTTTCCACCCAAGATGGTATAGTAAGCAGATGACTCGGTGCTCTTGACAGACCAACTAATGGCCGTAAACAACCAACTAAAAATGTAAAAATTGTAATGTATCCATGCTTCATGAAAATTTTGAGCCAAGAGGGCCTTAATGCCTAGGGAAGAAGAAAATGCCTGTTGCTAAATAGAAAATGGAATACAAGGAAACCCTGAAACATACACATGCATACACATATGTATTATACACACATACACGCACACGTTATACACACATACATGCAAACATTATACACACGGACACGCATCCACGCATCCCCACACACACATATATACACATATGCACTCACACAGGTATTATACACACATACACACGTTATATACATGTGCATGCATACACACATATACACATATGCATAAACACGTATACACAGATGCTCACACGCATTATACACGTGTACGTGTGTGTAATACATTATACATACACATGCATACACACATGTATTATACACACATACACACGTTATACAGAGACGTACATACATACACACAGATGCGCGTGCATACACGCATTATATATATGCACACATACACATACACAATGTATTATACACATATACACACATACACACATATGCACAAACACACAGAGATGCACACACGCATTATACACGTGTACATGTGTGTAATATATTATACATACACATGCATACACACATACACACATGTATTATACACACACACGTTATACAGACACACACATGCATACACACAGATGCATATGCATACACATATATATGGACACAAACACATGTATCATACACATACACACGTATTATACACATATATTATACACACATACACATGTATATACACATGTACACACACAGAAACTCAGCTGAATTATCTCTTTCAGAAACACTTCAGTATTTTAAAAATAACCTACTTCTTTTTATGTTACTCCCACGGACATGAGAAGTTTATGTACCGTGTAACTCACAGCAGAACCCATGTCCTGTTTCCTTTGTGTCTGTACTTTGTTTTTCAGTTTGTTGCAATAAATCTTTACTATGGACTGAATTATGAGACTTAAATAACTGATAGAGCTGATTCCAAATGCTTACTACCACAGCCACATAATAAGCTGAAATGTCAGGGGCTGGGGTGCACTCAATACCCTCCACATTCTTTAGCCTTCACCTCTGACTGCTCTCCTCACCACCCTCCATCCAAGGGGAAGCTATGCTCTGAGAGGTCATGGAGGGGCAGGGGTCAGATGGCAGCTTGAGGATGGCAGGTGATCACAGCTGGAGTCAGAGCTTGATGACAAAGGGGCGGCCATGGGTGCAAACTCCACAATGGACTATAAGCATTCTTAACGCCATTGGCTATGACCTCAGTTATGATGCATGATTTGGCAAAATAGAGATTGGTCCTGAACATGGTGTGGAATTTACTCGGTTCACCTCATTTTTTTTGAAATAACTGCCAAGTATCAGGCATTATATAAACACTGAGGAAAAGCAAAAACCTGGCCTGGTCTCTTGTCCATGTGGAGCCTGTAGTTTAGCAGAGTTACAGACCTTAAGTTACCTATAACACAGGGATCCGACCTGGTGAGACACAGAGGGTAGCTGGTGTCTGAGAGACAGAAAGAGCTCCAGGGAACTGGGAATATAGGGTATGAAGGGACAGATGGATGATAAGCTCAGAAACTGTAGGGCTCTGTAATCCATTTTAAGGACTTAGACTTTTTTTATTTTTTGAGACGGAGTCTTGCTCTGTCATCCAGGCTGGAGTGTAATGGCATGATCTCAGCTCACTGCAACCTCTGCCTCCCGGGTTCAAGCAACTGTCCTGCCTCAGGCTCCCAACTGGCTGTGATTACAGACACGTGCCACCAAGCCCAGCTAATTTTTTTTTTGTTTTAATAGAGATGGGGTTTCACCATGTTGGCCAGACTGGTCAAACTCCTGACCTCAAGTGATCTGCCCGCCTTGGACTCCCAAAGTGTTGGGATTACAGGCGTGAGCCATTGCACCCAACCTGGACTTCTGGACTTGACCATTTTCTTAAATACAGTGGGAAGCCACATCATGTTTTAATCTGTGTCGGGACATGCCCCAGTCAATGCAAATGTTTCCTTTTGTGTGTGTGTGACGGAGTCTCGCTCTGTCACCCTGGCTAGAGTGCAATGGCACAACCTCGGCTCACTGCAACCTCTGCCTCCTGGGTTCAAGCGATTCTCCCTCCTCAGCCTCCTGAGTAGCTGGGCTTACAAGCTAATTTTTGTATTTTTAGTAGAGACGGGGAATGCAAATATTTTCTACTCTATCTTAGAAGTTATGAAGTAGGGTTCTGGAAAACAACCTGGGTTTAAATCTCTACTCTACAGTCACTGTGTCAGCTTGGGCAAGTTATCTGTCAGCAATGGTTTTCTTATGTGCCAAATAGAAATAGCCCCATCCATTGCTCCCTTCCTCAGGTGCTGCCAGCATTCAGGAAGGTGTGGAGAGCTCAGGCCTGGGCACAGGGAGCTCTGCACAGGTGCGTCCCCTGCTGCTGTTAGCCACAACATTTCCTTAGACGGCCTGTCAGCTGCATTCTGAGCTGTGGCAGAGTTTCTTCGCTTTCTTTCACCAAATGCATTTTTTTTTAAATGTCACCTAAATTCCCTAATCATTTCTCACCACTCTTCCACTGATTTTTATATTACCTGCAATCTTCTTTCTATCCTATAAACTCATCTATGATCTCAAATGCTCCCACATCTCATGTACATTTGTGGGTCTTCACGCTCTTGGGAGCAATCCACAGACCTCGCATTCATAGAGCATAATTTACCGGGCACTTTTCTAACATAATGACCACAGCAGCACTTATATGGCGTTGATGATGCCCAAGCACTGTTCTAAGTGCGTTTCAAATACCGTCCCCAGATTACATAGCAGAGGATGAGATCCTGTCATTTACAATGACAAAGATGGAACTGGAGATTATTATGTTAACTGAAATTAGCCAGGCACAGAAAGACAGACATCATATATTCTCACTTATTAGTGGGATCTAAAAGTCAAAACAATTGAACTCATGTACATAGACAGTAGAAGGATAGTTACCAGGGGCTGAAAGAGGGGAAAGTAGGGATGGTTGATGAGTTTTAAAAAAAAAGAAAGAAAAAGACATATTATTTGAGTGCTATACATCAAAAAATATACGTATTATTTGATTACTATACTCAGTAGTAATTTTATATTTAAAAATAACTAAAAGAGTGTACATGGATTGTTAGTACCAAAAAGGATAAACTCTTATGTTTTGTTTTGAGACAGTCTCAAACTGCACAGTGCAGTGGCATGATCTCAGCTCACTGCAACTTTCGCCTCCCAGGTTCAAGTGATTCTCCTGCCTCAGCCTCCTGAGTAGCTGGGATTACAGGCACCCACCACCAATGCCAGCTAATTTTTGTAGTTTTAATAGAGATGGGGTTTCACCATGTTGGCCAGGTTGGTCCCAAACTCCTAACCTCAGATGATCTGCCCACCTCGGCCTCCCAACCCAATAGATATCCCATTCTTCATGATTTGATTATTTCACACAGCATGCCTGTATCAAAACATCTTTGGTACCCCACAAATATATATATACCTACTATGTACCCACCATAATTAAAAAAACATTTTACAAAAAGATGACATAAGAGGATGAGTACTATCATGATCTTCATTTTACACATGGTAACACTGATCCCCAGAGGTTTAAACAAATTGCTCAAGTCTCACATTTGGGAAGTGGCAGAGCTGGGATTTCAACCTGTCTTAGGGCTCATTCCTCACTGTTGAGATGTAGTCCACTTTTGTGCAATCACGAGAGTATCCTTTACTCTTCCTTTATTTCTTCCATCAGGTGCTTTTGCCTCCTTTCCACAAAACACTGGCATTGTCAAGGATCTATGACTCTCCATTTTTTTCTTCTCCTCCACTTCCTCCTTTAAAAAAATTTTCTGAACATAGATCCTTCCTCTCATCAATCATGTGCAGCTGCCTTGTAGAGGTCATGAGAGGAATGGACAGCTTGTTATCCAATAGGGGAATATATATATATATATACACACACACACACACACACACATATTAATAACAACTAGTGGCTGAGGCAGAGGAAGAGGATAAACCAGTTAGTTCTCCCATCCACTTAGTTCCATTCCATATTTAGTAAATCATCATGAATGGAACAAGTTTTATATATTTTTTAGAGCTATCCAGGGGATTCTGGGAATCAGGAACCACTGGGGATATACATTTGGGATATACATTTGGTCTCTGAGGTTTGAACTTGTTCTTAATTCCTAGAACATCATAAAACTAGAGGATTTTGTTAATATAGATCATCTTTTTTGATTTGGTGCTTCTCTGAACTGAACTTCTATGGGAAAGAGGACCAGACTTTATTTCTTTAAGTCATTAGATTATTTATTAAAGATGTATTTATCTACAGCCAGCATTTTAAGCTGGTAAGAAGGATGAACTAGACTGACGTTGTTTAGTGGTAATTTTCAGAGTCTCTGTTAGTTCTGGAAGGGTGTATGTTGCAAATTCTAGATAGAAAACATTTGGAGACAGTGAGACATTTAATTTTAGCTGATAAAGCCACATGCTACTTATGAAACATCCATTTGAGAACTGTGGCAGAGAATTAAACCCGACATGTCTTATTCTGGACTACTACCTAAAATGATAAAATAAAATTACAAACACAGGGAAAACGGCTTTTAAAGATAATAGAAAAAAATGAACTAAACTGATACAATCTGTTGGTAACCTTTTTACAAAATTTTAATTCATGAATGTTTTACTGAGGTCGAGGCTATCAGTTTCTTATTTTTCTCTAGCCTGCTGTTATAAAGTGAGAGAAAGTGTCAGTTTAAAACTGTCACAAAATTGCACTGAGAACCCCAAATGGGGCAAGTGTTTTCAGAAATACTTCTTGTTTTGGGGGTACACTTTGGGAGTACCTCTAGTTGGGATGGAGAGCAGGTGTGAACAGAAACATGAGACAGATTCCCAGGACTCCAACCAAAAGATAACAAAGGCACAAATTCAGGAAGGCATTCTCACAGAATTAGAGAAGTGCTGCCACCTGGGCTGAATGGAAAAAAAGAGAAAACTTCATTTCACCCATCCATGAGACTGACTGTCAAAGCCACACAGAACACAGAGTTGTCTGGGGGATTTCAAATGCACAACAGACCACCCCTTGGAAATAGAGACATATTATCAAACTGTGTTGAAATGACCCATGACCAATGCTGTCTGTGAAAGAAAATGTAGAAGTGATGGAAGTGAAGCTTACTTTGAAGAAAAAGGACAGACAGACAGACAAGAGAGATAGGTAGCAATTATAGATCATTCTATCTCTGTCCATAATCTATGTATGTCTGTATCTGTTCGTCTATCTATCAATCTATCCAGTATCTATCTATTGATCCAGTATTATGCAAAGGAAGAAAACCCATATAAAGAGCTGTCTTTTGGATATTAGAAGACATCATAGCACTTGGTTAATTATCATGTTCTCTCTATGTTCATTCTCCAGGTCAGCTTGCTCCCTCTATGTGTGACAGCTGACCCTATAAGACTACCTAAACTATTCCCCAGACAATTCATTCCATTGGCCCTGAAGTATTAAGCATATTTTTATTAGTGATTATAAGTTTTAGATACCTTGAAAGAATACTTCTCACCAGATGATACATGCATTTTGGTCTTCATGATAAATGCAAATGAAAATTCATCAGAAATTACACTGAAAAGATATTTTAGTTTCCACATTGATAAAGTGCAGTTCTGGGCTTCTCTGGCCAATGCTCTATTGGAGGAAAAGGGCTGTTGTTCTCCTTTTCTCCTTATATAAAAACTGGAGAGGAGATTCTTTGTGGTCTAAATTTACTTTGGGGCTCATGGACTTGGTTTGATTCAGAACTCCACTTTCTGAGCTCAGCATAGATCCACAGCTGTTGATACTGACAAGGGACCTCTCTATCGCACAGCTACTAGAGTTCAGGTTTAAAAGAAAGATCTTTTGATGAATCAGGCAGTTTCTGTAAAGGCATGGTACAGGGATAAAGAAAGGCTTCTTTTTATCTTGTACTTTTGTGACTTGATCGTGTATTTTTAGACGACCTATATGAGTTTGATCTCTAGGGCCTTTCTTTCCCGACACCCAATAATTTAAGACAAGAAACCAAACTTCCCACAGTGTTCTTCTGGGAGAAGTTGTGTTCCCTCCACAGTCTTTGCTTCCCTGTGAGCTTGTCCATTTCCTGTAAACTCACTGCACTACCTGCAAAATGAGGTGATAGAGCTGTTTCAATGGCAATTCATTCTGCAGACAGTGAGCTCCTGTGAATGGAATCTAGGAGGGCCAGGTGAGGTGGGCAGTCTTTTACAAGTTCTAAAGAGAAAGATCATGTATTCGGTGGTGCAAAGGTAACTGCAGTGTTTGCAATGAAAAGTAATTGTAGATTTTGCAATTAAAAGTAAAACTAGATCAAGGCAAAAGCAGATCATGAGCCAGCACCACACACGCGAGAATGGCTGAGGAGCAAAGACTGAGAGTGAGTGGTGAGAAATGAGCAGAGACAGAAATCAGACAGGTGAGGGGGGCACAGAAGACCCTGAAGCAGAATAGAGAGAGAGAGAGAGAGAGAGAGAGAGAGAGAGAGAGAGAGACAGGGAGGCTTTGAGAATATGCATTTCTGATACTTCTGCTTCCTAATAAACCCCTACAAATAGCACTGTACTTCACTCTCAGGCTTTTTTGTTTGTTTGTTTCGAGAGAGCCCTGCTCTGTTGCCCAGGCTGGAGTACAGTGGTGCAATCTTGCCTTACTGCAACTTCCATTTCCCAGGTTCAAGTGATCCTCCTGCCTCAGGCTCCTGAGTAGCTGAGATTACAGGTGTGTGCCACCATGCCCAACTAATTTTTGTATTTTTAGTAGAATCAGGGTTTCACCGTGTTGGCCAGGCTGGTCTCAAACGTCTGACCTCAAAGGATCCACCCACTTCGGCCTCCTAAAGTGCTGGGATTATAGGTGTGAGCCACCATGCCTGGCCTCAGACTTTGGATATTTTAAGATATTTTCCGAGTCTCCTTAAAATAACCCCCTTTTCAAATGAGTTATTTTTAGAGAGATCCAGTGCTTTACAGTCGAAGAGCCTTGTCTAAAATACATTCGTTACAAAGTGTTACTGTCAAAAATGTGAAGAACTGAAGGAGCTCTGGGGAAGTTCTGCTTGGCCAAAGGGCATTAACTTTGCATAAAATCGCCAAGGGAAGGGGTGCAAAGAGGGTCTGCAATCACCAACCAGGGGGTTTGGGGACTTGGGTAAGAGTCAACGTGCTGTAAAGGAAACTAAGAAATGGGATCTATGTTGTCCACCTGGCAACTTCACACGAATACAACAGAAAATTCTAAGTAGGCAACACAGAAGATTCTTTTTTGCAGTGCATCAGTAAGCAGGATCAAAATGCAAATGTTAATACAACCAGCCACAGCTCCTTCTCAGAAAACCGACTTGCTGGAAAGAAAGGGAAGAAAAGAATGAGCAGGGGTTGTTTTAAAAGCAGTGCTGGCCTTGCTGTCCACTAAGTAGCTATAATGGTATCATATGCCAACCCTACATTAGGCTGGCTCAAGCTATGCTCTATTTTGGGCAGCAGGAATGTGCTGAGACATTGGATTGAAGACAGATTGCACCTTCATGGAGTGCTACATTTCACGTTCAGTTGAATAAAAGTAAATGTTAAGTATGTTCAAGGAAAACATTACATTAACAATTTGTTGAAACTTGCAGAGATTAAGCAAGGAAAGGAATGCTGCCAGCTTCAGTGATTTGGAACAATCGTCCTGAGGAATGTTATGCCTGGAGCACTGGAAAGAACTAACCATCACAGACTAATAAATAAGGCAGGACTGGGAAGTTTATGTAGCTGATATATCTTCCCCTCTCCTCTCCTCTCCTCTCTCTCTCCCTCTCTAGTGGGTGTGCGTGTGTGTGTGTCTTCATCAACAAGGTAGTATTAGGTAGAAAAGGCAAATGGGTTTCTGGGTTTTCAGAACTGGACAGACCTATATTTAGTGTCTGTATCTTATATCGATGGGCAAGTAGATTAACTACTCTAAGTTTCATTTTCCTCTTTAGAGATAATACTGCCACCTTGCTAAGTTGTTGCAAGCAGTTGTTCTTATAAACAAAGTGCTAGCAGGATTCGTGATTCATATTCTATAATTTGTAGCTGCTACAAATATTATTGTAGCCACTATTAATAATAAAAATGGATGCATTGGCACCTGTAATGGAAGACATGAGTAGGCTTTAATTCAAAGCCACTAATGAATGAATGGATGGATACTGGAAGAACGCCTGGTGTCAACAAACAATTGTGAAGGGACGGCGAACATGAAGGGGAATCAGATGTAACTCCTGTCCTCAAAACGTTCACAGTGTTGAAGGGTCTGAGACACAAAGAACCAGGTGAGTCCACACGAATTCTAGGGAACACTTACAGTCACAAGCAAGCAAGAGTCTGTTCAAGTTTCTCACTTCATGCTCACTTCATACTCCTGACTTCATCCCTCTTATTTAGAGTTCTACTGAGTCTGCTAAGTGCTATTTTCACCTACACAAATGGTTCCAGTTACTTTTCACACGGAACAGAGAGTGGGTATGTAGGTTAAAAAAGCTTAAATCAGAAGGTGACAGTGAATTTAGGCACTCTCCTTCTTCTCCACTTGGAATATGCTATTCATACGGAAATCACAGCAAATTGGGGACAGACAAGATGGAGATAAATCCCTAGATAGGAAGGAAAGACTGTTACAAATACCAATACAATAAACGATGACCAAAGCAATGATTCCTTAAATCTATCACTTTACCATCCTCACAACCCATTCAAACATTCTTTGGGTTTGGTTTTGTTTGTTTGTTTGTTTGTTTTGAGATGGAGTCTCGCTCTGTTGCCCAGGCTGGAGTGCCGTGGTGCTATCTCAGTTCACTGAAACCTCTGCCATCTGGGTTTAAGTGATCCTCCTGCCTCAGCCTTCCAAGTGGCTGGGACTACAGGTGCCCACCACCACGCCCAGCTAATTTTCGTATTTTTAGTAGAGACGGGGTTTCACCTTGTAAGCCAGGCTGGTCTTGAACTCCTGACCTCAAGCAATCCACCCGCCTCGGCCTCCCAAAGTGCCAGGATTACAGGCATGAGCTACCATGCCCGCCCTCCTTAGGTTTTCATAACAATATTTTAGGGTACCAAAAGGCTTACAGCAGTGTTTCTCCCAACTTCAATCATATGCCATACCTTTAGGTTTTGACATTTTCACCTTACCACCTATATTATTTATTTTCCTTTATTGTACTCTTTGTGCTAAACACAATTTACTTTAAAAGAAAATCTATAAAATCAACTTCTAGTATAAGTGGGACACTACTATTATTAACCATAAATGGTAAGCAACTGTACAAATATAAACACGTTGGTCTCCTGGAATTCTAGTTATCACAGGTAACCACTGAAATATGTGGCTATGAGAAATTTTGTTTTGAATGCTATACAATGTGTTAAAAGAAGACTCAAAAAGGAAAACCTTCTCCACCCTATGATTCAATCTTGTTTCCTGCTGTGTCTGTGGACCACCTAAAAGAAACTTATAGAACTCCTAAAATCTCACCCATCCTTTGGAAAAATGCTGGTTTTGACCACTGAAGGGTCTATTCCAAGATTACACAAACCAATTTCAATACAGCTCTTCAAGAATTTATTAAACAACCATTAGGTGCTGGACTACATGGTGGAAGCTGGTGGATTGAGGATGGGCTTACAGATATGGATTGGCACTCTTCCCTTCCTCCACAAACTAGTCGGGAATTCGACATGTATATGTTGCAAATGCTAACCATCATCATTCAAGACAGGGTGAGTAACATTGCAGTCACGAAGACCCCAACACACAGCTCAAAATACATGCGTATTTTCCCACTTGCTAAAAGCCCATTTCTCAAAGTTATCTGTTCCACGTTCTCCTCTTTCTGGAAATCCAAGTTGACAGAGCCGTCATATGTAAGATATCACTGGCCTTACTGCAGAGGGAAAAGAGAGCAAAATGAGGCACATGCATACTCGTAAATTTTCCACTTGAAAGTGACATCCATCACCTATGCTCACAGTTCATTGGTCAAAGCAAGCCATGGGGCTAAAGGGGGCAAGAATGTGGTGGGAGAAGACTCACTTTCATGGAAAGGCTCAAAGACAGAGGGGGCTCACAATGAAGTCAATATTTTCAGTAACAATGGGATCTACTGAATGTTACAGTAATAGAATGGAGATTTGAAGCCAGGATTTTTGGAATTCTTGTCCACTGTGATATCCCTCTAACCAGCCTGTGTCTATAAGGGAAAAAATACAATCAAATTTGAGAACACATGCAATTCCCTGAAGACTTATTTGCAATCTAAGTGGAAGGACAGGCTTAAAAAATAGAAAAGCTGTGTCTGCCCATACCTACAGTAAGTAAGTGATTAAAGGTTTCTATGTGCTTGGCAGGAGAATGAATTCAGATGCTAAAATAATTCTTTTTTGGGGAGGTGGGGATAAAGAGGGATGAATAAAGGACATAAAAATATAGTTAGAAGCAATAAGATCTAATGTTTGGTAACACAATAGGGTGAAATAAAATTCTTTGGTTAATCTTTTAACTAAGGCATGAGCTCACAAAGTAAGGCTGCTGTGTACTTACAATGGTCTCCCTTCCCCCAGCTTTTTTACTAGGATCTTAGAATACAGGAAACATCTGGGTCAGAAATAGTTTAAATACTGACCTGCAAGGAACAGCCTGATGAACCAAAAGACCTCTAAAATGCACTTCTAACCCTACGGACACAGTATTTTACCCAGTGGACAAATAGCAAGTAAAAACAATGTGGAGATAAAATTTCTTGGTAGACAGAGAGTGCAACTGCAAGGGAATTTAATTTCCCCCTGAACCGAAAATGAAACCCAAGACAGTAAGTGACTATATAAAGAGAACATTGCTTTCTAAGTGTTGACATAAGTAAGCTCTTTCTCCTCCAAGTTTGGATTTTCACAGAAAAATGAAAAAGTTTTCAAACAGCTTCAGTTCTTCATTGTATATTGCCAACTGGGTAACTACTTTCAAGAGCAGGACTTAAGCTGTCAGAAACACAAACCCATAAAGCATTGTGGTCCCTCATTTTCTTTTGATTTCTTTTTATTGGTTTTACAAAAGTTAATTATTTTTTGGGTAAAGAAATAAAATGTTCAAAATGTCACAACTACTGCCTACTGTTCTTAAATCCTAAATAAAACCTGTCCTCCAGGGAAAGAACTGTAAAGCTTATGAGGCTTATTAAAAATTTTACACTAATTACCTGGGAACGTCTTCCCCAAATCAGACACACAAGCAAACACCTCAAATCAATCACCCAAGCAAAAACCCCAAACAGAATAAGATGCAGTAATAAAAATGAAGAGTATGCGGCAGGCGTGGTGGCTCACACCTGTAATCCCAGCACTTTGGGAGGCCAAGACGGGTGGATCACTTGAAGTCTGGAGTTCGAGACCAGCCTGGCCAACATGGCAAAACCCCACCTCTACTAAAAGTATAAAAATTAGCCAGGTGTGGTGACGAGTGCCTGTAAACCCAGCTACTCAGGAGGCTGAGGCTGGAGAATCACTTGAACCTGGGAGGCAGGGGTTGCAGTGAGCCAAGATTGCACCAGTGCACTCCAACCTGGGTGACACAGTGAGACTCTGTCTCAAAAAAAAAAAAAAAAATGACTATAGAAAGACAGCAAAAACAACCAAACCCTTCTAAAACTAGGGTTACTAACTTCCTGAAGACCTCTATGGTGATATGGCAGAATCCGAAGGGGAAAAAAAAAAGTGTATGTGTTTTTGTGTCTGTGAACAGATATACGGAAATCACCTAATATACATGATTAATGATTCCAGGGATAGAAAAAGCCAGAAAAGATGATGCAAAGTTTAGAAAATGATCATTAGTTTTCATGGAGAACACAGATGATACAACCATATCCTTTCGGCTTCTTGAAATCACAGTGAACCTATAAGGCCAGGGAGAACTGTCAACTTCTCAACTTACTTTACTCAATGCCATCCTGTACCACCATCAAAGCCTTTTATAACCCCACCACACTTTGAAACATCTTCGCAGATAACACAGTTCTCAAACTACAGGTAATCACTACTCTATAGTCTCCTTCCAAGTACTAGAATTACAGATAGAGGAGGAAGAAGTGCTAAAGAGTATACCAACAATAACAAGAAGAACAGCAGAGTCAACAATAACAATGTAAAGGAACTTCATGAGTTTGGTGAGGGACATGATGATTTTGAAGCTGCAGGGAAAATCCAACTTGGACAATACAACCAAGTATGGAGACTCATCAGTATATGGAAGATAATCAAAGCAGAAAGTGGAAAAAATTATTATGAACAAGAGCATTTTTTTTTTCATTTTGTCTTATTTTAAACTGATTACAAAGAAACAGTTTTGCTTCCACAGACACCTGACCACATTGGCTAACTGACCTAATGCAATAAAATTTCGGAAGCATCTCTTTTATTTTTGCCATATTTCACTGATTCTAAAGCAAACGTTTCTTCACATTTTCATTCTTTTTTTTTCTGCTTTTTGTTTTGTTTTGTTTTTTGAGATAGAGTCTCACTTGGTTGCCCAGGCTGGAGCGCGGTGGTGCGATCTCAGTTTAGTGCAACCTCTGCCTCCTGGGTTCAAGCGATTCTTGTGCCTCAACCTCCTGAGTAGCTAGGATTACAGGTGAGCACCACCACGCCCAGCTAATTTTTTTGTATTTTTAGTAGAGACATGGTTTCACCATGTTGACCAGGCTAGTCTCAAACTCCTGAACTCAGGTGATCTACCTGCCTTGGTCTCCCAAACTGCTGGGATTACAGGTGTGAGCCACCACGCTGGGCGTACATTTTCATATCTTGGAAATTGGAATGCCTTTGCAATCAATAGGGGGACAAAATTTATTTGGTAATCTTTCTTCTCAATGGTGACACACACGTAAGGTGCTTCACTGGGCTGGGCCCAATGACTCACGCCAGTAATCCCAGCACTTTGGGAGGCCGAGGTGGGCGTATCACCTGAGGTCAAGAGATCGAGACTATCCTGGCTAACATGGTGAAACCTCGTCTCTACTAAAAATACAAAAATTAGCTAAGCGTAGTAGCACACGCCTGTAATCCCAGCTACTCAGGAGGCTGAGGCAGGAGAGTCACTTGAATCCTGGGGGTGGAGGTTGCAGTAAGCCGAGATCACGTCACTGCACTCCAGCCTGGTGACAGAGCGAGACTCTGCCTCAAAAAAAAAAAAGAAAAAAAAATGCTTTCACTGGACAGTCAACAGTATCCCTGATGCATGAAATCTCGTTAATAACTTTCACTCTTCTCAAGTCCATGTGGTTTGTGATTCTTGACAGCAAACAAATCAAGAGAAATCATTTTATTTTATTATTGGGTTAATAAAGTCAACGTTCGTTCTCCAATGTTGCATTGAGTAAATGGGATCCATTTCATGAATTTCTCTGAAATAAAAATTGCATGACTAAGGCTGGGTGCAGTGATTCATGCCCATAATCCCAGCATTTTGGGAGGCCAAGGCAGGTGAGTCACCTGAGGCATGAGTTCGAGACCAGCCTGTCCAACCTGGTGAAACCCAGTCTCTACTAAAGATAGAAAAATTAGCTGAGTGTGGTGGCAGAAGCCTGTAATCCCAGCTACTAGGGAGGCTGAGGCAGGATAATCACTTGAACTCAGGAGGCAGAGGTGGCAGTGAGCAGAGACTGTGCCATTACACTCCAGCCTGGATGACAGAGCAAGACTCCATTTCAAAAAAATAAAAAAATAAAATAAATAAAATGCATAACTAGATTTAATGCACCATCCTGGACTTTGTCAAGAAAGTCTCCAGGAATCACTGTTACGAATACTGAAAGGTACTACAGAACTCAGCTGTTATTAAAATGGGTTTTGTAAATTCTTGGTTTTGACTCATGAGCATGCTTCGGCAACCCCCCGAAGGCTTGTTGAATTCAGAGACACCCAAACCCTAGAGCTTCTGACTCAGTTTGCCTGCAGCGAGGATAGAGAACACGCATCTGTAGCAAGTTTTCAGGTGATGCTGACGCTGCTGGACTGGAGACCACA
Source organism: Pan paniscus (assembly GCF_029289425.2). Taxonomy (NCBI): domain Eukaryota; kingdom Metazoa; phylum Chordata; class Mammalia; order Primates; family Hominidae; genus Pan; species Pan paniscus. The sequence goes on along the minus strand of NC_073267.2, from coordinate 7,417,359 downwards.
TCTGAAAAACCACAGTTCCAGTTTTCTGAAGTGATGGCTCAGTCATTGGGAATTACTACCTGGGAATTAGGGAAGGAGGAGGGAGTCCAGTCAGAGCTTGAGACTTTCCTTCTTCCGTTTCAGTCAGAGCAGTCCTGGTTTGATCTGTCTCTATATCAGTTTCTGCAGGAAATTTCATATTAAATAAACATTTTGCTGCTTTTCTAAAACATGACAGTAATTATTGAAATGAAAACAACCAAAGCTTTAGAATAAGATAGATCTGGGTTGCGGTCTCAGTTTTACGATTTAATACTTAATATTTGCAGGGTTTTTTTGTTTCGTTTGTTTGTTTGAAACAGAGCCTTGCTCTGTCATGCAGGCTGGAGTGCAGTGGAGCACTCTGGGCTCACTGCAACCTCCACCTCCTGAGTTCAAGAGATTCTCCTGCCTCAGCCTCCCAAGTAGCTAGGACTGCAGGTATGTGCCATCACACCTAGCTAATTTTTGTATTTTTAGTACAGATGGGGTTTCGCCATGTTGCCCAAGCTGGTCTGGAACCCCTGGCCTCAAGTGATCCACCACCTCAGCCTCCCCTAGTGCTGGGATTACAGGTGTGAGCCACCACACCTGGCCAATTTAGTTTTTTTTATTTTTTAATCTTTTCAAAATGGGGGTAATAAAACATATTTGAGGTCTTATGATAATGTAAGAGATGTGATGTACATGCAACATGTCATCAACACAGCTCCTTGCAAATGGTAGGTACTTAACAGTTTGTAGCCACTAATAATAAGAATAGAGTATGATCCTTGAAGGCAGAGGCTTTACTGTCCTTACTCCTTTTGTAGACAAGTGGTTGCTTGCGTTGACTGAGGGCAGAGCAGCTGTTGTCAAGTGACTTTGGAAGAAGCTGCCAGGTCCCCAGCCCTGGTTAAGCAAGGCTCAGAGCTGCAGTTGGTTCACAGTACCCAGAGTTTGGAAAGCTGGACACATACTTATTGCCACGCTCCCTGGGTCCCTGGCCTCTGCAGCATGCCTGACTGCACATGAGCCAGGAAGCATGCCCTGTGAGCAGAAGGGGCCTCGGAAGCAGCTTCTGTCTGCAGTAGCTCTGCTCGGTCCAGCATCACTCTCCTCTCTTTTTCTGCAGCGCGTCACAGGTGCTTGCATAACACAGCAGCCACCGCTCTGCAGTGGATGCTTAACAGGATCAGTTTGTCAGAAGAATAAAAAACACCCCCTCCTTGTGTGTGACTCCCCAGTTTTCACGATCTCCCCATCTCCTCTGCGCTTTGGAACGTGGCAAGTAGCAACATCATTTGTACCTGGGGTAAAGATGTTCCCCTCTAACTTAAGTCTCAGCTTTTATTAAAAACATTTAACATTTTGGCTACTACAAAGGACATTAATTCCTGGGGGGAAAAAAGAGATAATAATAAAGAAAAGGAAAAAAAAAAACAAAAACCTCTTCACTAACCCATGTATTTTCAGCTCACAACATCTATAAGAACTGTAGAAAACTTTTGGACTCTATCATTCTTAGAAACTATTTTATCTCATATTTGAACAGCCTGGATGTGGGAGGCAAGGTTTCAATACTTACTACAAAGATAGAAATCTAGCTTTGAAAAGTTCTGAACACAGAGTAGAACAGCTTGAGGGTGTTACTTCAATATTTTCTCTTAAAGGTAAGCTGAGCAGTTACATATGGCACTGTGCCGTTTAGGAAGATCCCTTTACACAAGTTATAAGTAAATATTCTTGCAGATGGTTGTCTAAGAGAAAGCGGCTAGTGCAATCAAATAAAATCTTTTACAATGTCTATGAACCAACACATTAATTAAGTTGACTGGATTTTGAAATTTGTGATTTTAAAGGCTGTGATTTACTTGATTATACTCTTTTACAAACAGATCTGCCTTATTAACTCATTCAAATTCCCAGGGGTTCCAACAAAAAGTAGCATTAAGCAAGCAAAAAGAAGGTCTAGGACAACTTAAAAAAGAAAACCCATAGTGTAGCAAAGCGAGATTTCTAAGCTAAGTACTTTCTTTCTATTGCTTAGGTTCAGAACATAAAACGTATCTTTAATATAAATGGCTACATCCCCACCTCCGCCTTAATGATCTGCTTGATATATACTGTAGCCATTCATACTAATTACATCATTAATAATGGTTTCTTTGAGAAGCCATCTATGAACACAGCAATGTCAGGAGACATATGGGTCATCTAGAATATCTGCAGATTGGACTTAAGAATTCACAATCTCACCTTTAGAAATGGCAATTTATTGATTGCTAAAACAGGAGGGGAAGATGCCTAAGACATCCTGGTTCAATTCATAACTCCTGGTAAGTATAATGCAAAATAGGAACAGAGCAGGAAGATGGTTGTTCACTCCTGGGGGTGAACATAAAGGCTCTGAAAAGGGGCAAAGAAACAGAGAATTGATACCCCCCAGGAATGCCACTTGCATCCTGGTCTTGCGTTTCTGGCTTGGTAAGGAACTTGTCTCTTTGGTTGCCGTTGGTTATGTTAGACTCCAAATATCCCAAACTGAATTGTTGTTATCCATACAGCCAATGGGTACCTGCCAAGTGCTAGACACTGCACTGAGGACTCTGCAAACATGATCTTATTTATTTATTTATTTATTTATTTTCAGACAGAGTTTAACTCTGCCACCGAGGCTGCAGTGCAGTGGTGCTATCTCAGCTCACTGCAACCTCCCTGCCTCCCAGGTTCAAGTGATTCTCCTGCCTCACCCTCCGGAGTAGCTGGGATTACAAGCACGTACCACCATGCCCAGATAATTTCATATTTTTAGTAAAGATGGAGTTTTATCATGTTGGCCAGGCTGGGAAGAGAGAGAATCAGAGAGATTAGGTGACTAAACTGTAATTATACTGTTCACTGCTAAAAGTAGCCAGACTTCCAAACAACAAGGATGAGACCCAGTGCACAGGTTGTTCCTCCCCATCATCCTCTGTTCTCTCCAAGCCTTCTCCCTCTCCGTCTCCCTACAGTGGAGACTGCAAATAAATTGTCCAGTGTTGCTGGACCAAACGGGCCAGGAAGAGAGAAGCTAGAAACAGAATTAATGAGGCATCTAAGACCATCAGCAGCCTTGATTTTCCTGCTAAATAATTTACATCTTAACCTGAAGGGAATAAGGGGCCACTGAAATATTAAGCAGGAAGACTGACATCACCATTTTTCCAGAAATGAAGTCCAGAGTCTTTGGTGATTTTAATTTTTTTAAAAAAATTTCTCCTTTATGTCTAACACATAACCAAGTTCCCTTCTTTTTATAGTATGTCATTTGGCCAGCAGGAGCCTACATCTGAATCCTGTTATACAGCAACTCCAGCTGTGTAACTTTTACTACAGTTCTTAAGATTTTTCAGCCTCAGTTTCCTGCTCTGTAAAATAGGGAGAATAAAAGTACCCAGTATGTAGGTTACATTGAGGCTCCAGTGGATAATGGTATATAACCTCATGCCTGGCTCATGGTAGGCACCCAGTGTGATGTGTTAAATTGTCCCCCCAAATTCAACGTTAAGACGTTGAAGTCTTAACCGCCAACATCTCAGAATGTGACTTTATTTGCAGATGGAATATTTAGAGAGGGAATCAAGTTAAAGTGAGCTCCTCAGAGTGGGCCGTAAGCCAGTATGACTGGAGTGTTTACAGGAAGAGGAGTATGCATGTTTGGACACAGACATGCATAGACGGAAGATGATGTAAAGATGCACAGGCTCTCTACGTAGCTGGCCCTCTACAAGCCCGGGATAGGTCTGCAGCAGACCCTTTGCTCACAGCCCTCAGAAGTAACCAATCTTGCCAACACCTTCATTCTGGACTTCTAGTCTGCAGAACTGTGAGAGTAACTGTTTGTTGTTTTAGCCACCCAACCTGTGGCACTGTGTTATGGCAGTCCAAGCAAACTAATATTGTCAACGTTAGGTTTTATCCCTTCCTTTGCTCTCTCCCCACCTAGGTCCAATCTTGAGAACCTTATATCTAATTCATGCTCAGACTCCTGGCTATTCTCCTTGCCTCTTAGCTTGGGAGAGCAAATGGGTTTCATTTTGTGTGCCAGCTCTGATCATCTATAGTCACTGCCTGGAGCACTTCATTGAGAAGGATGGTAAGACCAGCTCAGACTCAGTGGGTAAGAGTGCCATGACTGATTAGCAATATCTGCCACAGGCATAGGAGGGGAAGGTGGAGGGTATGGGCCACGTATTTTTCAGCTCTGCCTAGACTCTCACTGGTGTATTCATCTTGAAAAACTGTTATTAGATTGAATCTCCTAATGTAGCATTTACATCTTTTTGTCACTCTGCTCAAGCTCAACAGCTTCAAGTAGCTTATTTCTGTCAACCACATAAAATGCATACAGTTTGCTGTCCAGCAATTCCAACACATTTATATATTGATTTATTCTTTCAATAATACAAGAAATACTATAATAAAAATATAACAATAATTTTAATACAACACAATCAAATACAATCATAAAATAATCATCGTCCAAGAAGTCAAACTGACTCTGGAACATCATACAGCTCAGTGCTCTTTTTATCTAGATTTCTTTACTGCTAATTTTATTTGGGTTGATTTTTTCCCCACCCTGCCTCTTCCAGTTCACATTTCAATCAGTCCAGAAAGAAAAAGAGATTCTGGCCTTCTCTGAGTTCACGTGTCTGAAGCTGTCTAACCTGACTAGCAAGGTTCCAGGAAATCTCTCTACCTGGCCCAGCTTTTGCATCATTTGTCCACCTTGGACCAATGACCAACACAGGGGAAGAGCAAACCCTGATTGGCTGCACCTGGGTCACGTGTTCATTCCTGCAACAGGGCAGTGGGTTGCAGTGATTGAAGTGGAAAGGATAATACTAAAAACCAAGGCAGTGGTCAGGAACAACAGAGGCTGTCTCTCTGGCTGCCTCGTCTACCCAGCCAACCTTATGTCTCATTTTTTTCCCCAAGGTTAACTCTGCTCTTTCCCTTCTTGTCATGCTGCTACCCCCCAGGTGGGAAATTTTGCTCTCTTTTATGCCTTAAAGGAGTACACAGATTGAGGTGGAATATCCCATGATTAGAGAACTGTGCATCTAACACCAGCCACTGACAAGAAGTAACTCGAAAGGTCAGGGGACTCTCAGGAACATCCCTGAGGAGAAAGGAGTTGAATCTGGAGGAAAATTTAGTTGCATGGATGGAGGAAACAGAGGCGCTTCAAGTATGAAAGATTAAGACTATTTCAGAAGATTAACAAATAAAGAAGTAGAAATGCCACTGAACAGATAAAAGAAATGATGCAATCAAAATTTAAATAATATTTTAAAAGAAATGATCAGATTTAACTGTGAGGCAAGATTGCACATTTACGAGATAATTCAAAATGTCTCAAACCTCTTTGTAAATTTAACATCATAAATAGAACATCGAAAATGCTTCCATTCCAATGTCAAATCAGAGGAAGGGTTAGTAACAGCCAGGAACACTGTTAAGTAGGATCCAGAGGTAGAATTTACTTCCACAGAAAAGAATATTATGATTAAACAGAGACGTACAACATAGTTAACTAGAATAACACAACTGGACCTTACTTGAAGCTCCTAAAACATCGCATGACATATTGATGTTTAGTGGATGATACTGGCTTTAAAAATGATAATGGAAACTTATGGTGAATCTACCTGTATAGTGAATAATCTAATTAACCTCTCTAACTTTGTAGCAAGTAAGTATGTAAATTGCAATTAAGGCCATGATGGGGTCATCAATTAATGATATACACAAAGATGAAAGAACAGTTTTTAAAGTAAAGGGAAAATTCTAGTAATTATATACCAGAGCATCCAATAAATATAAACAGGGCAGAGAGAGAGATGAAATTAGGAAAGATAGGAGACAGAGTGTCTGAAGTTAATTATAGCAAAGAAAATTTATGGCATATAGTGTTGGGCTGCCCTTCAGAAAACTGGCTGATAAATAAATTCACTGAAAGCCAATTCCATAAAAATCAATTCATTGAATAATAATAAAAATATCATATTACTGGACAACTTGTTAAGAGGGCTGATATTCTTGCAACCGTTTTGTCAATGATTTGTCTGTCCTGCTGAAATGAAGGTCAAACTGTAATATATTCAAGCTATTAGCTCATTGGCTTTCTGAAAACTTCTTAAAAGAGTGGGCTGAAACACTACTACACATGTGGTCAAATGGTTTAGTAATCTGGGCTTTGCTTATTAGCATTTGCATGACCTTATACAAGTCATTTTAATTATCTGAGTTTTAATTTCCTCCTCTAACATAGGGAAAAAAAATTCTACCCTATTCTCTAACTTGAAGATGGTACTGGGAGAACTATCAAAGATAGCTGTTAATTTCTCTCTGATCCTTAAAACTTCAAATAGGTTTTTCCAAAACCCCTTTCTATGCTTTGTGAAAAGCCCAAAGCACTTTTTAAAATTTCTGCAGATTGTCAGGGTCCTTAAACTCTCATGGGATATATGAGGTTTCCATTTCTTGCCCTTGCTGAAATTCTGTTACTTTCTGTTTCTTGCTGTTGAGTTACCTTTGAAGTAAACTGACGCTAACACGAACCACAGTGACTTTCCTTGACAACACACATACAAACAAAATGTTCACATGAGGACACTGCATGTGTCAGTCAGGATGCACCAGGTGATGCTGTGGCAACAAATGACTCCAAAATCTAAAAGGTCCAGGAATATCAAAAGTTTATTTCTTGCTCATATCACATGTCCATCATGGATTTGGTGGTAAGAGACAGGGTGGTGGTGCTTCTCAAAGACTCTCAGCAATCTTGGATGAAGGAAAATCCATCATCTGAAATATTTCTAGCCACCATATCAGAGGGATAAGAAATTTCTAGAAACTCTTGCATCAGCAATAAAATGTTCCAGCACCTGTCACTTTCATTTATAGTTCATTAGCCAGAACTGCTCTCATGGCCTCACTCAAATCACAAGAACTTCAAGCAGTGCTCAGCAGGGAAGAAACGGAATCCTTGTTGATAAGCCTGCATGGTGACCATACAATATATTGCTTGGGGAAGTGGAAGGATTTACATTGCAGCAACACAAACATTAGCTATCACTTCTCTTAGAAGTCCTTGCATACACGCCACCATATATCTCAGCCATTCTCTCTTCTATCTCTCCTACCCTTGTGTGTCTTTCAGCTCCATCCCTCTTAGAGGCAACAACATCCTTAAATTCCTCCTATATGCTTAAGTAGAATGACTCGGCTCTCTGAAACCCTTTATCCCCTACTTTTTGCCAATCCAAGACTCTGTGTATGTTTTGCAACTACCATTCGCAAGATCCTAAGTTCTTAGTCTGGAAGCAATCCTTTCCCTATTCTCTTTGAATGGGTATTTTGGGGATAGGAAGAAGACTGTTAGATGACTTATTCTCCTAGTTACACAAGCAAAATGTAACTGCATGTGTTAAAGCAATTTATACAATTTAAAAGTCCTACAGAAATAATTCTTACTATATTGGAAACTTCTTTGGGCCTCTGTTTTCTCACTGTACACAGAGAATAGCAATCCTTGCTCTGATTCTATCAGTGTGGGCTTGTCTGTAAAAATGCTCTGTGAACTCTAAAGCAATATGCAAATGCAAAGACACGGTTATTGTTGCACACACACAAAACTCTGGGGCTGTGAATTCAGAAGTTGTTCCAAATTCCAAGCACTGAGAGTCGATGCTCTTTTTCCTTTCGGCCACAGTAAGTAGGCATTTTATGGTCTGATATCAAGCAGAAGTCAAGCTTCCCCACTACTCTGGTTTTGTCTGTCTCTGTGATTTAATAATGCAGTCCATATTGGAAGATGATGCAGTTATGTCAGTTATTAGAGAATTACATTTTTGTGTTCTGCTAAAGGGAAGTAAAGATTAGCTCTGCCAGATGCACACATAAAACTAGATAGAAGCATACCTCCAAGTCAACCCATCCATCTTTCTCTAGGACATGTCAACATGTGGGATTTATGAAATATGGACTGTATTAAAAATGTTAAATGCACTTTTTAAATGTAACCGCTGCAGAAATAAGATATCTTTTTTCATTCGTCTGCTTTTCTGTTTACTGTTGTTTGGTGTTATTTTTCTTCAGCGAGACTGTCTATGCTTGTTAAGCACCAGTAAATGGCCAGTTATGAAGCAAACACAAAATATACATATGAATATTTAATAAGAAACAATAGCAGAAATATAGTATGCATTTGTTGCTCCACTGGAAAACTATATTCATTATTCTACAAATTATTCTTCCATAAATATTTCAGAAACTTGAAAAAAGGTCAGAATAGTGTACCCAGTACTTGGTGGGCTAAAAGCACTTTTGCATTTACACTATGATGAATGCCAATCCCACTTCCATTGCTCACATCTGAAATCCATCTTTCGGTCAGTTTTAGCAGATACAGTTATTTCATGTTTTCTTGTAATGCAAATATAAATAAGAAAAAGCGCACCAATTACCATGCAGGGACTATGGGTTCTCTCTTGATCAGATGGCAGATAACAACTTCTTTGGTTCCAGCCAAGATTAAGAAATAGAACCCTGTGAAATGTACTCTTAGAAAAAATAATAATAAATGCAAGTCTTTTACTCTAGTATGGCACATCATGAAGTCCAAGGCTTCTCACACTATTAATTTTTATAGAAGTGACTTAATTTTTTGCAAACAAATATTAAGTGCCTACTATGTGCTAGGTATAGTGCTATGTGATGAAGATAAAATAGTGACAAAAACCAAGGTGGTGATATTTGATATCACTTCATTTTTGAAGAGTGACTTTGTTTCAGCTAATTAACTTCATATAATATAGGCTCATTTCAGGGGTTGGATGGTATTAATATTATTTTTCTTTGATGGTGGAATAGTCAACAAGTCATTCATTGTCCATTGAATATGCTGACCAGGAAGCAACTGGGTGATTCTAGGACAATTCCCAAGAATAGAAAGACTGGATGTCAGGAATCTAAGATGGACTGTGTTGCTGATTCTTTTTGTTTTGCTTTGCTTTGTTTTTTTTGAGAGGGTCCTTCACCCTCTGTTGCCCAGGCTGGAGTGCAATGGTGCAATCATGGCTCACTGAAGCCTCAGTCTCCTGGGTTCCTTCTGGATCAAGTGATCCTCCTACCTCAGCCCCCTGAGATGCTAGGACTACAGACGTGTGTTACTATGCCTGCTTATTTTTTTTTAATGTAATTATTATTTTTTGAGACAAGGTCCACTCTGCTGCCCAGGCTGAAGTGCAGTGACATGATCGCAGCTCAATGCAACCTCCACCTCCTGGGCTCAAGTGATCCTCCCACCTCAGCCCTTTAAGTAGCCTGGACTCCACGCATATCACCACCATGACATAATTTTTTTTGTAGAGATGAGGTTTCACCATGTTCCCCAGGCTGGTCTTGAACTCCTGGCCTCAAATGATCCTGCTGTCATGGCCTCCCAAAGTGCTGCTGTTACAGGCAAGGGCCACCATGCCCAGATGTGGTGCTGATTCATTGAGGCTACCAGAGAAGGGGAGCTTATAGTATAAAGAAAATGTAACTCCTCCTAGGTTAAAATTATTTTTATCCAGATGTGGATCAACTCTAACCTTCTCTGCTGAAATAAACAAGGTCTTAACACATCTACTATTTTCCTTAACCACGGCCTTGCTTCAGATGTAAACATAATTCATAGTCTTTGCCAGAGCACTGAATTGATGTATACTGCAGTTAAGGGTGAGTCAAAAAATTCGAAGACTCTCAGCCAATCTTGTGTGAGTCATGGGAAGAAGCCACACATTACTATTGAAACCTCAAAAACCACTACCAGCTTCAGAGAAGTAGATCATATTGGACAGGAGAGGTCAAAGCTGTGTGTAAAGGACAGATTAAAATATAAATATTTCTCTAAAGAACGCACCCCCACCGTAACGAGTTGTATTGTTTAGACAACTGAAGAGTGTTCAGAGATACTGACATTTCCTGAATTACAATAGTGGTAATATCATCATCATCAACAGGAGCACTATAATAATACAAAGAAGATGATTATGTGCACAAGCATTGTAGGCATTATATGATTAAATGGTATAAGCAACTTAGGGTAACACAGTCAATTGATAAGATTACAACCTACATTTGGAGTCCTTACATTTTTTTCGCCCTTACCTTGACTACACTTGTTCCCACTCACAACTTCTCCGCATTTTCTGCCCAACTTGGAATCATTTTTAAGATTAGTAACATGGGTTGTGAAGCCAAGATTCTTGGTTTCTTATATTATCTTTTTTTTTTAAACAGTGTTTTTCTTTTATTATTATTTCAATAGTTTTGGGGGAACGGGTAATGTTCCTTACATGGATAAGTTCATTGGGTGTGATTTCTGAGATTTTGGTGCACCCATCACCCAGTCAGTATGAAGTCTTTTATCCCTCACCCACCTCCCACCCTTCCCCTCAAGTCCCAAGAGTACGTTATATCATTCTTATGCTTTTGTGTCCTTATAGCTTAGCTCCCACTTATAAGTGAGAATATGTTAGTATATTAATACAATGTTAAATAACTCAGGAATGGAAAACCATTTTAAGTGGGAGATAAGCCGTGAGATGTTTGGTTTCCATTCCCAAGTTACTTCACTTAGAATAATGGCCTCCCACTCCATCCAGGTTGTTGCGAATGCCATTATTACATTTTTTTTTTTTTTTTTTTTAAGCTGGAGTCTTGCTCTGTCACCCAGGCTGGAGTGCAGTGGCATGATCTTCACTAACTGCAAACTCCATCTCCTGGATTCAAGCAGTTCTCCTGCCTCAGCCTCCTAAGTAGCTGGGACTACAGGCACCTGCCAATATGCCTGGCTAATTTTGTATTTTTAGTGGAGATGCAGTTTCATCATGTTGGCCAGGCTGGTCTCAAAACTCCTGACCTCAGATTATCCACCTGCCTCAGCCTCCTGAAGTGCTGGGATTACAAGTGTGAACCACTTTGCCTGACCTATTTCATTCCTTTTTATGGCTGAGTAGCATGTGTTTGTGTGTGTGTATGCACACACCATAGCTTCTTTATCCACTTACTCACTGATGGGCATTTGGGCTGGTTCCATATTTCTGAAATTGTGAATTGTGCTGCTATAAACATGCATGTGCAAGTGTCTTTTTCATATAATAACTTCTTTTCCTTTTGGTAGATACTGGATCAATAGGTATTTCTACTTTTAGTAAAAATATGAAACGCTTCACAAATTCCCATGTCATCGTTGCGCAGGGGTCACGCTGATCTTCTCTGTATCATTCCAATGTCAGTGTATGTGCTGCCAAAATCAGCAATGGTTTCCTATTTCAGATACTATGCTTCCTAGCTGTCTGACTTTATGCAAGTTACTTAATGTTTCAAAGTCTCGGTTTCCTCATCTGGAAAACGGCAATAATAAAGATCACAGAGTTGCTGCAATAATTAAGCAAGATAACACTTGTGGATCTGATGTTCATGGTGATGACGACAATGAGAGGATGATAGTGACAGTGACAATGATGATGCCATAAATACTCACATTTTCCTTCTAAATCTATGAATGCAGAGAATCTCACGGCTGGTGTAAAATCTTACAGAATCCCAGTAAAAACTAGACGTGTAATATGTTTAACGCAATAGTTTATGCAGCAAAGTTTTTCTTTTTTTTAAGCTGAAAATAATTACAAGAACACAGCTATAATTCACTGTCATAGCCTTGAGGAAGTTTTATGCAATTGCAGAAGATAAACATAAAACTGAAAAATTGAAAGCCTATTTGAAATATGTAGTCATAGTGAGCACTTCTTGTTTAATTGCATTCTGCTTACATAACTAAAAGACCTAAATTAAAGCATAATCATGTCTCTAATGATTTTGCACTCTTTTTCCCCCTCCAACATAAGGAAGCTCAAGGTGTTAAAAGAGTTATGCTTTGGGACCAAGATAACTAATGTATAAATTAAAAATCCATTTCACACATTTATTTACATAAATGAAAAAGGAGGCAAAAATCTCTACTCCTCATTTATTCCTTCTTCACGCTTCAGGAGGAAAGTCTGCTATAAAGTTTTTTTTTTTTTTTCCAGTGCATAGAAACTAAAAGTTTCTCAAGTAAGAAATACCAGGTACATATTTCAAAAGTTTGGGTGGCTTTGCATAGCCTCAGAAATGCTGAGAATATAGAACACACTCCAGTATATCTAATTATCTTTATAAGATCTCTCAAAATCAATGGCATTATACTCAAGACCAGCTGCGGCCGGGGAAGTAAAACAGAGCAAGTGTCAGGGAGGTTACTGAGAAGTATGGCTTTCTTCCTAATAGCACTATTTTTATGGAACATGGAGTCTTTGAATTGTTATATTCTGTTAACTCTTTTAAAGACCCAAACAGAATTTAACCATTTTGTTCGAAGCAATCAATTCAACTCTATCTCAGTTATTTTATTTTTTTGCACTTTTAACTCCTGAAGGACAAAAAACACAGGTTTTGAGACACAACTCTAAATCTAGCTTACCCTGGATTATAATTTTGCTAGCAGTGACAGTGTGCAATCATTCTACTTTAACCGTTGCCACTGCAGGAATATTCAAAGTAGTTGCACATTAATTGGGTGTTTTGTTGCCCTCCAAACGTTCTTTTCTTTTTTTAAACAATCTTTCCAATATAAACAGGAACGAGACTTTCAAATAAGAAAATCCTAGGGAATTCAGGGAAGCCTGAAACCTAAAGAAAGGGGCTAATTCAGCTGTTTCCTAAGTTGAGTTTTTAGAAATAGTTCTTAAAGTGTTAAAAGGTGATAGATTAAAAAAAGAGCTATGGTCATAGTAAAGCTATTATTACTACGAGAAAGAGAAAAAGAGAGAAACAGAGAGAAGGGAGGAAGAGAGGGAGACAGACTGCAGAGAAGCAAAACTACCCCAAGTTATCCAACTGGATAGATGTGTTTTATCCATTTACATGACAATTATTAAATCTCTACTATGTGCTGGTCTCCATGCTAGGTGCTGAGCACAAGTTGGTGACTAAGATAGACGTAGTACTGCTCTCACAGTTTTCCATTTGGTGGAAAAGAAAGGGTATCATATTAAAACATAACAGGTACCATTACAATTATGCTGTGAAAAGACAAAGAAGGGTATGTAACTGAGAGGCTTTCCAGAAACGATGCCTACACACAATCATAATGAACAATAAGATTGAGTATACAAAGTGTTTCAGAGATCCCCATACTCTACCGACGGAAACAGACACACACACACACACACAAACACACACACACACAGACTCTCTCCCTCTCTCAAAGAGCCTGGATTGTGACAAAGTGCCATCAGATGCGGATTTAGAACACGATAGGCTAAGCAGCAACTGCACTTTGAGGGCCACTGACAAAATTTCCAGACTTGATCCTCAAATCAGTGGAAGGTATAGTAGAAATTTCAGCAAGAATGATGGCGATCATGTAACAGAAAATCACTCTTACTGGTATATGGAGAATAATGGGGATAAGAGTGGAGGAAGAAAGGCCAGTTTAGAAGTGTTGACAGCACTCCAGGCAAGAGGGAAGAGTGGCTTTGGCCAGGAGAATAGAAGGAGAATGGAGAGAAGCAAAAAGTTTCAGTCAATAATTAAGAGGGGACAAACCACTGGAGTTGATCTTTGGGCATGAGGGATAAGGGAGAGGAAAGAGTCAAGAGTGATTTTGAGGCCGGGCACAGTGGCTCACACCTGTAATCCCAGCACTTTGGGAGGCCGAGATGAGCAGATCATTTGACCTCAGGAGTTTGAGACCAGCCTGGCCAACATACTGAAACCCTATGTCTACTAAAAATACAAAAATTAGCCAGGCGTGATGGCACACGCCTGTAATCCCAGCTACTCAGAAAGTTGATGCAGGAAAATCACTTGAACCCAGGAGGGGGAGGTTAGAGTGAGCCGAGATCATGCCAATGCACTCCAGCCTGGGGGACAGAGCAACACTCCATCTCCAAAAAAAGCGGGGGTGATTTTCTGAAACATGGAATTAAACTTCAGTTGGTTTATTCAAAAAGAAAAGAAAGGAACCTTCATCAAATTCCATCCTAAAGAATGTAAGAAGAAAGATAAGTCATCTTGTCCATTCCTAAGACTATGCCTACTTTATACGCATTTATGACTTCATTTGCTTTCCAATATTTAATGAGCATCTGTTATTCACTGGATACTGGGCTTCATCCACTTACATCCAAGTCTACAGGAATATGGACACTTATGGATAGAAATGGAAAAAGTCTGATTTTTTATTCTCTTTATAAATGAGTTGTAATTCATGCCTCTCAAAGTTAGGGCCTTTTATTAGTGACTGTAAATCTCAGAGCGACAAGAAGTCATAAGAATCTGAAATTGCCTTATAAATTAGTTGCTAGTGGTGAAACAGTTGTTTAGTTTGTTGAGGGGCTGGGGTGGGGAGGAATTTTGGTGGTGAAATAATTATTTAACATTACTGAACCAAATAATTAAACTGTGCTGTAAAATTATGGTTATGGTAATAGTCCCATCATCATTCGTTTTGTTTCTGCTCATCTACATTATGATTTTTTTGTTATTGCTTTGCAAAGCTACAATATAACAGTCAAACCTGAAATTAAAACCAGGCTGCAAAAGTTATACAAGGTGATCCAGTATGTTCCACTAGCAATTATTCATGGCAAATAATATCGTGAAGGTCTTAAATCCTTGTTGTGAAGCTAGCCAGACGTGCATCAACTAAAACCTTAGATATTTATAGGTAACAGAAGTGAGGTATGACTTGCTGAAACAATCCAAATGCAAACGAGATATGTGAAAATCCAATAGGAGCATCTTGGAATATCAGGTTTCTGTTTCCTAGCAGTGCTGAATTTCAGTAGTGCTGACAAACAAAAAGGCACTGATTTTTTCAAGCGACCAAAGGGAATGCTCTCTCCATTGCCCCACCCCAGGCTGCTAACTCTCTTGGCTCTGCCTGCAAAATTCTAGATGAAATAAGGTTTTCGGGCCAAACCCTAAACTCATTCATCACCATCCTGTGAAAACTAGGTGGTCCAAGAGCCTTATGCAAAAAATCATCATTATCATCATCATCCAAAAAGAAAGATTAGTAAATTGACAGTTTAACAATTTTTAAACTCGTAGGGCCAGCTGAGAGATAGTTATGCATAGATCTCACAGCATCAACATAGAAAATGTTACCTTTGATCCCTTATTTTATAGGTCCTAAGATTAGTAAGCAGTCCCCAAGATGCTGAGATGATATAAGTAATTTATGGCTTTGAATTGCTTTTATTGCAGGGAGACATATACGTTCTGAACAGATTCCCCTTCATTCCTGATTCCCGTGAAGCAGTCACCTCATGTGTCTTCAAAACCAATCAGAATTAAGTAATTGGAAATTCCACATCAAGCTGATGCTGTTTAGAATTTTACCCATTTCCAATCAGTCAACACGGTTCTCTAGAGTCACATGGCTTTGCCAACTGGATGAATGTGCGTCCTAGAATTTGTTTTGAGAAGGGTAAAAATCCTAGTTCTAACACGTCAGAGTTGAAAACAGATTCCGATTATATTTTTCCTGTTCTTCCTTTCTCTATTTCATCCTACTCTGCACAGAAATTAATGTTAATCTCCTTTTATGAACAAAAAGGATTCATAAAACCCTTTTATATGTGTTGAAAAACTCAGGGCATTTACATTAAAAAAAAAAACCTCAAAAGACAGTAAGTGAACTCCTTCCTAATACAAGACAGATAGCACAGTGGTTAATAACAGAATTTGGAGTTTGAAAGACCCATGTTTGACTCTTTCTCTGCCTACAACTATGGGATTTGTGAACAGTGACCTTCTGAACCCATTTCTTCATCTGGCAGTGGCAAGATATAATAAGTATTTACTTGATAAGGTTCTTATGAGAAACATACTGACACCAAGCACTTTGCACATATAGGTGGTCAGCAAATGTTGCTGATAATGGCAAGTGGGAGAAGGAAGAGATGAGAGTGCAAAGCAGCAGAAGATATGACAGGCAAGCAAGAGGCAAGATGCATAAGCCAGTATGGGCAACACAATGCTGCTGTAATAAACAGCCCCTGAAGTTAGTGGCTTATAGCAATGGAAGTTTATTTCTCATTCGTACCATGTGCTCAATACAGGTTGGCTGGAATTTTTGTTTTTTGTAGTCACTCAGGGACATGAGCTGACAGACGGTTTCTCTCACCTCATGTATCCAAAATCTCTAAGGCAAGGGCTAGAAAATGTGGTAACTCACAAAATGTCACTTCAAGCATCCACCTATGAGAAAGTCACATCACCTCCCTGCATATTTCATTAGTCAAAGTCAGTCATATGGCAAAGCCCATCTTTCAAGGAGCAAAAAGATGCAACCTTATTACCTATCTTTAAGAAATACTGGCTGGGTGCAATGGCTCATGCCTATAATCTCAGCACTTTCAGAGGCCAAAGCAAGTGGATCACCTGAGATCAGAAGTTCTGACCAGCCTGGCCAACATGGCTAAAAAGCAGGAGAATCGCTGCTTTTTAGAATCTAAAGCAGGAGAATCGCTTGAACCCAGGAAGCAGAGGTTGCAACGAGCCGATATCATACTACTGCACTCCAGCCTGGGTGACAGAGTGAGACTGTCTCAAAAAAAATCATAAATCAATAAATATGAAACACTGGCTTGAATGTGACTTTCCTACCTCGCCCTGGCAACTTTACCAATTTGAACACTAACCCAAAAGAAAACTTACAGAAATTTCTCTAGATCCATAATCCCTTTATAGACACTTATCATAGATGAATCCACTCTGTTTTACCATCCTCTTATTTCAGCAAACCACTTTCTGTGTCCATCTTCTTATGATAAACTACTTCCTGTGTCTAAAGCTGCTGACCAGGAAGTACTTCTGTTTCTATAAATTAAATGACTTGGAGGCTGTAACATGTAGCACTGAAAGACTTCAATGAAAAAAAATATGGGAATAATTATTTGCTAATGTGAAATGAGTATTTACTATTTATCAGGTACTTTGATAAAAATTTCACATATTAATTTTCTCAACACCCATACGGCAAAAACATTACTATTATACCTATTTCTCAAATAAGTTAACTGAAGTATAGTAGTTTCAGCTTCTCAGAAAAAATCAAGTAGAGAAATCAGAATTCAACTGCCAATTTGTCTGAGCCATAGTTCTGGACGCTTGACTTCTATATTTGATTACTCTCTTGTTTAAGAGTATGGAATGACTGTATAATACATTGTTGAAACTGGGACACCTGTCAGCAGAAAGGGGGATGTTAATAATTACACCAGGATCAAGGGATAAACAGGACTTGTTCTGAGCAAACCTAAAGGTAATGATGCCATGGGTAATTGACACATTAACTGATAAATATATGTTGGATCCCTTTCTTTTTGTCCTTTTGAGACAGAGTGTTGTGCTCTGTCACCCAGGCAATCTCGGCACTCACTGCAACCTCTGCCTCCCGGGTTCAAGCGATCCTGCTGCCTGAGCGTCCCAAGTAGCTGGGATTACAGGCCGGTACCACCACACCTGGCTAATTTTTGTATTTTTAGTAGAGATGAGATTTTGCCATGTTGGCCAGGCTGATCTCGAACTCCTGACCTCAAGTGATCCACCTGTCTCGGCCTCCCAAAGTGCTGGAATTACATGAGTGAGCCCCCACACCCAGCCCCCTTTCTTCCCTTAATCCTCATTAGTTTCTCAGATGAAAAAAATTCTGGTTTATAAAGGTCATTAAAGAGAATCACTACCCCAAGAGAGGTTATTCCTTGTACAAAACCATCATCAGAGCCAATAATGATCCAGAATATGGATGGATCTCTCCTCCATCCATGCTCATCAGAAAGGAAAAAAAAGGAAGAAAAAAAGTATTTTTTTTCCCCTACAGAAAGACTTATATAGCTTCATGCTTTTCTTTGCAAGACCAAGAAGAAAACTCACAAAACTTCTGCACTTAGTACATCTCCAAGCTAAAACCTGACTGCTTTATCAGAAAATCCCACTGGAAGTGTTCTTGCTGGTTAGAATTAAATTTTTAAATACAAACTCATAATAGTAGCAAGACATGGAAGTTTTTTTTTTTTTTTCTTAAAGAACAGCTAACACAGAGTCTGACTAGAGGGTTTTCTGTATGCTTAAAACAGTATGACCTTTAGATATTGTCATGAAGCTAAGGACCCATAAGGGCTGGTTTCCTTATCTTGATGCTTTGTGTGGCAAGTAATACACATGCAAAAGTTACAACCTTAGAAAACCCTAACCTTTAGCTGGGCGCGGTGGCTCCTGCCTGTAATCCCAGCAGTTTGGGAGGCCAAGGCAGGCAGACCACGAGGTCAGGAGATCAAGACCATCCTGGCTAACACGGTGAAACCCCTTCTCTACTAAAAATACAAAAAAATTAGCCAGGCGTGGTGGCAGGCGCCTGTAGTCCCAGCTACTAGGGAGGCAGAGGCAGGAGAATGGCGTGAACCCGGGAGGCGGAGCTTGCAGTGAGCCGAGATCGCACCACTGCACTCCAGCCTGGGGGACAGAGCAAGACTCCAACTCAAAAAAAAAAAAAAAAAAAATAGAAGGAAAGAAAGCCCTAACCTTTTTTTAAAAAAAAGTCCTTTGTGAAACACACTTTTTGCATTATATATTTTTTGCTTAACACGAAGATGCAGATGGGAAAGACACTAGAAGTCATGGAGATGATGGATAAGGTTTGATTTTTTTTCTTCTTTATTAGACCCATCAACAGAGTTCCATTATTACACTGTAAGAAGTGATCTATTTCCTTGTTTCATCATAGCTTGAAACTTAAAGCCCATCAGCCACCCTATCCACAAAAATGAAAAGTGGTAGGAAAGTAGTTTACATTTCCAGAACATTAAAAAATGATGAGAAGAGACTGAAGTAATAAAGAACTACCAGAGATAAGGTGAGCAAAGCTGTTTTATAATATAAAGAAAAATGCATATTAGATAGAAAAAGAGCTGGGGAAAGAAAAGGAGAGGGGAATTATTTTCCATAAAAATATCATCTTTTGGCTTCTATTTCAATCCAGATTTATTCTTTTCTTTCCACATACATTCAAAGATGTGCTAGCCAATATGACTCCCTCTTTTTTCCCCTGATTGTTTTTTCAATGCATTTCTTATGTGATTTAGACATTACTGGGCAAGAACCAAATGAGTTGGCTTTTTCATGTAATGTTTCAACACTAAGTTACTTAGAAGGCAAAAGACTTGTCAGGAAGAAATAAGCCTACACGCAAAAAAAGAGAGAAGTTAATTGTACCTGAAAATTCTCCTTGTGCAACTGTTATCTAATATTGCTTACAAATAAAGCAGGAAAAAATAACAACAAATAAACCCATTTGTGAAAGGTGATAAAATAGCAAATGAGAGGCAAAATGAGAAGGTAAAATGAACTTAGTAACTAAAGGAATTAGGGATTACTATGTTGTCATCACACATCATGAAGAATACATCTCAGGGCATAGTATCTTATTAAATTAAAAAATAATGGATCACAAAATATTATCTACAATTAATACAAATTGTATGTCTACCACCTGATACAATTCCTGGAGCAGAGTAGCAAGTCATTAACCATGTGTTAAATAAATGTTAAAAAATAGGAAGGTGCCTGGGTGTGTGGGGCTAGAAAGGAAATATCCGCATGGCACACACTAATGATAAACACTGGTAAAATTAGAAATCATTTTTCTTCTTTGTGTTTTTCTGCATTTTTCATGTTATCTACAATGAACACATATTATTCAAGTAATTACTATAAGTACTTAAAAAACCCACTCCAGGTCGGGCGCAGTGGCTCACGTCTGTAATCCCAGTACTTTGGGAGGCCAAGGCGGGTGGATCACCTGAAGTCAGGAGTTCGAGACCAGCCCGGCCAACATGGCAAAACCCCATCTCTACTAAAAACACAAAAATTACCCAGGCATGGTGGTGGGCACCTGTAATCCCAGCTACTTGGGAGGCTAAGGGTGGAGAATCGCTTGAACCCAGGAGGCAGAGGTTGTAGTGAGCGAAGATCGCGCCACTGCACTCCAGCCTGGGTGACAAGAGCAAAATCCGATCTCAAAAAGAAAAAAAAAAAGAAAAACCCACTCCAACATTGGCACTGGGATTGAGGAACAGGGCTTATTTTTGACCTTTGTGTTTTCGATTTATCAGCAAAAAGAGAAACCAAAAACGCCCCTCTTGTTTTGATGAGTATCCATTCACATGACATCAGATAAAAAAAGGGAATTGGCCTCAACAAAATACCCAAGTAGTATATGTCTCTCCTTATTGTTTTTAAACCCACATTAGAGGAAAAAGACACTTAAAAATACAGGTTGAACAGAGCAACATCTTCTAGGAAGCAACTTTTTCTACAGGATTCCATGCATTATTGAAAGGCTTTAAAAGCCAGTTTGGAATTTTCCATCAAGAACAAATAAAACATTTGAATCAGATCCTTGATTCCCAAATATCCTGCCTTTGACACAGCCAGCCTGTTTTGATGTACTAGTCCATGATTTAAAAAAAGAAAAAAAAAAGGAAGGGGAGAATACGGGGTTTAAAATTAATTTTTAATTAACGTTTTTATGTGTTAATTTGAGATTATGTCATTTATACTTTTTCGGGCATGATGATGTCATTTCTTTTCTGAATTGTTGGTGATTTCACAAAATGTCTGTGCCTGCAAAAGTAAAACCAATAGCCTTCCTTTACTGCAGTCTGAATTTATTATTCAGAATGAAGTGTGTTCTCTAATTTCTTATTTTTGAACATGTCTAAATGTGGAAGAGTTATGCTTTGAGAAGAACCCTAGGAATACAGTGATACAGAAGCAAAAAGTGAATTATTTATGTAATGGGACAAGAATTATTAAAATAATTTCCCTGAAATGACCCCTCCTTCTTCCTGCTGAAGAGACTCCTTCGCTTTTTTGTTTGTCACTTTTATTTTTTCTACTACTCTCCCTGTAGTCTGAAGAAGGTTCAGCTTTTGCTAGGTAGGTTAATTAGAGGTTTTGCAAGGCATAATCTCAACAACAAAAAAGAGGAACATAAAGACAGAAGCAGTTGTGAGGATTCTGCAAGAGAAGGAAGAAGGAGGGAGCATAAAGTGTGAAGGAAACAAATGGCAATGGATTGGTAACTGTTTAATAAATATTCAAAATACCAGTAAAGAACTTGGTATTTGTTTCTGGTTACCTGATTTGGCTCCTTTCATAGCACAACCTCCTGAGACTGTATCACAAGGTTTATTACCTCCGTAAGGTTGTATTTGGTTTTGGTTAAAAAAAAAAAAAAAAAAAAGTGCAGACATCAAATTTGTGGTTAGGGTCATTTCTTTTTTTTTTTTTTTTTAAGGAAAAAGAAAAAGAGAACCTTGGTATTTTGATGCCATTCTCTCTCCCTCCTTCTGACAAAGAAGATAAAAATGGCATCCAGGAACAGATCACATCTTTAATGTCATTTACATTTATCTATGTAACCAGAAAATAATTGTAATTAGTATTAAAACACAGTTCCTGCTGTGTGTTCTACTTGTACAGGCAACATAAAGAATTTAGAGGTAGCAGAAGGCAAAACTTGCTTAGTTCCTTCCATTATGGGCCTTTTGTAAATTTTAGTAAGGAGCTTTGAATCTTTAGCCATAGATTCTTGAAGATTAGTGAGTCATCCCCCTCCTGGTGACCCACGTTTTGTCTCTACCCATTCATCTTGACCATTTGCTGTTGATCACTTTTTCCAATCTGCATCCAGAAGATACTTTGTCTCCAACCTTGAGGGTCTTGCCTTTAGGTTAGAATGTTTTGTGCCATGTCCTTCTCTATTCCAAAAACTAACTCAGGCAAGCCCTCCTCTTTTTTCACCTAGACTTTTGATCTTCTGCTTATTAATTTCTCTTCATCCACTCTCCCACCAATAATCTGTAAAAATCCTTCCACTGTTCTCCACCATACATCATACAATAATGTACCAAACACCTTAGAAGGACTGTGCAAATTCCTTCAATAATCAGCTGTGGCCTGTCTTCCTGTTTTTTTTTAGACAGAGTCTCCCTCTGTCGCCCAGGCTGGAGTGCAGTGCCGTGATCTCAGCTCACTGCAACCTCTGCCTCCTGGGTTCAAGTGATTCTCGTGCCTCAACCTCCTGAGTAGCTGGGATTACAGGTGCCGGCCACCATCACTGGCTAATTTTTGTATTTTTAGTAGAGACGAGGTTTCACCATGTTGGCCAGGATGATTTTCAACTCCTGACCTCAGGTGATCCACCAGCCTCGGCCTTACAAAGTGCTGGGATTACAGGTGTGAGCCACAGACAATTCTTAAAGAGCATCTGTGATGATTCCAATTCTACCTCCAGCTCTGTTCATACAAAACCACTTTCATTTTCCATTTGTGTCCTGTACTTCATTCATGTCACTTCCTCTGCCTGTAACGTGAACTCTCTTTTCTTCCTGGAAATCTCTTCACTCTTCAAGATGCTGGTTAAGTATCACCTCCATTCTGCTGGTTGCCTGGGCAAGGCAGAGCTGTTTGCTCCTTTTCCTAGGTAACTGTAATATTGCTAATAACTCTGCCATTGCATCTCCCCATAGCACTGAATGAAAGGATTTTTATTTGACTGTCTTCCTCCATTTCATTGAACCTGCTCTGGGGCCTTGCTGTTCAAAATGTGCTTCCAGGAATCTGCAGGATCAGCATCGTCTGTGAGCTTGTTCACAAGGCAAACAGTTTCCACTCCAGACCTACAGAATTAAAATCTCTGGAGGTGGCCTAGGACTCTGGGTTTCTTATGTGCAATAACTCTCTAGAGTAAGGATCAGTACTTATTTATGTCCCTAAACATGACGCACACAGCAAGCCCTTCATAATCTAAAAGTTAAATGAAAAACTCTTCTGTTGTTATTGTTGCTGAAGCATCCTTTCCAAGTCTCCCTCACAGCCCAATGACATGTTCTCATCAAAATCAGTTTTGCTGTGATTTTTCCTGACAGTATTGACTGGAGCTTATTGAGTTTGTCTTACAGACTCCACAGTCTGTATCACAGCTTTTGTTTGATTCAAGCCTCCCATTGCATATTCCAAACCAGTTCTGTTTGCAGATCCCCTGCCAGTGCCAGAGAGAGCTCTTGTTAATGTTAACGACATTTCTGGGCAGGGAGAAAGTGCAGGCTAGACCAAAACAAAAAACAAAACAAAAAAAACACCAAAAAAAAAACACCAAGGGACGCTGGCCAGGAAAGAGGGGGAGTGTATGAACGTGGAAACACTTTGGCCAAATACTTATTATCAATAGGGTTTTCAAATAGCTGTAAATCTGGAAGACTTCTGGGCCTTCCAAAACGAATTTGACCTCATTATACACAGCGAAAAATAGAGGAGGTTGCATGCCAAGTCTGTAATATTGCAACAGAAAGACCCAATGTAGAGGCTGTTTACTGGAACAACTTAGTAGTTTCATATGAAATGAGAGCCTAAGATGCTAACACTGAACATGCCCAGTTAAAGAAACATTGAGAGTTGAAGCAATTATTCTTGTAATTGAGTCGTGGGGGAGGGGGGTGGGAGGGGAATCATTCCTTTTGGAAAAGAGAGTCAGGCCTTGCAATTAGCAGTTTACATTGATCAAAGACATTAGGGAACTGCTTGACTGGTCCATCTTTTGTCTTGTAGATTGAGGGTACTGCATCCCTTTGCTCATCTGCCCTTAACAATCTTACCAAGACACTGCACTCGAAAGGGACCTTGTTTTTGTACAAAACCCTTTTGCAAAGACTATGGTTAGAGTGTGGTGCTCAAAAAACTCAGCATGCAAATACACACACACACAGCGGTAACTGTAGCTGTTCAGATGCACTCTTTTTTCTTATGCAATACATCAGACATATAAAAAATATGGAAGATGCTGCAGCAAATGCCATATGTCCACCCGCCGCTTGCAACATAAAATATAACAAATATAATGGAATCCTTCTCAGTCACTCTCGCAGATAACAACCGCTCCCCTACTCCCTAACAGTGGTGGGCATACTGCTGAACTTACTGTGTATCATTCCCACATAGCTCTCTCTCATTTTACCATATATGCATATACCCCAAGAGAATATATATTTTTGGGCACATTCATATATAAATACATATAAATGTATATTTTGGAATATCTATTTTTGAATACATTTATATATATTTGAAAACATTTTACTGTGTCCAAAAACTGCACATAAATGATGTCATACTGTATGTCTCCTGCTGCAAATTACTTTTTGTTGTTGTTCAACATTATGGTTTTCATATTTATCCACATTGGCACACAGAGATCTAATTTATTTATTTTAACATGACACCCCAGACATGACTTTTGCTACAATTTATCTTCTATTTCCCTATTGGTGGACAATTAATGTTTGGTTGATTGTTGTCTTCCTAATGTTTTGCTTGGATGCCACAATGAATCTTCTATGTGTCTCCTTCATGTGTGCATTTAGGGATGAAATATCTCAAAAATACATGCATCTTGAATGTCCCATGATGTTACTAAAGTGAGCGCCAAAGCAGGTGCATCAATATACACTTCCATCAGCAGCACCATAGAGTGCCCGCTGCCCCCACGTCTTAGCCAATGTGTAGTGCTGCCTAGTTTTTAAGATTTGCAGATTTGAAGAGTTTGAAATAATAAATGCTTTCCAAGATGCTTTCCAAATATTACCATCCCCAGCCAAAAACACTTGACTCCATCAGAACTGGGAACGTTTAGTCATCAGACATTAAATAATGTATTTCCACAAGTACCATTAAGTGCCTAACACTGTGTCTGGAACATAACGGACATTCAATATATATTGTTGAATGAATTCATTTCCGCTATTGCAGATGACTCAGAAAATGAAACAAGAAAAACATATGCCAGGAAAGCAGTGAACAGCTAGCACACAGCTATTCATTGGAAGAGGAAAAATAGTATACAATTCCAAATGCTCTCTCTTCACTTACCTCGGTATTATAGCTTGTTCCATCAGGTACCCTTGTGGTTTTAACGCCTACACTTTACAGTCAATGAGCAAAAACCAATTCTGCTCCTCAAATTCTTCTCACTTACTATTCAGCTGTCTCAATTCATTAATTTGCTTAATCAGTCCTCATCAATAACACTTCTCTCCAATGCATTCCTCTAACTCAAAGGAAAAGCAAGCTCTGAATACTCAAAAGTGTGAATCTATAAAGAAACAAGGATGGCAGAAAAAATATACTTGTATCAATGCCTTTTGGAGCCTTAACAGTAACTTCATATTAACATGTCTGCTATTATCAAAGATCAAGGGTGAAAGACATTTCTCATTTTGCTGATACCGTAGTCAATTAAAAAATTTGAATTAAATGGTTCCAATATTGAGTGCCTAACAAATACAGTTCCATGGAGGTTATCCACACAGAGAGGCCGCAGGAAGATCTCTAAAGCATTTTCTACAAAGTGTGGCTCATCTAAATTCAGATTTCCACAGGCAGCATAAAAACCACTCACATTTGGGAAATTTGCAGGTCCATGGGCATTAGGGCAGTAGATCTGAACAAGAGTGAGCAACTGTTCTTCTGCTTATCAAGTTCTCTGATGAACAGAGAGCTGTCAAGTAAAATAAATTATGATATTAGAACCAAGTATGGGCAAAAGCGTCATGTGTTTGAGGAGAACAGAGAATTTTGCATAGAATCTTTGACTCTGTTATAAAAATATAATAGATATTATCAACGAATGAGATGGGAACAAATAATATTCAAGAGGTGGCATTTTTATAAAGAGTAAGAATCATGTTCTTATTGGATTGAGGAACTAATTTGTATATATATATGTGTATATATATATGTATATATATGTGTGTATATATATGTATATATATGTATATATGTGTATATATATGTATATATGTATATATGTGTATATATATGTATATATGTGTGTATATATGTATATATGTGTATATATGTGTGTATATATATGTGTATATATATGTGTATATATATATGTGTATGTGTGTGTGTATATATATATATATACTTTTTTAAGGAAAATACAACACTGATGGTATTAAGGGAGCATAACTTGCCTCCTTCCAGCCTCAGTCCTGGCACTTATACATAAACAGGTACACATTCCTGTGACCTGGTCAGCTAAGCTAAAATGTGTACATGTGTTTTTACCTACTTTTGATTGACAGTGAAAATAATATCTTCCTTTAGAAATGCAGAACTTATTGACCACATGATACTGTAGTTATAGCTGGGCTTCAGAAATAGCTATGAGTCTGAGTTTTGCATGTTGAATTAAAGACTGTACTTCTAACCACCAGAGACGAATGCCACTGCTCTAATTTTTGGGTTTTCTAAAACTTTCAACTAAGAATAAAGATGTGTTTTTGGTATACACTGTTCCATAAAGAGGCTGAGCTGAACACTCATATTCTGATATGTAATTCCATAAAATTATTGTTTCTATTCTTTAGTAGAGATTAGTGATATGTCTCATATAAAGTAAATGAAATCGTCTTAGTCTCACATAAAGTGAATGAAATCATTCTCAGAAAACTCTGCTATTTTAATTGAGCTGTAACCGTATGATTCTAAGTAAAACAAGCAAGCCTCATATGAAAGCAGCTTCAAGGAGTATGTTCTACCTCTGCCCTGAAACCAAACTGCTATGCCTAAGTCCTTCCCATAACGAGGTTACAGAACTCCTTCAAGTCCACAATTAAAGAAGAAAGAACAACAACACAAAAGCAACAAGAGGAGGAAAGTATCACGAATCTGCTCTGCTTTTTCCTGTATTTTAGATGAAAATCCTAAGCTAGATATCCTAACCTAGTCTCTCAACACAGACAGGGAAGACCTCTGAAACATTCCCTACAAAGTGTAGTTCATCATTTGAGATAAATCTCGAAACCATTCAACCTTTGTTTACCAACAACACTTTGACAAGGACACTTATTAGTGAGCTATTTCTTCCTTCAAATATTAAATTACAGTCATGTTAGTAACTGTATTTTAATAACTGTATTTAATAACTCCAATTTCTAGATAGAGAAACATCAATGAAAAACTTTAAGCAAGGCCATTCTTGGGATGAACATTTGTGAGTAGAAGAGAAAAGCCTTGCCTTTTCCATATGCTGGTTTAGAATCTCCCTCTCAACTTCATCTGACCTACGAAAAACCAGTATTGTCTTGATGCTTAAAAATAAAATAAAGTAAATGCAATGATTTCTATGGGATAGGCTCATTAGCTCAGGATTTGACAGGTTGCTAAATGGTAACTGAGAATGAAGAGCTACAAACACACTATAATTAATTACCAAAACAGGCATTGCTTGGGCTAAAGCTGGGGCAAGAAAGTGCTGACAGAACAAAATTCGCATTCCACTGCTCTCCCTGCCTCTCCCAATTTACAGGAGAATGGGAAATCATGAACAATTGATACACTCCGTTAGCTGCTATCACAGAGAGTAAGTTTCCATGTAGCCTTAGGGGTATCTTACACAGTTTAACACTGAAAATAAAACGTAATGTTCTTGGCAAAGAGCTACGGGGATTAAATTTGGGAGGCTTGAAGCAGCCTTGAATTGTAGTCAATAAAAAAAGGACCAAATAGTAATTTTGTAATTTAACTGTGCTGGTTATGCCCAATGAGTCAGACCCTTGTGAAATAAACCATGTAAATAGAAAAATGGCTTAACTCTTTCAGCTGGCGTACATGGGATTTGACCTCTCCCATGCTTCAGATGGAGACCTCTGATTCACTAAGAATAACATGATCACTTAGATGCTACCAATACATGTTTTTAAACAGTTCTTCAGTAAAGGTGTTGACTTCTTCTTTGGGATTCTTCCTAATAAGTTTGCGATTTATTTAGAGATTGGGGAGTTATCAATATGGTGTAATATGATTTATATATCAGCGTAGAGAGAGCCAAAGTCCCAAATCAGCAGGAACCTGAAAGTCTTTTTAAAATCACAAAATTCTTGACCACACAAAAAATCACTCTACAGAGATTTGTGTCAGGGTATCTGAAGCAATCACTTCACAACAAATAAGAAAGACAACCAGCCAGCAATGATGTGGGGTTGAACACGATTTGCAATAAGCCATTCAAAAACTCCAAAGCAAGTCTAATATTTATCTCACGTCCTCCTTCTCTTTGTCCCTCCCTTTCTTCTCATGTCCCTCCGTTCCTTTTCTTTCCTTCTCTTTCTCTTTCTTTCCTTTCCCTTTCTCTGTCTCTAACATTTTGCAGCAGAATTATTATTATCTGAATTGACAATTAAGGGGTCTGTCAATCAGTGGTTTGACAATCACAATGCTTAAAATGCCAACTGTTACACACATCTCCTTAGTGCTTGAGTGGCGGTTTTTGACAAATGGATCATCATTATTGCCTCACGGTAGTTTGTGATTAAGATAACCACTTTACTTATTAAATGGAATTTGTAACATCTTGAAGAATACAGGAATATATAAATATTCCTGCACAAGAGGTGGTTCATCACTGTCTTCTCATCTTTAATGAATTCCACCATGGCCTGAAGGGACAGAATATCACCTGATGGGAAACACTCTTTGATGAACATTCATGAGGGAGCATTTTCCTTTCTTACCAATTTGATATTTCTAGAGGGCAATGATAACCTTTATATCCTGGGTTTAAAGGTCAGTGGCTCAGGTGGTCCTGCTGTCTCCTTAGTGGGATAAGGATTGCTCACCTAAATCCTAGCCTCAAACAGGGACTCCAAGGAGACATAGTCTACTCATCATCCGAGTTACTCAGAATTCAGACGTGGCTTCAAAACAATATGAATTGGGAATATAGAACTCCTACATCATCATACTCAACAATAAAACAGCTACTAAAAAGATCTGAGCAGATGGAGGCTGCCTTGATGATTCAGATGTTTCTGGTGGCTGGCACAGTATCTGGTTCTGAATACATATTTGAAGAAGGGAAGGAAAGGAAGCAAGGAAGGTAAAGGGAAGGTAAGGAAAGGGAAGGAAGGGAAGGGAAGGGAAGGGGTCTTCATTTCATCTTCACTGAGGTCCATTAACACAGAGAGACATAAACCATTAGCACTATTCCCTAGTTGGAGAATATAAGGGAAGATGCAGGATCAAAAGGCCTGTATTAGGCAGGAGTCTTTGGGTACAAATGACAGAGCCCATGAAGTGAATATGTGCATGAGCAAAGAAAGAAGGAAAGAAGGGAGGTAAGGAGGGAGAGAAGGAGGCAAGAAAGGAAGGAGGGAAGGAGGGAAGAAAGGAAGGATGGGAAACAGGGAGGGAAAGAGGGAGGGAAGGAGGAAGGAAGGGAAAGAAATTTATCACTCAAAATCCTCTAAAGGTAGAGGATAAAGCTTCCAAGGGCTGCTCAATTAAATGAATCCAATAAATCTAGGAAGTGCAATCAAGGTTTCGATCGCTGAGATAACTCTCCAGAGTTAAAAGATCTTTTTTTTTTTTTTTTTTTTTTTTTTTTTTTTTTTTTTTTTTTTTTTTTTGATTTGGAGTCTCACTCTGTTGCCCAGGCTGGAGTGAAGTGGTGCGATCTAGGCTCACTGCAAGCTCCACCTCTCGGGTTCACGCCATTCTCCTGCCTCAGCCTCCCGAGTAGCTGGGACTACAGGCACCTGCCATCGCCCCCGGCCAATTTTTTCTTTATTTTTAGTAGAGATGGGGTTTCACTGTGTTAGCCAGGATGGTTTCGATTTCCTGACCTCATGATCCGCCCGCCTCAGCCTCCCAAAGTGCTGGGATTACAGGCGTGAGCCACTGCGCCCGGCCAAGATTTCTTCTTATTTCTGTTTTGTGTGACTACCTGCTGAAAATTTTGCTTCCTTTTTCTTGGCTATCTCAGACCTGTATACTAGAATGCTGACTACCCTCCTTCCCCCTCTCCCTCCCTCCCTTCCTCATGCATATGTTCACTGCATGCTTATCATTTTGCCAGGTACTATATTGGGTACTGGGGATATCATGCTCACCAGAACACTTATAGCTACACACTCATGGAATTTACAGTACAGTGCTGGAATCTGTCAACTCCCTACATAGCATCCTTCTCTTCTGTTGGGATCATCACTCTCTCCTCTCAGGACCTGCTCCTCCCACCCACCTCCCAACAGTGAAACATTGTCCTTAGGTGGCACTGACTCCTTTGCCACCAAAGATTAGTCCAAGCATTAGCAAGGGATTCTAATCTCTGTGATCAAAGTTCTCCTCTGTCATATAGAAACCAGAATAAAAAAATTATTCACCTCGGCTGGGCGCGCTGGCTCACGCCTGTAATCGCAGCACTTTGGGAGGCTGAGGCAGGCGGATCACGAGGTCAGGAGATGGAGACCAACCTGGCTAACACGGTGAAACCCCGTCTCTACTAAAAATACAAAAAATTAGTCGGGCGCGATGGCAGGCGCCTGTAGTTCCAGCTACTGGGAGGCTGAGGCAGGAGCACGACTTGAACCCGGGAGGCGGAGCTTGCAGTGAGCCCAGATAGCGCCACTGCACTCCAGCCTGGGCAAAACAGCGAGACTCAGTCTCAAAAAAGAAAAAAAAAAAAATTCACCTCTCCTACTTGGCAGGGAGGTAATGCGTGAGGTTCAGAAGATGTTGTTGCCAGGCAAAACAGGTAACCTGAGAGAAAGTCCCAACTTCGCTAAACTTCCTATTTCTGGTAGCCCTCAAGGTGTGACATGCCCTTGAATTTCCATCAATTTAGCTTCCCAGATCATCCTATATTTATATAAAATATTCCTTAGATAAGCTTTTTTTAAAAATAATTAACCCCTTAAGCCCTTTCCTCTTCATAGGTTCCATCATTTGTACCCAAAGACTCCTTCCTAATACAGGCATATTGATCCTCCATCTTTCCTTACATTCTCTAACTAGGAAATGGTGCTAATGGTATATGTCCCTCCGTGTTAATGGAACTCAGTGAAGATGAATGCAAGCTCTGTCTAAACCCCAGAAACCGTTATTGAAACTAATAAACGTCAGACCCTCATATTTTGAGTTGCTTTTACAATACAGAGCAATGGAGTTTTGTAAAAGAAAACATTATCACACTCAGCTTTAAATAAATAGGATTTCTGGAAGGAACAAAGACTTAACTGCCTGAGGTCTTTCCTTCCTTCTCCCTTTCTCTCTTTTTGGCCTGCAGACTAATAGCTCATTACGGAGATGACTGTCTGAAAAAATAAAAGTTACCTAGACATGCAGGCTACTACCCAGGAAGAGCTAATTATTTGCATAAATCATATGGATCCTGGCCCTGGCTATATTAACCATTTACCATACTCATCATTTGTCACCACACTGTAATGTCAGTCATCCGTTGGGGAGGAAATTACCCCTCGGTGGTTTCTTCAAGTGAGGTCAGAGTTCAGCTCCTCTCCACGCACAGTGAGGCGCATTATCCCAATGACGTTGTCTACTGGTCCAACCAGGGCGATAAATTGCTACAGGTTCACAAATTAGCCTCCATACAGGCTGAGAGCATTTACTACAGGCCATGCAAATTAATCCCATCAAACTGCTTCATACATTACAAGGAGGTAGGAATCCATTTGCTAACCTCCCTCAATCACTCATAACCCAAATTCTGAAAGCATCTACCACTGTCAGAGTCCCAAGCAGACAGGGATTGTCCTCGAGAACAACATTGTAGGCACCATCCTCCATCAGGATGATTTGTCTTTTAAACCAGGAAGCCCAATGGCTGGGGGCAGGCAATACCAGTAACTCTGCAAACTAAAATTCAATGTTATGCAGCCAACCCTTAAGGTATGCTACAATGTACAGAGGTATGCCACCACCACTACCACCACCATCCTCATAGAAACAATATCAAAAACAAGAATATAATAGTTACAGCCAACATTTATATGGCACTTACTACAAACCTTATACATACTATCAGTAATACTCACAAAAGCCGTAAGGGTAAACACCAGTATTAGTCCCCTTTTACAAAGGAGGAAACTCAGGCTCAGAGAAGTTAAGCAGCTTTCCCAAGTTCACACAATCATTAGGTAGTATATATGGA
This sequence comes from Pan paniscus, assembly GCF_029289425.2. Classification (NCBI taxonomy): domain Eukaryota; kingdom Metazoa; phylum Chordata; class Mammalia; order Primates; family Hominidae; genus Pan; species Pan paniscus. The sequence goes on along the minus strand of NC_073267.2, from coordinate 7,385,198 downwards.
GGGAGGGACAGAACTGTGTGAAGTGTAACACCAGAGGCTGTCTCTGGGTTGCCTGGCAATAAGCCAGCTGGGACCAGCTGTTCCAATTCTGCCAGTGAGATTGTCCATCCATAGGGTGCTGGGCTCACATGGTCTCCTGATGTCATCAACACAGTCCCAGCATCCTCCTTGCGTGGACAGCTAGTTCCCAGCATGCACCTTGTGTGGACAGCTAGTTCCCAGCCTGCACCTCACCTGAACAGCAGTTCCCAGCATGCACCTCACCTGGAAAGCAGTTTCCAGTATGCATCTCACCTGGACAGCTAGTTCCCAGCCTGCGCCTCGCTGGCACAGCTATTTCCTGGCATGCACCTCACCTAGGCAAGCACCTTACCTGGACAGCTAGTTCCCAGCACGTACCTCTCTCAGACAGCTAGTTCCCAGCATGCATCTCATCTGGACAGCTAGTTTCCAGCATTCACCTTTCCTGGACAGCTAGTTGCCACCATGTATCTCGCCAAAGTTAATTTCTGAGACACAAGGAATTGTTCCCTACTTGTAAGACTGTTCTCACACTTACCCTAATAAGCCAGATAATAGCCACTCAGATATCTCAGGTCAAAAATCCCTGAAACTTATAAACTTTGTAAGGAAATAGTTTCCTTGCTGATGTGACTGAACTGATGCTCACAAAATGGGTGATCAACCTGGATTATCCAGAGGGCCCTACACGCAACCTCAAGCATCCTTAAAAGAAAGAGTCAGAGGCACACACAGAACGGAAGACAGCGAGAACACAGAGGCAGAGACTGCAGTCATGTAGCCACTACAAGCTAGAAGAAGAGACTCCAGAGAAAGCAGAGCCCTATCAAAACCTTGGTTGCAGGCCAGTGACACTGATTTCAGACATCGGATCACCAGAACTGTTAGATAATACATTTATATCATTTTAAGCCACCACATGTGTGGTAGTTACACGATGGCAGGTGCCTGTAGTCCCAGCTACTCAGGAGACTGAGGCAGCAGAATGGCATGAACCCGGGAGGTGGAGCTTGCAGTGAGCCAAGATCGCACCACTGGATTCCAGCCTGGGCGACGAGCGAGACTCCATCTCAAAAAAAGAAAAGAAAAAAAAAACCCAATGGAAACTAATACACCTTACTCTCCAACCCCCCAAAAAATACAGCTAAAGGATAGTGGTGTCTCTGTTCTAGAATGCAAGCACACAGGGCATCATCCATGTCTGCGCCTCGATGCCCAGAGGAAGGAGTTAAGGGTCCGGGTGCCACCTGCCATTCCTTCTGCCTGTGAGTTCCAGTCTTTATCAAATCATGCTCTGAATTTGCCCAAGTCTTTGCCTGGCATTGAAATTGTTATCTCATCCATGTCTTCTCGACCCTAGAGCCTTGTTCTGTCCCTGACAACAGGAGGCTTGAGAGGAGGCATGTAAAGATAATTAAGACAAGACCTCTTAGGGGAAAGCTCTTACAGTTTGGCAGAGGAGAACACACATCTTTAAATAAAAATTTAATATGTAAAATATATTGTGAATATCTTTCAAACTCTAAGTTGTTATTTGAAAGAATTTTAAAAATTAAACTTTTTGAGATAATTGTAGATTCACATGTAATTTAATAAGTAATATACAGAGAGCCCATGACCCCTACCTACCCTTATTGCTCCAGGGGTAACATCTGGCAAAACTATAAATATCACAGCCAGGACAAAAAATAGTCCACAGACAAAAAGACGCCTTCTATGACCACACCCTACTGTCACTCCACACCTCTCACTCCTGACCCCGGCAACCACGCATTGATTCTCTATATCTAGAATTTTAAACTCAAGAATGCTACATACACGGTATCATTTTGTATGTAACCTTTAGATACATAAAAATGATTGCTGAGATTGGACAAAATGATTTAGAAATGGGCTTTTTTCCCACTCACCACAGGTGAGTGAAACTTACCCTGGAGTTTCATCGTAGCTGTTGTGTGTGTATCAATAGTTTGTTCTTTTTTATTGCTAGATAGTATTCCACAATGTGGATTATCACAGTTTAACCATTCATGCATTGAAAAACATATGGGCTATTTACAGTCTTTAGCTAGTATTACAAATAAAGCTGCAGTGAACATTTGCATACAGGTTGTTTTGTGGATGTGTTTTCATTTTACTGGGATAAATGCCCAAGTGTGCAATTGCTCAGTTATATGGCAGGTGCATGCTTAGTCCTACAAGAAAATGAGAGATGATTTTCCAAAGTGATTAAGTCATTTGACATTCCCACCAGCAATATTTGAGTGGTCTTTGACAGCATTTGGTATTGTCACTATTCTTTATATTGGCCAACAAAATTGATTTTTTTTGTGCATAGCTATATGTAACGGAAGTTAGAATGAAAGAAGGTAGAAATATTGCAAAAGAATGACATTAGGAGTAATCTGTGGAAGGCATGGAAAGAAGTGCTTTAATATGTTAAGGCCAGTAGGGATATAATCTTAGCTGTGTGGGCATAGATCTGGCCTTGTTTCTTCCTCCAACTTCCTCTCCCATCTCTTCTCTTATTATACCTTAGCCACATCAGTCTCCTGTTAAGCTCTCAACTCAAACCTCATTTGTCATCCTTTACCTCTCAGCTTGAACATCACCTCCTCAGAGAAGCCCTCCAGGATCACCCTACCTAAGTAGGGTTCTCTCCCAACTACACTCACCTTAATTTTATTTTGTAGAACAACATAGTTTATTCTTTCATCATAGCTGTCAATATTTGTAAGTATGCAATTATTTATTTACTTTTTTTTTTTAAAGCTTCACACTACACTTTAGGCCCCAAAAGAGGAATCATCTCTGCTTCATTTGAGGAACAACTGAATTCACTGAATGAAGGACTGAATGATAAAGGGAAAGGAACCCTAGGGTGCAGGAACTTGTAAGTTTACTTTAGAATCCAAGAAGCTAAATACTTAAGAGTCCATGTCAATCAACTCGGTTAAGAAGGTATCTATGCACAAAGGAGTACATGGTGTATTTCTTTGAGAAAAAAGATGTCACTTTTCACTTTTGTTCATCTACCAAAATCAACAGTATTGCAAGATTCAAAGACAAAGTCTCCAGCTTTCTAATCCAAGTCATCTTCCTAGTCAACTGGGGAGATATACACACACAAATAATTATAAATCAGGGAGAGTTAAGTGGCAGGGTAGGAAGAAAAATAAGGCACAACGGACAAAGAAAAGAGGGAGAGAGGATTTTCAGTGGGTAGAAATCAAGGTGGCTTCTTGGAGGAGATGGCATTTGAACTGGGTCTTAAGGATATGTGGGATGCAGGGGATGTAGACAGTCATGGCAGATGGACTTTTCAGGTTTTTTTTTGTTTTGTTTTGTTTTTTTGAGATGGAGTCTTGCTTTCTTGCCCAGGCTGCAGTACAGTGGTACAATCTTAGCTCACTGAAACCTCCGCCTCCTGGATTCAAGCAATTCTCCTGTCCCAGCCTGTGGAGTAGCTGGGACTACAGGCATGCACCACCATACCCAGCTAATTTTTGTATTGTTTAGTAGAGATAGGGCTTTGCCATATTGGCGAGGCTGGTCTCGAACCCCTGGCCTCAAGTGATCTACCAGCCTCAGCCTCCCAAGTGTTAGTATTACAGGTGTGAGCCACCACACCCGGCCGGGCCTTTCAGTTCTATCTAAAGTATAAGACTATATTTTTTCTACTTTTGTCATAATCTATTTCTCTTAAAAATGAACACAATTTTTGCCAATGAGCAGAATATTGCAGGAGCTAACTTTTAGGTGCCACGGAAAGACTTCCTCAGTATTAAAAGCTCACTATTGTCAACACACTCTCTGATAGGTGGATAATTTTTCCTCTACATTCAAGAGTGTTCAACAAGTTACTTGGTTCCTTTGTTTCACTCTCTGGGGATGATTATATATAAATCACAAAAGAGAAATGTGGAGGGTCTCATGCACTCCTGGGGACAGCTGTTTACTTTTTCCTAAATCTGCAGGTTCAGGGACACGTAAGCCTGGCCAATGGTGGGGCTACCTAAATGTGCTTTGGAATCAGGGCAGGCAAGTTGCTAGTTAAGCGTGCATGAAGCAAGGTAGAATTACCCAGGGTGAGACATTCTCTTGTCTTTTTCTTTGCAACACTATCGTTTTCTGTTCCTCTTTGACACCTGAGGAAATACAATCAGTGAATTTGGGTCATTATCCCTGACACTAATCATTGGCCTGCTCCTCCATGAGTGTGAAACTTTCTCTTTAAATGCTGCCTGCTGAGTTTCTTCTACTTGGCAATGTGACTTGTCATATGTTATTGAACGTTAAAGATTATACATCTATTATCTCTCATTCCATCCATCTGCCCAACTATCTACCTAGGTGGCTTTTTTCCCCTCCGTCCTTTCCTTCCTTCCATCATCTCTCTCTACACACATACACATACATCTTCTCTTTCATTCTTTCTTTGGTTCTATCATCTTTTTTTCTATCTCTTCTTTTCTTTTTCTATATATCCATCTAGCTATTTAGATTTGACCAATAATGTCGAAAATAGCAAATAGTGCCTTCAGTCTAAGGTGGGCTGGCAATCGGGTGCCTGCTGGCCATGTGTGGTCAACAGAAGTGTTTGTTTGGCATGCAAAGCATTTTCATAAAACTTTGTATTAGTGACTAACATTCAAAAACTATAAATTTCACTCATAAAAAATGCAGATGCCAAACTTCTCTGGACAAACGAGAAAGCCTGGCCATACTATGCCCACCTTCCCACATGGTCACAATCAGCTGCAGCTGTGAAGTGACTCCCTTTGAATGGTCATGGGCCCGAGCTCACCATGGTGTCGCCACTTGCTGTATCACCCCACAAGGAGGCTGTGATCAGCCTCCTTGTGGGGTAACACAGCATTAGACACTCTTGGATCGGGCACAATGACTCACACCTGCAAATCCCAGCACTTTGGGAGGCCAAGGTGGGTGGATCACTTGAGGTCAGGAGTTCAAGGCCAGCCTGGCCAACATGGTAAGACCCCGTGTCTCCACTAAAAATACAAAAATTAGCCGGGCATGGTGGCAGGTGCCTATAGTCTTAGCTATTTGGGAGGCTGAGGCAGGGTAATTGCTTGATACAGAGGTTGCAGTGAGCCAAGATTATGCCAGTACTCTCCAGCCTGAGTGACAGAGCAAGACTCCATTTCAACAACCACCACCACCAAAAGGAAGTCTTGGTGGGAATAATTTTTTTCATAGTAAAATTACCAGATTTTATTTAATTTCTAAGCCACACATGACTGTTTTAAAACAGAATAAAATTGTGTAAGCATTCACAGGTTGATGGGTGCTCTCATCTTGAAGATCACTGTCAAATAACCGTATCAGCCTCTTGTAGTTATGCTGTGGTCGACTGAATTATTGGCAACAATTCTTCCACTCTTCACGTCCCTTGTATTCATTCCCTTTGCCATGCAACTTTTCAGCGACTGACCATGGACCACACTTCCCTACACCTTGACTGTGCCATCAGTTGCGTATCACGCTTTGGCCAATAAAACGTGGGCCACAGTGGTAAGGGTTCCAGCCCACCCCCTGTGGCTCCCCATTGCTGTGAAGATGATGACAGAGCACCAAGCAGTCTAGTTGGCTGCTTCCCCTAGACCCGGCCCCAGAATGTGCACACATAGGGCAGACTGAAGACCCCCTTGCAGTTGTGAGGACACAGGTCTGGCTGGACTCATAGCATGAAGCAGAGCTGTCCAAATGAGCACAGTCTGGGCCAGCCAAACCCCAGCCAGCCTAGAAAGGCATGAGAGATACATGTTGTATATCATGAAATGTTGTTATGCAGTATTAAAAGACCAATATTAAGTCCCTGGAAGTGAGGACTTGAGTTGCCATGTTTAATGGCCGCAAGACGGGAGTGGATGAACCATCTGTGAGCAGGGTTGACTGAGGAAAGATAAAGTTCTCCGGGAAGGAAAGATGCTTCACTTTACAAGAGAGGCAGAAATGAATCTATTTTGCAGCTGTGGGATTTAACACCTTCCCCTTTTCCCCAACAAGAACACGAAAGAAGGAAATCACTTTGCCCCCAAAGACATGGTAAAACTGTAGCCATCACCTCTTTTTTTTTTTTTTTCCTAGGGTAATTTAGAGGCAGTCTTTCCCTTTGTAATTTTCTTCCAGGCTTTACTAGAACTTATGAGCATGCCATCCAAGATCCTGTAGGCTTATTAAAACAGCTGCTTACAAATGAATAAATAAAAAATAAGGAAGTGGCCATCTCCTATCAAAGACAAATGACCTAATTTTGTTAGCAGATCATGTTGAGAGGTCAGCCTTCTTCTCCTGGATACCGGCGAACATTACCATTCATGAAATTTTATTGGTTATTTGACGTCTGTAGATGCTCAACTGTTTTCCCAATACATGATTCATAGGGGCAAAGGTCTTCGTGCATTTCCACATTTGTAGCTCCAATCTCGCATTGCGGCAGCTCCCCAAACAGCTCCCTTGATTCCTCCCCTGTCTGGTACGTTACACATTTTATGTTTCATTTGCTGTGGTCTTATTTTTCTCTCCCTCATTATGACCCGGGTGTCTTCTTATAGAACACAGTGCAGTCTCTTGTTTGTCCTTGTCCATGTTCTTACTGGAAAAGGCCTGGTTTTCAGCAATACAGCTTGCTATTGGGAGGCCACCCTTCATTAAGTGAGTCTTGATGTGTCCATGTTGAGTGAGTCTGTGATGCGTCCATATTTCTTGATGACACAGAATTAGGGATCTTCGGGCCAATTCACATAATAGGAGGTAAAGCTATCACACAGACTGAAAACATGCACACACCCTTCCCAAGTCCTCAGTCTTCAACAAATATTTATTGGATGGGCCACCGTGTAAGCAGCTCTGGGCTAGGCAACAAGTCTGATATACGAATGAAAAACACAGACTATACCTATATTTTAGTGGTAGAGAAATATGAATGGACACAGATTACAACTGTGATGTGCTTGTTGAGGGACAAAAATATGGCCTGAAGCAGATGCACAGGTACATTTTACAGAGAGGCACTGATGCATTATTTTATCAGTAACACCTGAGGAAGAAGCATCTGCTGTCCATGGCAGGTTGAGGCTTGCCTTTTTAAGATAACAACATTTAAAGTGAGATATAAAGAATCAGAAGGAATAGCCATACACAAGTGGGACTGAGATTATACCAAGAGGGGTAAGGAAGAGGTACAAAGTCTCTAAAACATGAAAGAGCCTTACTTGTTTGAGGATCTGATAAAAGACCAGTGTGAGTTGAGTATGGGGATCAGGAAGGAGGTACATGGGTCTGTGTCAGAGAGGCAAGGCCTGGAACGTTCTGCTGAGATCTCTGAAATTTTCTCTTTGTAGAATGAGAAACCAATGAAGGGTCGTAAGTGATAGTGTCCTGATGAAATGTATGATTTAACAAGATTACCTACAAGGCTACAATAACCAAAACAGCATGGCACTGGTACAAAAACAGACACAACGACCAATGGAACAGAACACAGAACTCAGAAATAAGACTGCACACCCCCATCCATCTGATCTTTGACAAACCTGACAAAAACAAGCAATGGGGAAAGGATTCTCTATTTAATAAATGGTGCTGGGACAACTGTCTGGCCATACACAGAAAATTGAAACTGGACCTCTTCCTTACACAATACACAAAAATTAACTCAAGAAAGATTAAAGAGTTAAATGTAAAACCCAAAACTATAAAAACACTAGAAAAAAAAACCTAGGCAATACCATTCAGGACATAGGTACGGGCAAACATTCATAACGAAAATGCCAAAAGCAATTGCTGCAAAAGCGAAAATTGATAAATGGGATCTAATTAAACTAAAGATCTTCTGTGCAGAAAAAGAAACTACCAGAGTGAGCAGACAACCCACAGAATGGCAGACAATGTTCGCAATCTATCCATCTGACAAAGGTCTAATATCCAGAGTGTACAACGAACTCAGGCAAATGTGCAAGAAAAACACAACCCCATGAAAAAGTGGGCAAAGGACATAAACAGACAATTCTCAAAAGAAGACATGCATGCGGCCAACAAACATAGGAAAAAAGCTCAATATCACTGATCATCAGAGAAATTCAAATCAAAACCACAATGAGATACCATCTCACACCAGTCAGAATGGGTACTAATAAAAATATTAAAAAACAGGTGCTGGCAAGGTTGTGGAGAAAAAGCAACGTTTTTACACTGTTGGAGGCAGTGTAAATTAGTTCAACCATTGCGGAAGATGGTGTGACAATTCCTCAAAGACCTAGATGCAGAAATACCATTTGACCCAGCAATCCGATTACTGGGTACATACCCAAAGGAACAGAAATCATTCTTTTATAAAGGTATGTGCACATGTAAGTTAAGTGCAGCACTATTCACGATATCAAAGACATGGACTCAACCTAAATGCCCATCAATGATAAAGACTGGATAAAAAAAATGTCGTACATATACACCATGGAATACTATGCAGCCATAAAAAAGAATAAGGTCATATCTTCTGCAGAGACACAGATGGAGTTGGAAGATAACTAACGCAGGAACAGAAAACCAAACACCACATGTTCTTACTTATAAGTAGTAGGTAAGTGATGAGAACACATGGGCACGTGGGAGAGAACAATGCGCATGGGGAGCTGCTGAGGGGAAGGAGAGAGAGCATCAGAAAGAATACCTAATGAACACCGGATTTAATACCTAGGTGATGGGATGACCTGTGCAGCAAACTGCCATGGTACCTATCTACCTATGTAACAAATCTGTACATCCTGCACATGTACCCCTGGACTTAAAAGATGAAGGAAAAGAAAAAAAGAAGATTCCTCCAGAAGCTATAAGGGGACTGGACTGTAGGGGTAACAACGGAGGAGAGAGAGAAAAGCCATGCAGGGAAGATGTGATGGTGGCTTAGAGACCGAGAGGGATTTGGGGGTGGGGGGTGAGAGACAGAGAAAGAGAGAGAGAAACAAAATGGATTGTTGGGAAAAAGTTCAGACAGAAAATGCCATATCCTTTGTTAATAGTGAATTGTACACATTACGATCCAAGCAAGCCTTGTGATTTCCATAAGACAGTGGAGAATTCTGGTACTTTTCCCCCCCATATTCTTAGATACTGAAGGACAATCCAGGGGATATGAAGGTATTGAGGGAACAGTCGGTTCAGGAGAGCTTCAACCTAAGGGTCAAATCTTGTTTTTGTTATTTCTTTTGGCATGGAACAGAATAGTGAAGGATACGTTCCTAAATCTACTAACTTAATTTGTATGTGAAAAGGAACTACCTGTAAAGCTTTTTTATAATTTTACTTATTTATTTTGAGATGGAGTCTCGCTCTGTCACCCAGGCTGGAGTGCAGTGGCGCGATGTCGGCTCACTGCAAGCTCCACCTCCTGGGTTCACGCCATTCTCCTACCTCAACGTCCTGAGGAGCTGGGACTACAGATGCCCGCCACCATGCCTGGATAATTTTTTTGTATTTTTAGTAGAGACGGGGTTTCACGGTGTTAGCCAGGATGGTCTCGATCTCCTGACCTCGTGATCTGCCCGCCTCAGCCTCCCAAAGTACTGGGATTACAGGTGTAAGCCACCGTGTCTGGCCAAAACTTTATTAACTGAAAATAAGATTGGGCTATACAAAAAGTAAGGAATTTTTTTTTTCCTCCCTGGAATATGTGTTTTCTCTATTTGCTCCAGAAGACCACATGGCCACTGTGTGTGACATCCTTCCTTGGCTAACTTGATACTGCTGTCCAACTTTGCAAAAGGTTCACAGAAATAAAGAGATTTTCACCCATTCTTTAAACCCAAGAGACATCCACTCTAATAGAAAACTTTGCTCGGAGAATCATATGCTTAAAATGTGTTATGTTTTGAAAACAACAACAATAAGAAACAACCTATTTACAATAGTAAATCTTGGAACCAACCCAAATGCCCAGCAAGGATAAAGAACATGTGGCACATACACACCATGGAATACTATGCAGCCATAAAAAAGAATGAGATCATCTCCTTTGCAGGGACATGGATGAACCTGGAAACCATCATTCTCAGCAAACTAACACAGGAACAGAAAACCAAACACTGCATGTTCTCACTCATAAGTGGGAGCTGAACAATGAGAACACATGGACACAGGGAGGGGAACATCACACACCAGGGCCTGTCAGGGGGTTGAGGGAACATGGAGGGAGAGCATTAGGACAAATACCTAATGCATGTGGGGCTTAAAACCTAGATGACGGGTTGACAGGTGCAGCAAACCACCACGGCACATGTATACATATGTAACAAACCTGCACATTCTACACATGTATCCCAGAACTTGAAGTAAAATTTAAAAAAAAAAAGAAAATAGATTTTAAAAAAACAGTCTAAATGTCTATCAGCAGGAAACTGGATACATAAATTAAGTATGTCCATACAATGGAACACTGCAGAGCCATTAAAAAGTTGATACAGATATTCATCAAGCTGAAAAGGGCAGGATAAAAATGTATGATCCAATTTGGTTTTTCTAAACAAACACACACATTCATATTTGTATATAAATATAGAGCAAGGCCAGCAAAGTTGCCCAAGCAGTGAATAATCTCCAAGTAGTTGGATTAAATAAGGAGAAAATTTCTTCTCTATATGTGCACAAAGTATTTGTCTTTCCAAAGATGGGTATGTGTTGTTTCTCTGATCAGAAAAAAATAATTAAGAAAGGTGTTTTTATTTCCTTAGAGAAAAATATATGCCACAGAATGATACCATATCAGAGATATTATTCAGCTGAGACTACTCAAACAGCTATCAGTTGCAATTTATTTATTTATTTATTTTTTATTTTTTTTCTGAGATGGAGTCTTGCTCTGTGGCCCAGGCTGGAGTGCAGTGGCGCGTTCTCTGCTCACTGCAAGTTCCGCCTCCTGGGTTCACGCCATTCTCCTGCCTCAGCCTCCCGAGTAGCTGGGACTACAGGCGCCCGCCACCACGCCCGGCTAATTTTTTGTATTTTTTTTTTAGTAGAGACGGGGTTTCACCGTATTAGCCAGGATGGTCTCGATCTCCTGACCTCGTGATCCACCCACCTGGGCTTCCCAAACTGCTAGGATTACAGGTGTGAGCCACCGTGCCCGGCCTGTTGCAATTTTTCATGCTAAAAAATTCTACTTGAAGAACATTCAAATGAAGACAGTGATGTTCAATGACTTGAGAATGGAACCCTTAAGCTGCATGGTCCAGGTTTAAGTAGAGGTGGGACCACATCCACTTCTTAGAGGGTTCATGTGCCCTGACACTGCCTCCACCATTTTCCCCAGAGGGCTAAAGCACTCTGTTACTACTCAAGAGCCAGCAGGAACCAAAAGCATTCCTGAGAGTTTTGAGAGTAAAATTAGCTCTTCAACTGTGGGTGGACAGCTCGTAGGAGAAAGGGCCTGTGGTAATACTCGCCTCATTAGCGTGAGGTTAGGTTGTTCAGAAAATCATCCAGCTCTACGGCATTAATGACTCTCCCCTTCCACTCAGGCTGCATGAGGGTTTTATTGACAAGCAAACAAAAGAAAAAAATTATGGAAAACAGGATGTCAATTAACACTCTGGGCTCTTTCGTGTGAGTGAGGCTATTTCAAGTTTATTCCTGTCTGACATTCTTCAATGCATGTTTGCTGTCTAAAACCACAAACATGTAAACAAAATCTAATGTCCTTATCAAACCTCTCAAGGAATTCTCAACAAAACCTGAGTATAATGGGCAGGATAACTGACCATTATTATAATGTTTATAACTAAATCTTATCATAATCATTGTCTTAGTCTGTTCAGGCTGCTAGCAAAATGCCATAGGCTAATATCCAGAGTGTACAAGGAACTTAAGCAAATGTACAACAAAATTGAAAAAAAAAAGGTGCTAAAAATTAAAAACAAACAGGTGGCTTGCACAAAACAAGTTTATTTCTCCCAATTCTGGAGGCCAAGCCCAAAGTGCTGGCAGATTCAGTGTCTGGTTAGTGTCCACCTCCTCGTAGATACCCTTAACTCTAACTTCACATGATTAAAGGGGTGAGGGGTCTCTCAAACCTTTTTTTTTCTTTTCTTTTTTTTTTTTTTTTGAGACAGAGTCTCACTTTCGTCGCCCAGGTTGGAGTACAGTGGGACGATCTCAGCTCACCACAACCTCCACCTCCCAGGTTCAAGCAATTCTCCTGCCTCAGCCTTCCGAGTAGCTGGGACTACAGGTGCACACCACCACACTCATCTAATTTTTGTATTTGTAGTAGAGACGGGGTTTCACCATGTTGGCCAGGATGGTCTCGATCTGTTGACCTCATGATCCACCTGCCTCGGCCTCCCAAAGTGCTGGGGTTATGGGTATGAGCCACTGTGGCCAGACTCAAGCCTTTTTTATGAAGGCACTAATCCCATTCATGAGGGCTATGCCCTATGGCCCCATCACCTCCCAAAGATCCCATCTTCTAATACTATCACCTTGGGATTAGAATTTCAATACACAAATTTAGGGGGACATAAACATTTAGCCAATAGCAGTTAATTCTACTAATTATAGTTGAAAGAAGACTGTGATCATACTCAACATTGAATGGAGGAATCAACGCAGGAATCCTGAAATACAGGGACCAATGAATGAATGAATGAATGTTAGAGATGGCCCTGCAGCCCCTTACACCCTAAAGTTGCCTTTTCATTTTTCGGAAGGTCTTTCAGTGTGTTCCGTGTGACTAAAAGATGGACAAAGCTTTAAAGAAAGAAAGACCTCTTTTTAGTCTAGAATTTCCAGTGATTTATGGTGCTTTTAGGCACCTTAACTGGCAAAATGGTGCCTGATTATCTCCATGAAAAAATAAACTCACCAACAAGCAAGCAAGTCAATTCAAGAGTACTGATCAGTGTTTTAATTTTTAAGTTGAGTAGTAAACTCATGGATTTTTTTTTTATTATCCTTCCCAGAGTCCATAGTTGCTAGAGATATTATTTTGTTTATACCAAATATTTTGTTATTTTAAAAAGAAAACAGGAAAACAGGCTCATCATACGTTAAAGCAAATATACATAATAATGCAATTGAAAGTTAAGAAATCGAGAGAATGGGATGGGACGGGAAAAGATACCCCAAATATCAAGTAAGAACAGCAGTATGATTATAGCTATGAGTACACGAAGTGCTATGATTTTAGCTATGACTACAATCCACTTTCTAAATCCAAATGTTTCAACTGCTTAATTTTCTCTTCTATAGTTTGCATATTACAAGAAGAATCGTGTGCCTTCTAATATCCCAGTGAACAGCATCTTAATTAAAAATAGGAGAGTTTGCAAAAACACAGGCTGTGTGTCTCACAGCTAATTGAAATACCTACCAAGGTCCCCGAAAGACAAGTTCAATATTGTGGAAATACCAGCAGGGCTGGCATTTCAGTGTTCTCAGATACCCTCCTTGTCTGTCTGATTAAAATTTCACTTGGCCTTTCTGTCCATAATAAAAGAAACCTATTTGTGCCCAGAGCTGTTCAGCAGACAGCAGAGGCATGTTAAACTTCAGGGCGTTTATTGAGTCTGTCGATGTTTCCACAGCAGTGATGCAGCTGACAACCTAACCTCAGCCTTTCTGCCCAGATGGAGTCAGTGGGGTTAATAGTAGAGTGAGGAGTTATCGTTTTCAGACTGAGGCAGCTATGTTGAAAATGATGTGCCGGGCACAGTGGCTCTTGCCTGTAATCCCAGCACTTTGCATGGCTGAGGCGGGTGGATCACTTGAGGTCAGGAATTCGAGAACAGCCTGGCCAACATGGTGAAACCCTGCCTCTACAAGAAATACAAAAATTAGCTGGGTGTGGTGGTGTGTGCCTGTAATCTCACCTACTTGGGAGGCTGAGGCGGGAGAATCACTTGAACCCAGGAGGCGGAGGTTACAGGGAGCCAAGATCACAGCACTGCACTCCAGCCTCATCGACAGAGCAAGACTCGGTCTCAAAAATACAGAAAAAAAAGAAAATGATGGATACACTCCTCCCCTTATTTTTTCTTAAAAAAAAAAATCAAAATCCAGTGCACAGTCTTGAATGGTATTTAATAATGAAGAATCCTTTTTCTGTGGGTGAGATTCTCAGTGTGATTTTCCTTCAGAGTATGATGGGGAAGCACCTGAGAAAGCTGAGAATGGAGTATTCTGATATATCCTTTTGAGGCATGTACATTTGTATGGCACTAATTGAGACCCCTGGAGGATGCTAAGCAAATGTATTACTGATGCAGGACGGGCAAGCCCCCAGATTGGGGCTTAGCATGGGAAGGTTATCAGCTTTGCCCAATAAAGAATTCTAGGACAAACCAGTGGTGTTAGACAGCAACTTCTACTTAAGTGGCAGTGCATAGCAGCAGCAGAGGGGCAGCAGAAGAGGACTACCTCATAGGCAGTGTGTGCAGAGTAGCAGCTCAGAAGCAGTTTTCCAGTTGCATTTATACCCACTTTTAATTGCATGCAAATAAAGGGGCAGGTTATTCAGACATTTCTAGAAAAGGGCTAGTCAACCCAAATGCCCATCAATAATAGACTGGATAAAGAAAATGTGGCACATATGCACCAGGGAATATTATGCAGCCATAAAAAAGAATGAGTTAATGGTCTTTGCAGGGACATGGGTGAAGCTGGAAGCCATCATTCTCAGCAAACCATCACAGGAACAGAAAACCAAACACCACATCTTCTCACTCATAAGTGGCAGATGAACAATGATAACACATGGACACAGGGAAGGCAACAATACACACTGGGGCCTGTCGGGGGCTAGGGGGCAAGGGGAGGTAGAGCATTAGGACAAATACTTAATGCATGTGGGGCTTTAAACCTAGACAACAGGTTGATAGGTGCAGCAAACCACCACAACACATGTATACCTGTGTAACAAACCTGCATGTTCTGCACATGCATCCCGGAACTTAAAGTAAAATGGAAAAAAAAAAAAAAGGGGGGGGTGGTAACTTCCCAGTATTGCCATGGAAAGGGGTGGTAACTTCCAGGTGTTGCCATGGAAAGAGGTGGTAACTTCCTGGTGTTGCCATGGTGACAGTAAACTGTCATTGTTGCTGTTGGGCATGCTTTCAGTGCCTCTTCTCAGTTTCCGCCAGTCTTCAATCTGGTCTGAAGTGGAGTCCCAAGTTCTACCTCATTACTACCACTTCTACCAATGAAAACAAGATTGTAATAATGACAATTATTTTAAGTATTCATGGACATTTAAAGATAACTAATGTTTATCTGAACTTGCACAATGCCCACAGTGATTACCACATTATTTAATTAAAACTATTATTATCCTCAATTTTCAATGAGGGAGTGAGGCTTAGAGAGGTTGAGCGACTTGCCCAAGATTGCACAAATTGTTCCCAGTAGAGGCTCAAAACCAGTCTGAGCCCAGTACTCACATGCTAAACCATTTTTATTATAGTCTTCCCAATTACCCGGTACTGCATAGGATATGGTTATGTTCATCCATGTCTAGTTCTCATCACCTTCCGAGTGGCTCAAAATACTCTTGCTGTTGGGTGAGGCTGGGTGATCAGCTCTAGCTGGTGGACCGTGATTGGAAGTCAGTACCATTGCAGAGAACCCAAGAACTCTGACTCCACTTCCTTATCAGAGTCAGCCAGGTGGCACATCTACAAAATGGAAGCAGCCTGGGTCTTGAGCCACCTCGTGGAACAGACTAGCAGCACGCTCAGATGAGAGAGCAATATGCAAGTGTTAAAACACGGAGATCCACAGTTTGTACGTTACCTAGTACAACCTAACCTGATTTTAGTTATTTAAACTCAGAAAACCAGCTTTCCTGAGTAACTTAAAACTGTACTGTTTGCAAACAAGGGAACTCTCAGTACTGCTCTGGCTATTGTTAACCAATATATATCATTTCCAACTCATCCTTACCCTGTCCTGGGCTTACTGTAAAAGCCGAGTAAATAGGTGTGTTCATCCGTGAGAAGCTATGTGAGTCATTCATCCATCCACACATCCAGCCATCCTTCCACCCTTCTACCGATATGGAAGTAATGTGTGTCACACTCTTTGCTTGGCAACGCTGATTCAATGATGAAGACATATGAGAGATACGGCGCCTACCTTCAACATGCTCTCAATCTAACCATACAGGCCCTGTGGTTCAGCAGTAAGTATTCTGCATCATGGACTCACACATAATATTTACTTGATTTTTTTTTAAAAAAATCTGTAATTTCTAATTACAGAAATTAGAAATTTCTGTAATGAACTGGTGTTATACTTTAAGAAAATAAATGCAAAGAACTATGTTATTGTAGCAAGGGAGCTATCATAGTCCACACAGGATAAATTAGGGGCATAAGAAAGGAACTGTCACCCCCGAAGCGGGGTGAAAGTCTGTAAGACCTTCACGGAAGAGACACCCCTTGAGCCAAGTCTTGAAAGATGATTTGATTTCTCTAGGCACAAAAGGTTCCCATTTGAAGGTGTCATTCGTGGTCATACCCTAAGGCTAACTCACGTAGAAGGAAGGTTTGAAGTGATACAGAAATCAAGATACCTCTGCACAGAGCTAAGCAGAATCCCCAAACAAATAAGGAGTTTGTTGAGAAATATGACAAAACAAGATTAAAACCCTATGGGGTTTCTGGTTGCTTCTGTTGCTGTGTGTTTCAGTTTCTAACTTCAAAAGCAGTTTTCTTTCTTTGGAGTAATTCAACCACAGAGCTGAAAATCCTTAACTATCTTATTGCTTGTAAAACAGATTTTAAGAAGCCAGATGGGAAGTTAGGACTGTCGGACAACTTCTTTTTCAAGAAACGATGAGAAAAGAAAATGACTAACATATTCAATAATGCGTTACCCGGTGACGTATTAATGGTTCACCCATGAAATACCATAAATTGTAGAAAAGGAATGCATGATTGTCTCCCATTTCTATAGCAGGCGTTTTGTAGCAGAGCTGAGCTAGCTATTGAACAGTAGGTTTCTTTTCTCCTCCAAGGACAGAGACTGTATTTCTGAGCTTCTTCTGCAGTTAGATGTGACCAGATGACACTTTTGGCAGATGGAATGTGAATGGAGGTGCTGCTCTTTATCATTTTAGGCTCAGCACATATGATCCTCTCTTTCTTTGGCAACCATAAAGGTGGAGCCACCTATGGAAGGAGCCTGGGTCCCTGTATCACATTATGGAGTAGAACTGTCCATCTATCAGGACACCAATTTAGAGCTACACATGATACAAACTTTTTTTTTTTTTTTTTAAGCAGAGTCTTACTCTATCACCCAGGCTGGAGTGCAATTGCTCAATCTTGGTTCACTGCAACCTCTACCTCTGAGGTTCAAGCTATTCTCATGCCTCAGCCTCTCCCAGTAGCTGGGACTACAGTCGTGCGCCACCATGCCCAGCTACTTTTTTGTATTTTTGGTAGAGATGGGGTTTTACCATGTTGACCAGGCTGGTCTCGAACTCCTGGCCTCAAGTGATCTACCCACCTTGGACTCCCAAAGTGCTGGGATTGCAGGCGTGACCACCACACCCGGCCAAGAAGATAGAAACTTAAATTGTGTTAAGGCATTGAGATTTGGAAGTTAATGTGTTTCTGAATCTTGTGTCCCTTTAATACAGGTCCTATATCTTTTCCTGTCTTGATTATGCAGAGTAAAATATCAAGGAGTCTATGCCTATATGAGGGCTAGCTTAGGACACTGAAACTCACAAAGATGCAGAAAGGGAACCCGCATAGCAGCTGTGTTTGTGGATCTTAGTCCACAGCGCTCACTAATGGAGCCATCTTCACAAGAGAAGTCAGGCCGGTCGGGCGTGGTGGCTCACGCCTGTGATCCCAACACTGTGGGAGGCCGAGATGGGCAGATCACAGGGTCAGGAGATTGAGATCATCCTGGCTAACACTAACATCCTGGCTAACCCGTCTCTACTAAAAAATATAAAAAATTAGCCAGGGCATGGTGGTGGGCGCCTACAGTCCCAGCTACTCAGGAGGCTGAGGCAGGAGAATGGCGTGAACCCGGGAGATGAAGCTTACAGTGAGCCGAGATCGCGCCACTGCACTCCAGCCTGGGCAACAGAGCGAGACACCATCTCAAAAAAAAAAAAAAAAGAAATAGAGAAGTCAGGCCTTTGAAGTTAATTGGCCAAAATGAACTTGACTTCCAGATGGACAAAATCACAAACACCATGGGGAGAAAAAGAAAACATTTAAGAATGACTCAGAGCCACAGTTACCTGAGCAAATGCAACTGTCTCACTAGCAGTCACAGGCCAGAGAGGACGCTTAACTCCAGATATCATTTAGCATGACAACAATATTATTCTAAATTTTATAATTCTTATGACATTTATGAGTGACAACAATCTGTCTACCATTGCTTAATCATCCCAAACAAAAACCTTCAAGTTTCTGCAAGGTTTCTTTTTAAGAACAAATCACTTACTGATATCTCCTGTTAATTAATTAACTGATTCATTCATTCATTCATTCATTCATTCATCAATAAACAGTTACTGAGTGCTTTCTCTGTGCCATGCAAGGCTATAGGCATCCATTGACGCTTCCCCTCCCAAACAAGTGTTCTCCCAATAGCCCAAGAGATCTTATTAAAATATTTTTTGGATCAGGGCCAGCCATGGTGCCTCATGCCTGCAATCCCCCCAAATTTGGGAGGCCGAGGTGGGTGGATCACTTAAGGTCGGGAGTTTGAGACCAGCCTGGCCAACGTGGTGAAACCCCCATCTCTACTAAAAAATATAAAAATTAATGGGGCGTGCTAGCGGGCACCTGTAATCCCAGCTACCTGGGAGGCTGAGGCAGGACAATCACTTGAACTGGGGAGGCGGAGGTTGTGGTGAGCCGAGTGGGATGAGATCACACCACTGTACCCCAGCCCGGGCGAAAGAGGGAGACTCCGCCTCAAAAAAATAAAAATAGAAAAAAATATATTTATTGGATCAGGTACCCCCAACCTTTAAATTCCTCCAATGGCTTCCCAGTGTACTCACAACCCAGTCCAAACCCTATTGTGCCTCCAAGGCTGACACACTCTGGACACACTCATCTGTGGATTCATCAACCTTGCCAGGTTCCTCTGCTCCTCAAGCTGAGCCCACGCTGTCTCCTCAGTCGGCACCGGTCCTTTCCCTCTCTCTTCCTATCTAATTCCCACCTACCCATCAACCTCAATGCTAGTCCTTCACAGAGGCCTTCAATGAACCTTCCCATCCAAATTAATTCTTTTTGTTTTAATATTCCATAGCATCTAGAGTCTTTCTCTGGTCACAACAAATGTCTATTTGGCATCCAGTCAATTCTAGGTGCCAATGGGAAGACATGAGGAAGACAAAATCTCTGCCCTGTGACATGTACCTTTAACAAGATACTAACAGGTGTATAAGTGCAGTGGAGGAAATGATCAGTCAGACTGTCAGAGAGTAGCTGGCCAGGCTGGCATTCCAGTCTGGGAAGTCAAGGAGGGTCTCCCTGAGAAGGTGGGAGCTAAAATAAAGCTTGAGGCTGGGAGTAGTGGCTCACACCTGTAATCCCAACACTTTGGGAGGCCGAGGCAGGTTGATCACCTGAGGTCAGGAGTTTGAGACCAGCGTAACCAACATGGTGAAACCCTGTCTCTACTAAAAATACAAAAAATTAGCCAGGCATGGTGTTGGGAGCCTATAGTCGCAGGTACTCAGGAGGCTGAGGCAGGAGAATCTCTTCAATCTGGGAGGCGGAGGTTGTAATGAGCCGAGATTGTACCACTGCACTCCACCCTGGGTGACAGAGAAAGACCCCGTCTCAGTAAATAAATAAATAAAAATAAAATAAAAAATAAAATAAAATAAAATAAAGACTTGAAAAAAAAGGAAAGTGCCACAGAAAAAGCCTTCCAGAAAGAGGAGTGAGTTCAAAGACCATGAGGTGGAAAAGAGCCTGAAATATTCGAATAAGAGAAAAGAGGCCTGTAGGACTAGTGCTGAGTTAGAACATTAGTGGTAAATGAGGAGCAGGAGTTACATACCAATTTGTGTGACTGTATTTTTAATATCTGTCTCCCCAGAGATTGAAAGCTGCAGAAATGCAGATACACTAGTTCGCCTGTCAATCCAGAACCAGGGTCTAGCACAGGCTTTGATATGTAGTTGGGATTCTTAACTATTTAATCAATAAATGAATGGAAACAGTAGCTGGGCTGCTCACCTCGGAGCACAAGCCTGGCAGCTCAAACAGGTAGGGACAGTTACAGAGAGCTGCAAAGATAGACCCTTCCCAGTAATGGAAAAAGGGCAAGTGGAGAAACTTATTTTGAGTGGGTAAAGTAATTACTGAAGTGCACAGGCATGGCAGCAAGGAGGCAGGAAGCAACAAAAAGGTAAATAACTTAGAAACCTTCACTTTCCGTCTGCGGTTGCTGCAAGCACCCAGCCCCTGAGACCCCAAGACATTCATACTAAACAAGAGGCATACAATTAGGCAGCATCTCAAGATAATACCCAATAGGTCTTACATTTCATTTCAGTCAACCACTGCTGGGTTTTGGCACCATTTTCTTCGCAAATATGAGTAATGCAGACCCCTCAGTCACTATTAAGTAGCAATCTGGGGAAATCATCCACTACCAATAATCCATTTCTCTAATTTAGAACACTCTGTAACCACATAATGAGTAACACTGTCTCCAACTCTCTGGTAATGACATGTGACATATGTCAGCAATTGCTCTTTTCAAGATAAATCCCACTGTGTTGTTCCCTTCAGAAACTCCTGCTTATTTATTCACTTGGGCTCCTCACATACAAATACAGTGTATTCATTTCTGAAGATGAATTTAGGAACAAAGTTGAATCCCAGGCTTTGAAATATCAGGAAAAAGTTTTATCCTAACATAATAAATAGCATTCAGTTTTGTCTACAAATGGTTGATTAATATGCAATTATATTCTTAAGTGCAGGCTGTCAATGAATTCCAAAGTACTTTATTTAATTAGTGATACCATTCGGTATATTCCCATTAGCAACATCTTCCCGTTTTTGCAATAGCAATTTTATTCCACCCCTTTAGAGAGAACTATAAGTTCTTCGTCAGAAGTAAGACATTGCTTTTCCTACTTCTTTCACTGCATAAATGATGCTCCCTAGCATTCACAGCCGGAGATAATCATAAAAACTCCCCAAGTGCTGGGTCTTGTTCTTCCCACTGTCCCTCCTTCCCAAAGATGTGGAAATGGAATAAATAATTGCCCAAAGATCCAGCTCTTCTCAAACCCAAGAGATGAAGGAAGGGGCTAAGAGTTAAAAATAATAGAACTGGTTGCAAGTTATCATCTTTGTATTAAAAAAAAATGCTTAAAACTCTTCCATTTGACGACACTTCCCACAGCCCTGGCTCTTGTTGAAAATATTTTTGAGTTACTCAAATAATTAAACAGTTGCCCATCTTTAGATGTAATGTTCAGAGGTGAAATCTCTTATATTCAAAAAGGGAAATATATTAGGCTAAGTAAATGACATATAATGGGCATTTGGTTGGAGGGTTTGCTGAGGTATAATTATGTGGTTAAATATGTTTCAGAGTATTCCTGTTTTTTGCATAGGTAACACAACTAAAATATGTTAACTCAGTAAAATCTAGAAAATACGTATCATCCAACAAGACATTGGAAAAAACAGGAGAGTCCAAGAAGTTGTTTCTGTAAATTTACATCTTGGACTATAAGACCTGGGTGAGCCAAGAATAGAGTTAAAATTCAACTAAGTCAAGCCAAGGTTTAAGGTAAGACTAAGCTGTGTTGTCTCCTCTCTCATTCCTCACCTCCAAATATGCTAATGAAATTATAATGAGCAAAACCGCTTGCAAATAAAATGAACCTTAGTGATAATGGAGTAGTATGAATCTATCCAGCTTTACTTTAGATGGAGGTTGAGGTCCATTGGATTAGAGCAAAAAGAGTGAGATCAATTGGGAAAAGACTTAGATGGTAAATCCGAAGGTTCTATGGCATCCACATTTGGAGAACTTTACATATCGCAATTAAATAAAATATCCATGGATTCACAACAGGCTATATGACCAATTCTACCTGGTTGCTGAAATGTCAACCTGACCAGGAGGTGGGAGAGTTACTATCTTGAATAATTTTATGAGTGACTCAGATATTGTAAAGTCAACACCGATTTTATCTGGATGACTCTCTCGACCCCTTACCATCTCAACAGCATCTTACCAGAATGCAAAGAGTAGAGAACCGTATTTTAACCATGATAGAGCAACATTTCTTAACCAGGACACTGTTGATATTTGGGCTTGGGGAAGTCTTTGTGTAAGAGCTGTTCTATATACTTTGGTATGTTTAGCAGAACCCTTGGCCTCTACCAACTAGATGTCAACAGCAATTTCCCCACCCCATTCTGACAAACCAGAATGCCTCCAGAT
This sequence comes from Pan paniscus, assembly GCF_029289425.2. Lineage (NCBI taxonomy): Eukaryota > Metazoa > Chordata > Mammalia > Primates > Hominidae > Pan > Pan paniscus. The sequence continues at coordinate 7,362,704 of NC_073267.2, read as the reverse complement.
ATTGCCAGCTGTCCCCTGGGGGAACAAAACAGTCTCAGTTGAGAACTACCGGCATAGAGGATGCTTTTATCCTGCTTATTTTTCTAAGGTCTTCCTCTTACGGTTCCTGTGACATTTTTCTTCATTGATCTATTATTACTTCTCATTAGTAAAATTCAAAGATAAACTGGAAAAAATAGTGAAATATTTTCTTGTGAAACAATGTTAGGAACTAACCAGGAATAATAGTTCTGTATTATTTTAGACTTTCCCTGTTGTGTATATCAGAATGCACAATCTTTTCTTAGATACTGATGTCTTCACACACGTTAACAAAATACATTCAGCCAGGCATGGTGGCTCACACCTGTAATCCCAGCACTTTGGGAGGCTCAGGTGGGCAGATCACCTGAGGTCAGGAATTCAGGACCAGCCTGGCCAACATGGTAAAACCTTGTCTCCATTAAAAATACAAAAATTAGCCAGGCTTGGTGGTGTGTGCCTGTAATCCCAGTTACTCGGGAGGCTGAGGCATGAGAATCACTTGAACCCAGGAGGTGGAGGTGGCAGAGAGTTGAGACTGCACCATTGCACTCCAGCCTGGACAACAGGAGCAAAACTCCATCTCAAAAAAATAAAAAATAAAAAATAAAAATAAAGGGCTGGGCATGGTGGTTTACACCTGTAATCCCAGCACTTTGGGAGGCCAAGGCAGGCAGATCTCCTGAGGTCAAGAGTTCAATACCAGCCTGGCCAAAATGGCGAAATCCTGTTTCTACTAAAAACGCAGAAATTAGCTGGGTGTTGTGGCGGGCGCCTGTAATCCCAGCTACTCAGGAGGCTGAGATAGAAGAATCGCTTGAATCCAAGAGACAGAGGTTGTAGTGAGCCAAGATCACGCCCCTGCACTCCCGTATGGGCGACAGAGTGAGACTCCGTCTTAAAAAAACAAAAGAAAAAAGAAAATACATTCATACTATTCACATGATTATGCAAATACCTGTTTAACTAATTGTACTTATTTTTTCATACTAAGTACCTAATAAGTTAACCTTGTTTTTTTTTTTTTTTTTTTTTTTTTTTTTTTAAATGGTTGAGTGGTATTTCATTGCATGGACAGACCCAAAACTTACCCAAGAAATCTACAAATAGCCTTTTACAATCGTTCTATATATCTATGTGTGTCTGTATGTGTGTGTACACATTGAATTTACTTCCTCACATATTCTTGCTTCCTTATATATGTATTTATGTAGATTAAATTCCTAAAAGTAGAACTTCTCAGATTTCTCCTTTTATGCTATTTTTTTTTCTGACTTCATTTCATTAACTTCCTTTAAAATGCTTTTCTTTTGGGTCAAATGACACATCTGACATTTCTTTGGTTTCTTAAAACATCTACACCCACCTTCCACTCATTAGACAATGACCTATAGGGACTCTACTGATACTAGTGGGCTTGGGGAGGTCCCCAAATGCCGGTGGGACCCTGATCCTGGCAGGTGTCCAGGCTCTTGACACCGTCTCAAGAAGGAATTCAAGGATGAGTCAGACAACAGTGGAAGTACAGAGATTTAATACAACGGGAAAAGCACACACCCAAGAAAGGGGAGTGTAGGCGGACTCAAGAGAGCACCATGCCTAAGGGGATTTGGGGCTGCTACCTTTAAGTGTTTCTTTAGCCAAGGGGTGGAATACTTATTAAAATTCCTGGGAAATGGTGGAAATTTCTTAGAATTGTGATGCCATCCATTTTTACACCAAATGTAGGTATTCTCGGAATTCATGGTGCTGGTCACCTAGGACCTCGTGATATGCTCATTAACATGGTAAGTCACTCATTAACATCCCAAGTCACAGTGACTTAGGATGTTAACAAACACATCATGAGGTCCTAGGTGAATCCTAGGTCAAATTCAGCACCATGTTGGGTCCACTTGGTCTTAGCCAGCTTGGTCCATGCCCGGTTTTTCAGGATCTGATCAGCCCACAGCCTCTAGTCATATGAAACTGCTATCTGAATTTTTTGTTTTTTTAAAGACACGTCTCGCTCTGTTGCCAGGCTGGAGTGCAACGGCGTGATGTCGACTCACTGCAACCTCTTCCTCCTGGGTTCAAGTGATTCTCCTGCCTCAGTCTCCTGAGTAGCTGGGGCTAAAGGCCTGTGTCACCATGCCCAGTTAATTTTTGTATTTTGAGTAGAGATGGGGTTTCATCGTGTTGGCCACAATGGTCCTGATCTCTTGACCTTGTGACCCACCCACCTCAGCCTCCCAAAGTGCTGGGATTACAGCTGTGAGCCACTGTGCTCGGCCTGAAATTTTTATTATGCTGTGACTACCTGTATTGTTTCTCACTTCTACGGGCAAGGGAAGTGCTAAGACTCCATCTGTGAGTCACTGGCCTTCCTCCTTAAGCCAAATTGCTTCCTGACTGCTGTCCCATGCCACCTGTACCTTCTCTTGGTTCTTCATAACTGCATGGATCTTAGAGGCTTTTAATCATTTTCTCAAGGGTTTACCAGTGCCAGTATTGAGCTCTGTGCTGGGGAAAAATTGATGAGCAAAAAGCAGACAAGATTTGTCCCCTACAGAGCATAGAGTCTAGTGGAAACAACAGGCATTAATCAAAACTGCTTACAAATGTATGCAAATTACTACTGGAATTACTGCCTCCCAGGAGAATAGCCCAGTGCTCTAAGACGGGGAACAGGAGGACCTGAGGTTTCAAGGCAGGCATTCCTGCAGAAGCGAAGCTGACCTGGGATAAAGGCCAGAGAAAGACTAATCAGGTAAGAGTGATGGAGGTGACCGGAGATCCATGTAGGGGATCAGCATAGGCAAACAACCATGGGACGGAGAGAAGCTGACCCCTGAAGGATCAGAAGAGACCTCAAAAGGGTGAGGAGGGGGAAGGAGGTGACTGCTGAGCAGTGAAGGATGGGGCTGACAGGGGATACTCTGAGCCTGGCCCTCTGAGACGGATTTCAGTTTTATTTTGAAAGCGCTGGAGAACAGAGGAGCGACATGGTCACACTCAGGCTTTGAAAAGATCACCCTGCTGAAGTGTGATGAATAACCCTGAGGAAGTCACCAGCTGTCATCATACTGAGACTGCATCAATCGAGCAAACTTCTCTTCCTTCCCTATAAGCACTTCTCCTCCAGCGATAATGCTGGGTCAGATAAGGCACACAACACATTTTCCCATTTCTTCTTTAATGGATTTACTTGCTTCATCTGTGACCACTTTCTTAGGCCTGTTTTGGAGGACAGCACTTTCAACCCTTTGTAGATCATATTGAAGAGAAGAGCTTTCAGAGAAAATGAGGTTAAAGTAGTTGAAGAAAAAAAAAAACACCTCTAATACAATGGATTAATTTTTAAAAACATAAAAAATAGTGTCCTCTTAAGGATGGTATATCTTATATTCACTGGTGTTAGATTAAAGGACACTAAGAGACTCAATAAGTATGTGCAAAGAAATCTTCGCTTTTTATCCACCAAAGCTTGCCCCCAAACTGCTTTCTCCCCAGACTAAAAAGTTAGTTTATAGCATGGCCTATCTATTGCACTGCAATCATATTTTAACCTTATCAAATATCCTCACCTATTTCTTCCATTTGCACAAAAAATGGAACATCAGAGATTCAGATTTTATTTGGAAAATTTCTTATTCATCATACGGAAACACATCCAACTGCATTTGAGGATTTCAATTTAAAACTAATTTATCTTACATTAATGTTTAAATTCATGAGATTTCACATAAAGTCATTCTTGTAGTATAATAAATTCAGAGTCAATATGATAATTATTAAAGAGAAATGAGCGTGAGAAAAATAAATCACCTGGTCTTAGGGTTAGTCCTCTCTCCTGAGCTCTTAGGCTGGTAGCAAAGAGAAAGAATAAAGGAAGGTTTTTTACAAAAAGAAAGGAAAATGTCAAGAGGGAGACGGACCAGAGAGAGGAGGAATAGAGCACGTGAGAGCACGCATGCCCCCAAGACTGTGCCCACACTGCCACTTATGGAATGCTTATTGCATACCAGGCACTGTTCTAGGTTATTTTCACATCTCTAAGCCTCTTAACAACCCATGGGAATTACTTGAGTGATAATGATCCCAGCGAGCAACTCTGGAGTACTTACTATGTACCAGGCAGTGTTCTAAGCACCCCTCCCTTTTTCTGTAAATAGAAAGGGGGTCTCCCCATGTTACCTAGGCTGGTCTTCAACTCCTAGCCTCAAACGATTTTCTCGTTTCGGCCTCCCCAAAGTGCTGGGATTACAGGTACAAGGCACCACACTCAGTCTGTTCTAAGCTCTTACGTGCATCGACTGACTCAATACATACAACCTAATGTGGTAAGGATGAGTCCCGTCTTCTCCAGATGAGAAAAGTGGGATAGGGAGAAGTGAGATGGCATGACCAAGATGAAATAAATAGCTAGCGGGAGAGCTGGGCAATGAACGTGGGGGACCTGGGCAATGAACGTGGACCACCTCTGCACATCACCACGACGTGGTCGGCCTACGCAAAATGTAAAGAAGGTGCAACATTTTTGCAGACATGGAAACTCATATCGTTAAAGGTTGAGCACCCTGCGGTACAACCAGGATTTGAATTTAAAGTCACACGATTTCTAAAGTCTTGCTGCCACCTACATCAGAAGGCTCCCCAAGGATATTCATTCCTCCTTCTGGATGGAAGATCCAAGTTCCTGTGCAGGATCGCTGCCTCTGTCTCCACCCTTACCTTTCATTAGCTGCGTGTCTTCAGGACCCCATTACACGTGTCCCTGGCATCGACTGCCCTGCCTCCCTCCCTTTCCTCTTCATCTCCTACTAGCTTCTTTCCTTGTGTTACCTATCCAGGACTCCTGCTTTCTGCAGTGATGCGGTGAATAAATACCCACTCCCAGGGAGAGGATGTTGCAGTTTCAAAAAGCAAGAGAAAATGGAACTCAAAAATGCTTCACACGTGCGTAGGTACCTGGACCTTCAATATCAAAAGACTGTTCAAAAAGTGAGATTCATTTTGTGTTCTCGGCTTGTTTGTTCTAAACACACAACTCCCTTTTCCTGTCATTATTTTTCCTTTCCCTTTTCAAATCATCCCTGCCTTGCTGAATAACCTCTGACTTTTCCGTTAATTCGTGAATTTTAAGTGTGTATTTAAAAATATCTAGAACACTGATTCTCAACACCAGCCATTTTTGTCCCCAGGGGAACTTGGGCAATATCTACAGACATTTTTGGCATCTAGAGTAGGGAAGGGGTGTGGCATTGGTATCTAGTAGCTAGAGGGCAGTGAGGTTGCTAAGCAGCCTCCCAAAACAGATCAGCCCCCACAAGAAAGGATCATCTGACCAGCAATGTCAAGGGTGCTGAGTGAGGTTGTTAATCCTAGCTACTTGGGAGGCTGAGGCAGGAGAATTCTTTGAACCAGGGTGACAGGGGTTGCAGTGAGCAAAGATCATGCCACTGCATTCCAGCCTGGGTGACAGAGCCAGACGCCGTCTCAAAAAAAAAAAAAAAAAAACACCAAGAAAGAAAGAAAAAAGAAACCCTCAGTGTAGAAGGATGCACTTAATCCTGTACCAATGGTTGCCTCTAGGGAAGATGGCAGGAACCCAACAATACCACTTTCAATTATTTCACTTTTGAAATGTTAATAGTGTTTCTTTCCAATCCACATGTATTATCTTTGACATGTTATTACAAATTTAAAAATATATTTAATTCCTTTTAAATGTTTTCTTCCAGAAAAGTTTTTAAAGAAAGCTTTTGGACTTTTTCCAAAGAAAAGTAAAACAAAGAGTATATACAAGAAAAACATTATTATTTCAAGGTAGTGAGTGATGAATCCAAGAACCTCTTTTTGATAAGGAATGGATTTTCTCTTCAGAGTAATGTGTTGACAAAACAGGACACCTTTAACTTACAGACTTGTATTAGTATTTATTACGATTATTATTAAGAAAAACAGGAGATATACTCAACATGTTAGTTTTTAAAAAATGAAATACAGAATTTACTACAAAACACCACTACCATTTTCTATTTAAAGCAATAGAACATCTTGAGTTGCCTTGACAGCAAGATAACTATTTACAGTCTTTGACGTGGAATCTCGCTCTGTTGCCCAGATTGGAGTATGCTGTAGCATGATCTCAGCTCAATGCAACCTGTGCCTCTCTGGTTCAAGTGACTCTCCTACTGCAGCCTCCATGAGTAGCCGGGATTACAGGTACCAACCACCACATCTGGCTAATTTTTGTATTTTTAGTAGAGATGGAGTTTCGCCATGTTGGCCAGACTGGTCTCGAACTCCTGACCTCAGGTGATCCACCCGCCCTGGCCTCCCAAAGTGCTGGGATTACAGGCGTGAGCAACAGCGCCCAGCCAAATAACTATTTACATTCTGGAAACTCCTCTTCACCATTCCATTACTATAAAATACAAAGTGTAGACAAAGATATGGAAATCCAGATAATGGAGAACTCTACACTTTCTCCACACGTTCATTCATGGGGCCAGCTCATACCCATCCTTCAAGATTTGGACAAGATGCCACCTCTTCCAGGACACCGTTTCTTACACTGATTTGTTACGTGTAGCTCCAGCATGCTCCTTTTTGCAGCAACCTGTAATCCCCTCAAACCCAGCCCACAGCACAGAGCCCTCTATTTCTCTGATTACCTGGCTAGGTCCCCAAAGGTAAGAATCTCCTACTATTAATTTTCCTATCTGCAGCAACTAGAACAGTGGCTGATATTTAACATTCAAAATTTCAATTGGTAGTAAATATTGAATGAATGAATGAACAAATGAATGAAAAAGGGAAGAAGAATGATTTCCACTGACCCTAAGAAAGCAAGAATAGGGAGATTCAAAATCAAGGGAGGAAAACTGGTGGCATATTCAAGGAAGGAAGAAGATAATATACTCCCTTATAAGAATTTCATGTGGTGGCCAGACACAGTGGCTCCCTCCTGTAATACCAGCACTTTGGGAGACTGAGGCATACAGATGACCTGAGACCAGTAGTTTGAGACTAGCGTGGCCAACATGGCAAAACCCCATCTCTATTAAAAGTACAAAAATTAGCCAGGTGTGGTGGCGCACACATATAATACTAGCTACTTGGGAGGCTGAGGCAGGAGAATCACTTGAATCCAGGAGGTGGAGGTGGCAGTGAGTCAAGATCATGCCATTGCACTCCAGCCACGGTGACAGAGCAAGACTCTTTCTGGGGGAAAAAAAGAAAAAAAAAAAAAGAAAACAAAAGAATTTCAGATGGGCCAAGAGGTCAGTGAAGTAGAATGCTTAATGCTTAAGAAGGAACAAAGGCTCCCTAATCATTCTGGGACTGAGATGGTCCTGGCTTCTATCAAATACAGGCTTCATAAAATGGCTATGACCCTCTGATGCTCAGTCTCCCATCTGTAAAATGGAAATAATAGTATTCAACACACAGGCCAATAGCAAACATGACATCAGAATAATGCACATACAGTACTAAGCAAAGTATCTACATGTTGAGAAGCTGTTAGGGATCATCGTTTTTTGTCCATGTACTCTAATGGTTATCAGAACTATCCTCTGCTGCAGCAGCACGCACTTGTTAATACTAATGCATGCCCTTTATGTGAATCACTCTTCCAGGCATTTTAAGGCACAAAGAGATCTAAGACTCAGCTATTGCTCTCAAAAGGCTTAACCTGGTTGGAGAGTCAGACCATACTCGCGCTTGTCCCATAGGTTCTTCTGGGTTCTTTTCCACCCCTCTCCCTTCCTTCAAGCCTGAGTTGCTGAAGAAAGCAGCGCTTGGATCTTTAAAAACACACCATAGTGTGTAAAAGTGAATTAGCATGGGGTTGTCTAACCTCATACCTTATGAGCAGCTTCATCTGCCATAACTTAGATTGTGATGGGAAATAAAATGCAAGCACGGCGAAGAGCTCACTGTGCACGGCAAGACATGTTTTATCTCTAGCCACGAAGTGGAATTGCATTCCTGTTGTGAAACCCAGATTGATGCATGCGTTTTATTTATAACCCTTTCTCTGAAAGTTCCTCCAAGTTACAAGTTAGCAATGAAAGTTTGCAGTGGCTTTTAAAAGACTTGCTGGCATCTCCCCTGACAGCCAAATTCTTGCAAGTGACAGTAACAGACCACAGAATGGCTGAGAGTCAACAGGCATTGAAGAATGTGCATGTCCAACAAAGAATAATGGTGATAGAATGGAAAAGGCAGAAAGTGGGACTACTGAGCGTTGATACTCAGGGGAAATCTGCCATACCAGCATTTCAAACTGACTGTCGTCCAACCATCCATCCTTCTCACCTCTTACAGTGCCTCGACTTGGCACACGAGCTCCCTTTTTTCTTCCCTCTTTCCTTTCTCAGTCTGTCTCCCCCAGTAGCTGCAGAAAAATCACACGCAACCATTTCACTGGCAGTAGTCTCAGTATGATGATCACTTGTCAACTCTATACAACCATGCTCCCTATTTGCTCATGTAGAAGGGATGTCAGCGAAGTATCATCCATCCCCAAACAGTAGAGGCAATCACATCAGAAACTAGAGCTGTGAAAAACAGAGTTTCCTCAAAGGGTTAAACCATATGACCTAGCAATTTCATGCCTAGGTATATACCCACAAAAATTGGAAAAAGACTAGTGCATGCACCTTCATGTTCATAACAGCATCATTCACAATAGCCAGAAAATGGAAACAACCCAAATGTCTATCAATGAAAAAATTGGTTCATTTCTACAGTGGAATATTATTCAGCCATAAAAATTGATGAAGCACTGATACAGGCTATCATGTGAATTAATCTTGCAAACATTATGCTGAAAGAAGTCAGATGAAAAAGGCCACGTGTTGTACGATTTATGTAAGATATCATAAACGGACACATCCATTGTGACAGACAGACCAGTGGTTACCAGGGGTTGGGGGGAGAGAGAAATGAAAAGCATCTGATTAATAGGCATGGGATTTCTTTTTGGGATAATGAAAATGTTTTGGAACGAGATAAAGGTGGTAGTTGCACAACATTAATATACTATGTGCCACTGAATTGTTCACTTAAAAATAATTGATATCAGTTATGTGGAATACATCTCAATGAAATTTTTTAAAATAAAACAATATCAAAGACTAGACTAGTTTTCCAATTTGGGGACAAAACATGTCAGGTAGCAAAACTTAGTAATAGGGAAGAGAGGAAAGCACCACAGACCCAGGTCATAGCCCTGGTTAGATGTAAAGAGACACCATATTTAAAACAGCTACAAGGGTAGAGGCCATGACTGGACTTCTAGCCAAGTCCAGGAGTGCCTTCCAGCAAAGAGATCATGAACATGGGCAGATAAACCTGGCACTGAATCTCATCACTATTGTTTTTTAATGGTGTAGTGGCTTGATACTTTAACATTTCTGAGATGTGTTTCTCACACTGGAAATAGATAGCAATCTGTTTTGTAGGGTTAAGAATTAAGTGATAATAACCCTAAGACTCCCTTATAAGTAACAGTATATAACACATAATACAAATTCAATAACTGGTAGCTTTAATTATCATTCAACCATTGTGCATGAAATGTATGGTCCAAACTGCTAAGGATGACAAAGGATGAAAAACAGCAACACTATGGGTCAAAAATAATTAACTTCTACATGGCTTCTTTGGAAGGACCAATGGTCCATTTATCTGGGCTCATTCACAGGCCTTTTGCAGTAATAAGTCTCTGACTTAGCATCGATTTGAGGCCTATAGAGGCTCTTAAAAAATCTTCTAAGAATGAGAATGCACTGCAGTTTTCGGTTTTTGTTTGTTTGTTTGTTTTGCTTGATTTTTTTTTGGAGACAGGGTCTTGCTCTGTCACTCAGGCTGGAGTGTAGTAGTGTGATCATGGCTTGCAGCAGCCTCTAACTCCCGGGCTCAAAAAATCTTCCTGCCTCACCGTCCCAAGTAGCTGAGACTATAGGTGCACGCCACCATACTCAGTTACTTTTTAAAAACTTTTTCTGTAGAGACGGTTTTTCTATCTTTCCCATGCTGGTCTTGAACTCCTGGCCTCAACTGATTTTTCCTCCCCAGCCTCCCAAAATGCTGGGATTATAGGAGCCACTGTGTCGGGCCTATCACAGTTACCTTAACAATCCTATCTATCCATTAGGGACTCAAAAGATTATTTGATGATTAAGAGGACGTATTAGTCTATTTTCATAATGCTATGAAGAAACACCTGAGACTGGATAATTTATAAAGAAGAAAAGGTTTAATGGACTCACAGTTCCACATGGCTGGGGAGGCCTCACAATCACGATGGAAGGTGAAGGAGAAGCAAAGGTACGTCTTATATGGCGGCAGGCAAGAGACAGTGTGTCCTTTATGAAACCATCAGATTTCATGAGACTTATTCACTATCATGAGAAAAGGAAAGGAAAAATCAAGCCCCATGATTCAATTTTACTTCCTATTGGGTGCCTCCCATGACATATGGGGATTATGGGAACTACAATTCAAGATGTGATTTGGGTGGGGACACAGCCAGAGGATGAGTGAAAATACCAGATGACATCACCTCTGCAGGAACAGTCTCCCTGATGTGCAGAGCTCTGTAAGGTATGCTTGAAGAAAGCACTTACATTGTAGGTTACACTGGAATCAGAGGGCTGGATTCAAATGCTGGCTCTTCTGTAAATTACCACTGTCTTAATAAACAAGTTCCTTTCTTTGAAATAGATTTTAATACCTGTTATACTATATACCTTTTGGTGTTTTTTTTTTTTTTTTTTTTTTTTTTTTGAGTCAGAGTTTCACTCTTGTTGCCCAGGCTGGAATGCAATGGCTTGATCCTGGCTCACCGCAACCTCCGCTTCCCAGGTTCAAGCAATTCTCCTGCCTCAGCCTCCCGAGTAGCTGGGATTACAGGCATACACGCCAACAGGCCCGGCTAATTTTGTATTTTTAGTAGAGATGGGTTTTCTCCATGTTGGTCAGGCTGGTCTCAAACTCCTGACCTCAGGTGATCCGCCCACCTTGGCCTCCCAAAGTACTGGCCTGAGCCACCATGCCCGGCCTACCTTTTGGTTTCTGAAGATTACCTTTTGCAACTTAAACTCTGCAGCCATGTTAAAGGATGTGTGTGTGTATTCACTGTAGACCAATATTATTTATTCATCTAAGCAATAATTCAAACATAAGTGAGCACCTGCTATGTACAAGGGACTATGCCATTTCCACTGGGAGACACAAAGTTCAATGATGCAGGATTGCCAACCACAGGAATGAAGATGATTTCTATACTGAAATCAACAGAATGTTAGGACACTCCAGTGTGCAAGGGTCACAAGGGTCAAATATATGATACAAACTGCTATAGCCCACATGGAAACTGTTGGATCATGAAACTGGAAGTCTGTGGTGTTTGGATTCAGACAGAACTGATTCAAGTCGCTTATACAATGCCGTTGGTAGTCCATCTCTCTTGCTTATCTTCATTTTCCTCTGTGTCAGTTTGATTCTCAAACAGGTGCCTTTCAACCCATGGAGAGGTGGCTACCAAAATTTTGACTTCATTCTATCAGTTCAGCATGCCCAGAGGAAATCAAGTCTCTTTCCAAAGAATTCCATGTAAATTCCTGAGATTTAATCTCATTGGACTGACTTGGGCGATATGCCCAGGCACGGATCAGTCAGGGAGGCCAGGAGGATGAAATGGCATCAGTGGCTAGGCCTGGATCACACTCCCCCTTGTGAAGCTTGGGGCTTTTTCTATCTGATGACACAGACTGAGGGTGGAAGAGAGGACTTCTCTAGAGAAACACTAAGAGGCTTTACCAGAAGAAGGGGGGAAAAAATGAAAAATAGCAGCTATTCATCACAGGTGCCGAGTGATACATGCCGTACTAGAGGTTAAATGAGAGTGCCATAGCAACTTTAGAAGAAAAAAGGGAACTAGAGTTTAAATCTTACAACAACTTGTATTATTGCCACATTAATAACTACATAACAAACCTCACTGGCATTTACTCACTCATAAAACTCTCACTGGCATTCAATAATATTTTTTTTTTCTTTTTGGCCACTCATGGATCTGTACGTCAGATGAAGTTCATTTCTTCTAAACTTGGTTTAAGTCCCACTTGTGGGATGGGTGAGGTGAGCTCCATATGTCACACCCATTTAGAAACCATGATTCTCATAGTAATGAAAGACGCACACATAGGTGAATCCAGCTACACAAGCATCTACTTCTAAAGCCTCTGCTTGTATCATGTCTGCTAACATTTCATTGGCCAAACTGTCACAGGACCAACAGCAGCATCCCTGTGGCAGGAAGCCATATGCCTGGTACTCTACCAGAGGAACCTAGAAAAGGGCTTCCATAGAGGGAGGGATGGAAAATCTGAAACAATAATGCAATTACATCATGACATCTAAGATAGTTTTATGCCCATGTGAGATATAGGAGAGCAGACACAAAAAGTTTAGCCACTAACCCATGCTCATTTAGCTTGAGGATGGCAGGCCTGCGTTTAAAACCGGGTCATCTCATTCTGAAGCCCAACACAGAGACACAGTAGATTTTTGGGCAATGGCCCAGGAACAGGGTATGAGGCAAGCCTTCATGAAGGGCTTGGGATCTCCTGTCTGATATGAGTTGCATTCACAAGGGACTTCATGAATTCTTGAAGATTTTTGTCAGAAACTTAAAAGTTTAATATAATGGAGATGTACTTAACACACACAACCTTCATGTAGACTGTTGGTAGTTTTTTTTTTGTTTTTTGTTTTTGTTTTTTTTTAAGACAGAGTTTGGCTCTGTCGCCCAGGCTGGAGTGCAGTGGTGCAATCTCAGCTCTCTGCAACCACCTCCTGGGTTCAAGCGATTCTCCTGCCTCAGCCTCCCAAGTAGCTGCAATTACACGCATGCGCCACCACATCTGGTTAATTTTTTTTCATTTTTAGCAAAGAAAGGGTTTCACCATGCTGGCCAGACTGGTCTCGAACTCTTGACCTCAAGTAATCTGCCTGCCTCTGCCTCACAAAGTGTTGGGATTACAGGCATGAGCCACTGTGTCCAGCTAAAAGTTAATTTTAAAACTGAATTATTTCTACCATGAGACACTAAAGAAGGTTGACACACGCAGCTAACAGGTAAGCAGGGTCCTCATACATGGAAGAGGGGTTTTGGTTAAATGTGTTGGAAGCTATGACAGATTAAGCTGGCCAGAAGTATGTTACCTGGGTGTCTGATTCCACTTTAAAATCTCTGCAACAAAGTTCCTTGCACCTAATCAAGTGGACAGTGATGTATAACAGGCCCAGTCAAGGTATCAGCCTTTACTCAGCAGGTTGCAGCCATGTCAAAGGTTAATACATCAGTTCTGTATCCACAGTCACCTAGATGTGAAGTCCAATTCATTGATTTGCAAAAATTATGTCAAAGAGGCTGAGCATGGTGACTCACACCTGCCATCTCAGCACTTTGCGAGGCAGAAGCAGTGGGATCGCTTGAGCACAGGAGTATGAGACCACCCTGGGCAACTTAGTTAAGACCCCATCTCTCCAAAAAATACAAAATAACAGCTAGGCATGGTGGTATGTACCTGTAGTCCCAACTACTTGGGAGGGTCAAGTGGGAGGACTGTTTGAGCCCAGGAGTTGGAGACTGCAGTGAGCTATGATTGCATCACTGCATTTCCAGCCTGGGTAACAGAACAAGACCCTGTTTCTTTTTTTCCTTTTTTTTTTTTTTTTTGAGACAGAGTCTTGCTCTGTCATCCAGGCTGGAGTGCAGTGGTGCAGTCTCAGCTCACTGCAAGCTCCGCCTCCCGGGTTCACACCATTCTCCTGCCTCAGCCTCCCAAGTAGCTGGGACTACAGGTGGCCAACACCACACCTGGCTAATTTTTGTATTTTTAGTAGAGATGGGGTTTCACTGTGTTAGCCAGGATGGTCTCGATCTCCTGATCCTGTGATCTGTTCGCCTTGGCCTCCCAAAGTACTGAGATTACAGGCATAAGCCACCACACCCGGCCAACGAGAACCTGTTTCCTAAAAAAAAAAAAAAAAAAAAAAAAAATTACATGAAGGGGCCAGTCTGGCAACAACAAAACCGAAGATTGACTTTCATCTAAAAGGCTTTTTCAACAGGCAGGCAGACATGACACAATGATTGTTGATTGAATGATTGATTGCAACAAGGTCTTACCCTGTGGCTCAAGTGCGAGTGCAAAAGTGTAATCATAGCTTACTACAGTCTTGAACTCCAGGACTGAAGCAATCCTCACCTCAGTCTCCAAAGTAGCTGGGATTACAAGTGAGCATCACCACACCTAGCTAATTAAAAATAAAAATTTTGTAGAGACGGGGTCTCCGCATGTTGCACAGGCTGGTCTCGAACTCCTGAGCTCAAGCAATCCTCCTGCCTCAGCCTCCAAAAGTGCTGGGACACGCATGAGCCATTGTTCCTGGCCCATCATTTTTAAATGGTGCAATAGGCAGAAAGAAACTCTTCTCAAAGGATTTGCCAACCTTCATATTAATACTCTTAAAGATCTTCAAGTTTCTTACTTCTCGAGACACTCATTTCTTGCCTTCAGTGGAAGTAAATTATTTTTTAAATTATACCCGTTCAAACAGACCGAGTGTTGATAAATGTTGTGAGAATTAAGCTTTTCCCCTTAAAGTAAGTATTAAGAGCAAACTATTAGGTAGTTGGAATTAGAGAATGAGGTTTGGCTGCAAACTATAGAGTTTTTGCTGGGGACCAGAGAGAAGACTGGGTAATGGTTAAGTGTGTGTTCTGGAGCTGAACAGGTCTAGGTTTGAATCCTGGCCCTGGTAAGGCATAAGCAGGTAGCCTTCAGCAAGTCACTCATTGGCTTCAAGTTTACTCATTGGTAAAATGAGATTAATGACGGGAGGATTAAATGAGATACTGTATGGATAGAGACTGGCATAATGTCTGGCGTAGGGGACGCTGGAGTGACAATTTAGAAATATAATCATATCTCCTTAACATCTTTTAATGGATGCCCACTGCCAATGTCAGAGGTGTTTAAACCAGAGTGACTCCATCTTGAAAAGGGGTTAGGTAAAATAAGGCTGAGATCTACTGAGCTGCATTCCCAGGTTAGGCAATCTTAGTCACAGGATGAGACAGGAGTTCAGCACACAATACGGGGCACAAAGACCTACAAAATAAAATAGCAAGTGGCAGAGAAGTCGGCCAAAACCCACCAAAACCAAGATGGCAATGAGAATGACCTCTGGTCATCCTCACTCTTCACTATATGCTAATTATAAAGCACTTGCATGCTAAACAGCACTCTCACCAGCGCCATGACAGTTTACAAATGCTATAGCAACACCCGGAAGTTACGCTATATGGTCTGAAAAGGGGAGAAACCCTCAGTTCTAGTCATTGCCTACCGCTTTCCGGAAAAACTATGAATAATCCATCCCTCGTTTAGCATATAATCAAGAAGTAATGATAAGGATGAGCAGCTGGGTGGCCCATACCACTGCTCTGCCTGTAGAACAGCCATTCTTTTATTCCTATATTTTCTTTAAAAACTTGCTTTCATTTTACTCTATGGACTCGCCCCAAATTCTTTTCTGTGCAAGGTCCAAGAACCCTCTCTTGGCGTCTGGATCAGGACCCCTTTCCAGAAACACTCATAGGACATAACCCCAAACCCCTTGATGTGCTGCTTCTATCCAACCTCAACTCTAGCCCCACCTCTCCCCCAGGGTTCCAGACTGAAGGACTTTTCACTTCACTTCCTCAGGTTTCCAAGACCTTCCACATGCTGCTCCCTGTGCTTGGAGGAGCCCTTCCCCCTTAGCCTGTTTGTCCCCTACCTGTCATTCGGCTGTGTCCTTAACTGCCATTTGCTTGAGAATCTCTGTGATTCGCATCTATCATGCTCATCAGTGTAACTTCCCTTCATAGCACATACTAAGGATTGTAATTATTAATTTGATCAATGCCTGTCTCCCAATAGACTCTAAGCGCCATGAAGCTAGAAGCCACATCTACCTTGTTCACCCACCTGCTTCTACCACCCAGTGTCAGGCTTGTCACACAGAGATTATTTACCATAAGAATGGATGGAAAACAATGTCACAGAAAGAAATGGAAACACTTACGACATGATCAGGAGCTATGTCTTAATCAACTTTCTTGCTTTCAGTTTGAAGATCAGAAAAGGACATTTCTGACTCTCTTAGACCTCCTCTCTTCCCCCCCACAATTTTCCCTCTGTGTTATTACATGAAAGAAGAAAACAGTTATTATCATCATGTTGATCACGCAATGAGATCTCAGAATATTGGCTTGTTTGGTGTGTTGTTGTTCTAGGAGTTTTAAATAAGCTCCCTATGTGGGCTATTAAATAAAGTAGGGACAAATGAGAGAAATTATACATCTGCTTTTCACTCCAGGACAAGTTGTTATGTTTGTTTGAATCTAATTTCCCTTTGTGCAGATCACTGAACCGGTCCTCAGATATTGCCAGTGCCACAATGAGAGTGTTAGTAGCAAGGACTGGTTAATAGTTTGCTGGGTAACTTGAGGAAGGAAATGTAACCAGTCTGGACCATTATCTCCCTTCATTACCTAACAAGGGGATGGCTGAGCTCAGATGGAAGCCAGGGGGGTTGGGGGTATCAACAGCGCCTCCTCCCTTCACTCATTCTTCAGGAATCCTCCCCATCTCTGCAGGTGCCTGCTGCCATTGGCATGCCCAGGAGGTTTGATTTTATAACTAGGGACAGAGGGAGAAGATTTTGATAGGGTGAGAGAGTCTGGGACTTGGAAAGGTGATAAAGAAATTCAAAATGAAAAGGAATTGCATCCACCCCCTACTCAGTTCTTCAGATTGATTTTGAGCCACCTGTGGAGAGAGAGGTTTCGATGCAGAAGATGAAAGAGAGACTTAGTGAGATTCAGCACAAGCAAAGCTACTTTAGGGACCAGGTGACAGATCATAGCATAGGGCTGGGGAAAGAGCCATTGGCCCTGTCTCTGAAGAAAACCTAAGAAGGATCTGGAGTCCCCAAACTAGAGCCATGAGAGCATTCAGAGGTGACACCTGGGAACCCATACGAGCATTCTCAAGATGGGAATTTCAACAAGAAGCAGCTTCTGAAGGCAGTTACATGAATGTGGTCAACTGGAGGCTAGAAACGAAGAGGGTTGTTTCCTGGAATATGGCTGTTTTGAGGACTGCCAGAAAGAACTGGAATACTATCTGGGCAACCGGAGAAGTATAAATTTTAGTAATTACCCAATCATCCTTCCTATAATCACAATTTTGTTATAGAAAGTCATTGTGGCCTGATATTTAACCATACAAAGGTGAGGCCTGAAAACTTAGGTTGCACTTTTTTTTTTAATGGGAGTGAAAATATATTCATGGTTTTCTTCATATACATCAGCATTGTTTGACTGGTTGCCATGACAATAGGTCTTTTGTGAAATAAAGTTTTATTTAAAAATCTAACAAAAAAGAGAGAAGTAGGGAATTTAAACATCTTCCTTTACTTCCCTACTCTCCCAGTCTCCAAAGATACCAATGACCTCTAGAAACATCGTCACTCTGACATGATGGACAAAGGACTCAGGGGCTTCCCACCATTTCTAAGTGCTCCATCTTCTATGGTACTGCTGTATGCAAAACCTAATGGAGTAAAACAGGAGGTCCACAAGGAAAATGCCGCTTATGAGCACAAATGAGGCCTCCAACAGTCCATGTTGCATGAGGCCACACTTGTCCTAAAAGATTTAGACCACATTTAGGCACTAAAAACTGAACCAAGGCCAGGCGTGGTAGCTCACGCCTGTAATCCCAGCACTCTGGTAGGCTGAGGCGGGTGGATCAATTGAGGTCAGGAGTTTGAGACCAGTCTGGGCAACATGCTGAAACCCTGTCTCTAATAAAAGTACAAAAAAATTAGCTGGGCGTGGTGTCATGTGCCTGTAATCCCAGCTACTCAGTAGGCTATGGCAAGAGAATCGCTTGAACCCTAGAGGTGGAGGTTGCAATGAGCTGACATTGGGCCACTGCACTCCAGCCTGGGTGACAAGACCCAGACTCCGTCTCAAAAAAAATAAAAAATAAGAAACTGAACCAAAACTTTGCAGTGCTAATTGGCACTTTGCATTGTGTTTCCTTTCTAAGGTTCTGTTAGTAGACCGTCCTAGCTTGGTCTAAAGGGAGATACTTTCATTTTGAACAAATTTCTCAACAAAACAGGAAATGTGAGGAGCTTAATATTCACAGATATTCATTCTAACAGGAGGACAAATAAAAAATCCTATGGGACCTTTACTTGAAAATCATTCATTAATTTAAAACGATTTTGCTTTAGTAGTGAGTTTCTCATAAAGGCTTCTTCATCATATGGAGTCTGATAATACAACTTTATATGGTGATACATGAAACCAACCAACACTCTTGTACTGCACTATTTATCTGGAGAAATGTCATGGCCCCCTCTATTCATGCTGAAGAGAAACAACATCTATAAGAAATTCCAGTCTGCAACTTATTTCAGTATTTTTTTCTGTGCCTTATATTTTGTATTTTATTTATTTATATTTTGAGATGGAGTTTCACTCGTGTTGCCCAGGCTAGAGTGCAATGGCACAATTTCGGCTCACTGTAACCTCTGCCTCCCAGGTTCAAGCGATTCTCCTGCCTCAGCCTCCCCAGTAGTTGGGATTACAGGCGTGCACTACCATGCCCAGCTAATTTTTATATTTTTGAAGAGATGGGATTTCACCATGTTGGCCAGGCTAGTCTTAAACTCCTGACTTCAGATGATCTACCCGTCTTGGCCTCCCAAAGTGCTAGGATTACAGGCCTGAGGCACCGTAACTGGACTCCTGTGCCTTTTCAATGCTAGCACCCAGGTTGCTAATCTTCCCAAAGCCAGAAAACAAAACAAAAGTACCTTTTTAACTGTGGTCTGAGGACTAGCTACATAATCACTTAAACATCCCTGTCTCCTAAATCAAACAGGAATTTTACAATATTCATAGAGGAAAAAAATATATTGTATAATAGCCAATGAAACATTAAAATATTGAATGTTATCTACCTAAAAGCTAATCACATTTAATAGAAGTGATCCTACTCCATAATATTTTTAAATCTTATCCAGTATTACTGGGTTCAATTCTATTTTACAAAGTTGAGAGGTAATTGTATTTCTCTTCTTTTGTTCTCTTTTACTCAATTTTGTGGCATTCTTGATTTTTCCTGCCTATATTAATTCCTGCAAAGGCAGGTCTCTTCAATTATTTTCCAAACTCTCATATCACTTAATTTTTCCTTCAGAATTGGAGGCCTTAGAAGTTACTCAGCAAAATCGGCTTTTCAATCAAGGTATCTCAGCCACAACATCCCAGAAAGAAGTACCCAGGTGTTTTTTGGGGTATTTTATTATCAGTTTTTCTGTGTGTGTTCTGTAACTATTTCCAAAAATTGTGTAAATCCGTTCTGGAATAGCATTTAGTGAAATATCTGTTAGGTGTATGGTTGGAAGCAACCGAACCTTGATATGGTTTGGCTCCGTCTCCACCCAAATCTCCTCTTGAACTGTAATCCCCACATGTTGAGGGAGGGTGGTGATTGGATCATGGCGACCTTTCCCAGCACACTGTTCTCCTGATAGTGAGTGACTTCTCGCGAGATCTGATGGTATTATGAGGCAGTTCTCTCTGCTCTTGCTCTGTTCTCTTGCTGCCCTGTGAAGACGGTATTTGCTTCCCTTTTGCCTTCCACCGTGATTGTAGGTTTCCAGAGGACTTCCCAGCCATGTGGAACTGCGTCAATTAAACCTCTTTCCTTTATAAAATACCCAGTCTCCAGGAAGTTCTTTATAGCTCTCTATAGCACTATGAAACTGATAATACAAACCTATAACTGGCTAACTTAAGGAAAAAAAGAGGTTTTTGGAGGGGCATATGGGCACATTCACAGAATCAAGACTCATGAACGGTGCCATGAACGGAAAATTAGATACCTTTGTGTCGCCATCTTTTTAGTCATCCTTCTCCCAGGAAAAAGTACCATTGTCCACGCTTAGTTTATGTGCCTACCTCTTCACCACTTGGACAAGGAGAGGAAAAAATGCACAGAAGCCTCCTGTACGGCCCTCATGGGTCTCATTTAACCTTTCAGAATAATTTCATTGACAGACCAATTTGAATCACAAAATGTGGTAAAAAGTGAATTTCTCCAAGAAAAAGAGGGATGGACATTTTCTGGATAGCTAACAAAACAATCCACTCCAAGTTGCACACATAAGACAATGAGAGTGATCCGTAATCCCTATGCCTGTCCATAAGAGGCATATTTGTTGGTAAATGTTGACAAGAAAAGATAGATACCAGTTTCCTTCCTGAGACCCCATCAGACCAGAGCATTGTCTACTTATTAACAGAAAAAAAAAAAAAAAAAGGTGAGAGAGAAGAGAAGAGAATTTTTTCAGAGAGACACCCAGGAGAACAAGCTCTAGATGTCTGATCATATCAATCTCAACTCAGGACAAGCGGGTAGGCTCATCTTGGTGGTGTTTATTCATTTGTACAAAAGCAACTCTCTCCAATTTCATAACTTCCAGAAAGGCACCGGGCTGGTGAATTACACTTGGTACGACAGCACTCTTCCAGAGAATTGGAATGAGATTTTTGGCAGCTAAAGTGTTTTTTAAAAGCCACTGCTTTCTATGATTGCCCCATCTCATAAATAACTCTGTCGCCGAGAAAGACCAATTCAGAGACAACGAAAAACTCCTTTTCTGCAGCTCTACATATCTCACCTGAACTTCTCAGACTTCAGTTTGTTCTATGCTGTGTTCCTATGGACTTCGGATGGGGTAGCAATTCTGTACCAAGGTTATGGCACTTTTGGTTCAAGGCTTCGTATACAATAGGATATAGTCTCAGGTGCACAGAAACTTATTCCACACTGCTTCCTGGGGTGAATGACAGCTCTTCAATGTAGATGAGGAAGATAATATTTTTGTATCTCATGTACCCCATAAATCAATACATCTATGTATATATCCACACAAATTTTAAAAAATAATTCTTTAAAAATGCACATTTAGAAAGTGTCTGGCACAGTGGCTGGCGCTTAGAGGCAATCTACATTAGTTTATTTCTTCCCTCTGGTAAAAGAAAAACTTCAGCCAAATTAAATTTAAAGAAGTTTAATTGAGCAATGAACGATTCATAAGGCAGCCCCCAGAATCACATGAGATTCAGAGACTCCAGCGTAGCCAAGGTGGTGAAAGAAGATTCATAGACAGTAAAAGGGAAATGACTTACAGAAATCAGCAGTGAGGTACACAAACAGCTGAACTGGTGACAGGTTGGTGTTTGCCTTTTTTGAACACTTAGCAGTCTATGGGTGGTTGAAGTATGGCGGCTGGGATTGGCCAAGACTCAACTATTGTTACAGGTGCATACTCCTAAGTCAGGTTTTCAGTCTTGTCTATTAAGCTAGGTCACAGTTCATCCACAAGGACTCAAATATAGAAGTACAGAGTCCTTCTCAGGACATATTTAGTTTGCGTTAACACCTTGCTTTGGGATTATCCGATATTGTTCCCTACTAAAGGTGTTACAGGAAGTATTCCCTTGGTAAGAGGTAGTGATTTTCTATGAATTAGAGATATTGTATATTATGACTGGGAGAAGACACAGATAGAGTTAATACCCAGACCCAGAGAGAACCAGGTATTTGTCTGTGGAGAAAAGAACAGTGTTACCTGGAGGCAGAGGTTGGAGGAAGCATTACTCTTCCCTGTATACCATTTTTCTGCCTGGTAAAGTAAGATTCATATTAATCTATTATCTATTCAAAATTTACATTAAAATAACAACTACCAACACCCTGTCTGAGATGATAAATTTGGCAGTTATTCCCCATCAGACAATATTTGTTGAGTATGCAAACCTGTCCCTCTTAATCTCAGAGAATAATGGTGCTGTTTTATTTTCCATCTGAGAGATATTCACTGGGGAAGCAAGGGGTGAGATCCTTGGGATGTAGTTTATTCACTGCAAGAAAAGGAACTCTGCTTCCATAGCACTTAAGAAAGCAATACTTTAGGCACTGAAGGGAGTGACAAGGGTGCTTCAGTGAAGTAGGCATAATCAGATGGGAATCAGTGGTGGGGTGATATTAGAAAGGCAGGAGAGAAAAAGATAAGAGGTAATTCCAAAGTAATGGGGCATCAGTAGAATATAAAGGCTACATGCTGGAAGCTAGTGCATACTTCAATAGAACTATATATATATATATATATACACATATATATATATACACACACACACATATATAAGGTATAATATGCATATTATATATAGTTCTATGCATATTGCTACATGCTATATATACCTAGTTCTATTGAGTATGATAATATATATATAGTTCTATTGTATAGGATAGTATATATACATATACACAAGGTATAATTTGCATATTATATATAGTTCTATGCATATATATATACAGGGTACAATATGCATATTATATATAATGTATATATTATATATGCATATTATATATAATGTATATATTATATATGCATATTATATATAATGTATATATTATATATGCATATTATATATAATGTATATATTATATATGCATATTATACCCTGTATATATATATACACACACACACACAATCATATATATTCAACAGAACTAGATATATATACTAACATACATATTCAATAGAACTATATATATAATAAGCATCTTTTTTTGAGATGGAGTCTCGCTCTGTCACCAGGCTGGAGTACAGTGGCACAATCTTAGCTCACTACAACCTCCATCTCCTGGATTCAAGTGATTCTTCTGCCTTAGCCTCCCAAGTAGCTGGGATTACAGGCGTCTGCCACCATGCCCAGCCAATTTTTTTATTTTTAGTGGAGATGGGCTTTCACCATGCTCGCCAGGCTGGTCTCAATCTCGTGACCTTGTGATCTGCCTGCCTCAGCCTCCCAAAGTGCTGGGATTACAGGTGTGAGCCACCACACTCCGCCATAATATGCATCTTAATATCATATGACAAGCAAAGTCCCATTAGTGAGTGCAGAACTCAGGACCCCAGCCCTGTGTGCTACTCCAACATTCCTCCAGCATTTCCCATCCAGGTGAATGGCACCACCATTCAGTCAACCAACCCTAAATGCAGAAATCAACTTGGACTCACTCATCCTTGTCTCAAAATTCCCATTATCAATTTATTGCCAAGTTCTCTTCATTGTATGCCCTAGAACTCTTGAATCTGCTGTTTACTTCCCATCATCTCCCTCAATACCTTAGTTTAAGAGGGCATCAGTTGTCATTTGAACTACTGGAACAGACTCCTAACTGGTCTCCCTGTCCAATCTCCAATCTGTTTCTCACATTGTAACCAGTGTTTTATTAAAAGGAAAAAAAGAGGCTGGGCACGGTAGCTTACACCTGTAATCCCAGCAGTTTGGGAGGCTGAAGCAGGCATACTACTTGAGGTCAGGAGTTCAAGACCAGCCTGGCAATCATGCTGAAACCCCATCTCTGCTAAAAATACAAAAATCAGCTGGGCGTGGTGAGACGTGCCTGTAATCTCAGCTACTTAGGAGGCTGAGGCAGGAGAATCACTTGAACCCAGGAGGTGGAGTTTGCAGTGAGCTGAGATCATGCTATTGCACTCCAGCCTGGGTAATAGAGCAAGACTCTATCTCAAAAAAAAAAAAAATATATATATATATATATTTTTATATATATATATTTATAAATTTATTTATATATATAAATTAAAAGGAAAGAGAAAAAGAAACAAAAAATAGAAAAAGAAAGGGAGAAAAAACAGAAAGATGCTCCCCTGGTAATACATGTAAGACAATATCACCTCATTAACATAAATATTATCATTTTAGCACATATAATACAAATCTGTTACCACATGTAGGTAAAAGACATGTTTTAAAAAACCAATGATGTGATAAAATTTGCTGGGAACTAGTTCAGGCTCTTTAAAATCCATTTTTTCTCCACAGACTATCCATGTAAGATGGTGAACTCATTCAAATGCTTTTATTTACTGGTCAGAATAGGCCCAGCAAAGATACTTTCTGAAATTATTTAACATTTGTTAGCTCTAGTTAGCATATGAATTTGAAAAAGATGCAAATGTATTACAGTCTTTCTGGTTTTTCCTTATTACAGACCAGTTTCTCATTCCATCTTTCAAAACTCTATAGTTTTTTGGATGACATTAAAGTAAATATTCAACATTATCAGGTTACTACAAAGCTTTATAATGACTTTCAGGAAGGAAAAGTACTTCATAAAAATCTCTAAAACAAATACTGGCTATAGAACAACATCCAATTAATTAATTCGCTAATTTTTCTCTTATATTGTGACCTGTGGCAATTCTATACTCATTTCTATTCTAACTAATTCCACTCTAAATCATCTAAATATTCAAACTGGTTCTTGAATGAATCATCTTTGTGAACCATATACTTCTCCAAGCTGCTGGATGACTTCTTATAGAGCTGTAACTAGCAAATATTTTGAGTATGAATACCCACAGTTTTTCCCCTTCTCACCTCACAAAAGGTAACTCCTCCTTTTCCAGCTTGGCTTTTGGAATTCTATGGCTTAGCACTAAAGCAATGAGTAAAGAAGATACAACAGGGAAAGTAAAGGCTAGTGATTAGTGTTGGAAAGAGCCAAGTGTGACTGTAAGGAGAAAGGCGGAGATAGATGCTGAGGGCAACAGGGCAGCGAAGATGTGAAAATCTTCACATGGCTTGGGTGTTACACTTCAGACTTTACAGTGGAGGGAAAAACCTCGAAGAAAGGAGGGTACATTGTGAGGCATGCAGAATGGACAAGATGGTAAGGATAATTTCACATGTTTTCAGCATTCATTAATAGACTTCCCTCCTTGTAAACATCCTGGAAGAGATACCAGGAATAATTTGATTTGCTCTTCATTGTCTGATGATCTGTATTCCTTTCAATGTGATAAGTGAAGTGATAATTTTTTTAACTTTTATTTTAGGCTCAGAGGTACATGTACAGGTTTGTTACATAGGTAAACTCATGTTATGGGGATGGTACAGATTATTTCACCACCCAGGTACTAAGCCAAGTACCCAAGTTATTTTTTTCTGCTCTTCTCCCTCCTCCTACCCTCTATCCTCCAGGAGACCCCAAAGTCTGCTGTTCCCCTGTGTGTGTCCATGTGTTCAAATCACTGAATTCCCACTTGTAAGTGAGAACATGCAGTATTTGTTTTTTTGTTCCTGTCATACTTTGCTAAGGAAAATGGCCTCAAGCTCCATCCATGTTCCTGCAAAAGACAGGATCTCATTTTTTATGGCTGCATAGTATTCCATGGTGTAGATGTACCACATTTTCTTTATCCAATCTGTTATTGCTGGGCCTTTAGGTTGATTCCATGTCTTTGCTATTATGAGTAATGCTGCAGTGAACATTCACGTGCATGGGTCTTTATGGTAGAATAATTTATATTCCTCTGCATATAAACCCAGTAATGGGATTGGTAGGTCAAATGGTATTCAGTTTTCAGATCTTTGATGAATTGCCTTTCACAATGCTTTTCACAATGAACTAATTTACACTCTGACCAACAGTGTATGAGAAATCTTTGAATCTGGCTTTTTGTTTTTCAGTTAATGTTTGGGACACATGGCCTTTTTAGGAATGAAATTGACTACAGAGAACATAACTGCCAATACTTTACCTATAAGAAGTCAGAGTGGCAAATGCACATACTTGGCAATAGAGGACAGAATGGCCCCCAATCCACTGCATCCCATTCTAGGGCTCTCATGAAGTAAACAGTACCATGTTCTGCCCCCAGTCATCTGTGACGTCAGTGCTCTTACTCTTTAGAAAGTTGGCTGTTCTAATGAATAGTTCATTCTCATTACTGACATCCTAATGAAAGAACACATTGTGAAACCTGATATTAATCCAATCAATCTTCCTAGCTTCCACAGTAGCCACATACAATATTTAGAGTCCAATTTAGAATTCTTTATTTGTAGCAGGAAGATTATTTATGCATCTAGAGCTGTTGAGCCTGTTAGTTCCATTGGAGGGCATGTACCATCCAGTCAAATCTTCAGTCAGCAAACAGTTATTGTTGACGTGAAATACTGCAAGGCTAGATGGGGCATTAGGGATCCTATCAGAATTTAACTTCCATGAAGGAAGAAGTCTTATCAATTTACCTTGGAGTTAAAATTTGTATGTATTGGCAGGGCTTGGTGGCTCACGCCTGTAATCCCAGGACTTTGGGAGGCTGAGGTGGGCGGATCAAGAGGTCAGGAGTTTGAGTCCAGCCTGTCCAACAAAGTGAAACCCCATCTCTACTAAAAATACAAACAAGTTAGCTGGGCGTGGTGGCGGGCACCTGTAATCCCAGCTACTTGGATGCCTGAGGCAAGGAGAATCACTTGAACCCAGGAGGCAGAGGTTGCAGCGAGCTGAGATCATGTCATTGCACTCTAGCCAGGGTGACAGTGCAAGACTCCATCTCGAAAAAAAAAAATTGTATGAGTTTTATGTACTATACAGTTTAGCTTCATATGTTATAACGTGCAAATATTAGGAAACTCTGGGTTCTAAACAAGATGCCAGATCTACAACAATGGTAAAAGCTTACATTTCAGCAACACTCTGCAGCTTACAGCATGGTTTTTTATTGTAATAGGAGTTCTTTAGGAAAAAATTAGAAATGTAGCCTGTGAACCTCCCAGTACAACTCTCTAACGAATATTCCTTATGAATCTTATTCTCTCACAAGTAACAGATTCTCAGAATTACTCTTAAGCAAGATAAGCCAAAACAAAGTCTCTATTCTCTGTCTGGTAAAATATCTGCATATTTGTTCAGGGAGAAATTAGTAATGGTGAATGATTGTTTTGCTAAAGTCCATTCGGTTTAGGAATCCTGTTTCCTTCTCAGTTAGTTTATTTTACCACCATACATAATTTAAGAAGGCTGATTTTTGTGTATCTGTTTTCCATTTAGGAAATTTGGAAATCTAGATTATACACAGATTGCACTGGGGAGCTAAAATTTCAGTCCCTAGGAAAGTAATAACAAATGTTTGTTTTTCCAAGGCCAGAACACCACGCTCACTTTCTCCCTTCACTGGGAAGGGTTGCCCGATTGTGCCTGCAGATTGTTCTTCTCTGTACGGCTGGAGGCAACACTTCTGCTGTAGTTTTCTGCTTCCAATGACTAAGGAAACAATGCCAGTTCTGGGATGTGGGCCTTCCTGAAAATTGAAGTTTGCACTTTCATGCAGAAAGCTAACAGCAATGTCATCGGCAATGAGGGTCAAGCGAACATTTTCGACTATTTTCAATCATTTGGTGTCCTTAAATGTCTAACTCATGGCATTTAAAAGAAAAAAAAAATCAAGGCATGGTCTAGCTCAGAGGTTGTGAGTCTGCAGAGTGGGTGATGGGGAAATTAAACACACACACAAAGTAACATTTTGAGTTCAATGGAAATGAGTAAGTCCCTTTTCCTAATAGCAAGGCAGCTAAAACACTTTTAGATTAGAAAAGGAGAAAATAAAAATTGTTGTGGAAGAAGCCATCTTCCCACTTCAATAAATATTTAACCCTAAGGGAAACTAAAATAACTTCTTTGCACAATTCCACTATGTCAGCTCCTTAAAAGAAAGGCAACTTAAGTTACTTTATAAAATTCTTCATAGCCAAGTCTCCGAAAAATATTTTAGGTCAGCCTACTTCAAGAGTTTGATATCATCTAACAATCAGATTCTTAAAACAATGTGGGGGAATGGCTTTTGCCGAAATGAATAAAGGAATATAAAAACCATCAAATAACACGCACTTTTTTTTTTTTAAATTGAGACGGAGTCTCACTGCCCCCCAGGCTGGAGTACAGTAGCACAATCTCAACTCACTGCAATCTCCGCCACCCAGGTTCAAGCGATTCTCCTGCCTCACCCTGCCAAGTATCTGGGATTAGAGGTGTGCACCACCATGCCCGAGTAACTTTTGTATTTTAAGTAGAGACAGGGTTTTGCCAAATTGGTCTGGCTGGTCTCCAACTCCTGACCTCAGGTGATCTGCCCACCTTGGCCTCCCAAAGTGCTGGAATTATAGGCATGAGCCACTGCGCCAGGCCATAACATGGACTTTCTAACATTAACTGTTAAAAGGGAAATGTCAAATAACATCCAAGCAATGAAATTCCCACAGGAGCACAACAATACCCTGTGTGACAAATCAGGTGGAACACAGGCCTCCACAACAACTGTTTCAGCACTGACTGAGTGGTTAAGTTAAATAATAAAAGCTGAGGCAGCCAGAGCCCTTCCACAGAGGCTGGGATGCAACAAAAGGCCACCCAGAATTGTGCCCAGGCCTTTCCTGGGGCTTAAATCCTGACAAGATACTGAAGGAATTCTTAACAGGACTTGTTTAGGATTAAACGAGTTTTAATGGGAGCTGAAGAAACTCCCCAGGCCTCCACAAACAAGTTTATTGGGGGTCTAAAAGAACTCTCCCAACCTCCATGATTAGCACGAGACAAGATAAGGGCAATCACCCCAGCACCTGGACCCATTTAGATTAAATTTACTGAAGGTCCAGATGAAGGTCCTCAGGACTCAGATCTTAGGTATAGATGACAATAAATGAACCACTTAGGTCTTCAGATGAATGCACACTTACATGTAGACATACAGCTTAGAAGGTATGTAATCTTTGGAAAACTTTGTAATTTTGAGTTGGTCTGGCAATATTTTCCAGACCTTCTCCCTGTAACTGGTTACAGAAATAAAAACTCTCTTCCTCCCCAGTTCATCTGCACCTCATTATTAGACCACGAGAAATAGCAGTGTGACCCTCAGTTTGGTCCAGAAACACCTTTCCTGCCCAATTAGCTGGCTCCTGATGGACACATGAGTCTCCTGGCCATCTCCCCAACCTCCACCCCAATTATGGGCTTCCTTTTGCTGCACCCTAAATTTCAAGGGCCCCGACTTTTGCTTACCCATGACAAGCAGAATTTTATTGAGTCACTATAAACTGGCTCAATAATCTTTATATTTGCTATTAGGCCACACATGTGCCCGTTTTGCTTATTTATCTTCAGCTGAGCAGTTCCCAAGGGACAGAAACTAGTATAAAGATAGATGCAATTATACCTTAAATACATAAGCCTGACCATGACCAAGAGCCTTGTATGGTTCTCTCTCAACTGTGGATCCCATTTATATGTTCTAAAGGTCAAAATCATCATCACACTTCCCAGCATTTTAATTGCATAGCAAAATACATATGATATGTAATGTTACTTTTTTTTTTTTGCATGTTCAATCTTGATTCTTGCCATTCACAGTGTGTTCCAAGACATCAACATCACCTAGGAGCATATCAGAAATACTTAATAGGTCAATCCCTAGATCTATTGAATGGCAATCCGCACTTTTAACAAGTCCTCCGTCTGATTTCTGTGCATGTTCAAGTTTAAGTATCACTGCATTAAATGATTCTCACTTTTTCATTGATTGAACAAACATTTATTGATTTCCCACACTCTTGTCAGATACCCTTGAGAGATACTCAAACAGGGGCAAGACGGATAGCAAACTATTTTCAAGATTTCCACTTGAAGTGAATTAACTTCCAACTACATGGAAAAACAACCAGAAGAAAATGAAAAATCCTTCCATTTTGTATGCTATTTATACAGTCACTCACATGAGATTTTAGTTTAAAAAGCTACTTTGTCATCTACTGCTTTCTAGAGACCCTTACTTTGTACTTTATCTAAAAGACAAAAGGAGTCTTTTTAGGAAAAACTGAACGTCCACGGGCCTACTCCAGTGATTTAAAAGGCAAAAATTTTAGGGAGAGAAAAAAGTAATTGCAAAGAATTAAAAAACGCTGGTACCCTGAATTTGCTCTTTAACCGTCCGGCCAGGTGATTACTGGGCCCTCTAGAAACTTGTTACTTAAAGTGTAGCATGCACGGAAGGGTGGCTTTTGAATCACCTGGAAGCCTATTAGAAATGCAGACGCTCCAACCTCACCCCAGACTTAATGAATCAAAATTTGCATTTAGCAAGATCCCCAGGCAATGCCTATCATGTTAAAGA